>NW_026252107.1:0-328166 GCF_025399195.1 Umbelopsis ramanniana AG
ACTTACCCTCAGTACCGTCCATAGCAATGGTACGGACAGTGTTCTCACCAAGATGCTGAGCAACTTCGAGGACAAGACGACCACCAGCGCTGTCTTGGACTTCAAGAGCGTTCAAGATAGCAGGGAGAGTGTCCTGTTCGAACTGAACATCGACAACGGCACCAATAACGGAACTGTGTACATTGGGGTAATTAGATTAATACTTATTGTTCATTGTAGAAAGGTGTAACATATGGAGGTTGAAAGATGAAACATACCGAATCTCACCAGTGGAGTGGGACTCAGTGGCATAGTTGCGAGCTATAATGCAGACAAAGAGTTAATATTAGGATGAGGAATTCCGGTTTGTTGAGTGTTTTTTTTTTTTCGTGCAGGCGGAAAAAACCAAAGCTCACCCTTGGAACCGACTTGAACAGCAAAAGGCTTAGCGACGGCCTTGGCGAGGAAGTTGGCGTTGGCGCGTTGGACGCGAAGGCTACCGAAGGAAGCCTTTCCGATGGCACGACTAAGGTAACTCATTGATGAAGGAAAGTAAGGGCCTTTGTTTTCTCTGAGACTGGCAATGTTAAAAAATTTGGAGGCTTAGCGCGAGGGCCCCCTTACCCGAAAATGTTGTCGACGTCATCATTTCTGCTCGTGTTGTTTGTCTGCCAGACGTCCAAACCTCGAATCTTCTTGTGTACAAATTCCATCATGAACGTTCTTGCTAGATCCGCCAGAGCTGCTGTCAAGCCCATGCGCATGGGTAGGTTTCGACTTTAAACTAAGGGCTATAGGAAACGCCTCACTAACGCTTTACTCGCTTGTAGCTCGCTTCTATGCTTCCGAGGCACCTGCCGGTGCTGCCAGCGACAAGCTTCGTCTTACCTTCGCTGTTCCTCATCAGGTGCGCTTAATATTTCTATTCTAAATTCAAACTTCGAGATGTAGAATCCATCACTCACCGTTATTCTCCCGAACAACCCTATTTACATTTGAATTCGTACCGTCATTCCTATTTTCAACCATTTGTCGCCACCTTGAAATGAAATAATTCACGTACACCAGGCCATCTATAAGAACACTGAAGTTCACCAAGTCAACTTGGCTGCCACCTCTGGTGACATGGGTGTCCTCGCCAACCACGTTCCCACCATCGAACAGCTCAAGGCTGGTGTTGTCGAAGTTTTGGAGAACGCCTCCACCACCAAGAAGTACTTTGGTAAGTATTGCTTATATGAGAGCATGCGGAAAAGAAATGGTTGCTGGGAAGAGAGTCAAAACATGATTGTGGCACAGTAGCAGAGAGAATTATGTAAATAGAACGCAACTATCGAAACCTTTTCCTACATACACCTGGAGTGTACCTGAACTGACCTTTCATTCCACCAATAGTCTCTGGTGGATTCGCCACTATCAACCCTGACTCCACCCTCAACATCAACGCTGTTGAAGCTTTCGAGTTGGATCAATTCTCTCCTGAGGCTGTTAGAGCCGGTCTTGCCGAAGCCCAAAAGGCTTCTGCTACTGGTTCAGAGGAGGAGAAGGCTGCTGCCAAGATCGAAGTCGAAGTCTACGAGGCCTTGACCGCTGCTCTTACCAAGTAAATCTCCAGTATAGAATAGATTGAGGAAGGGTTATAAATGTTTTAAAATCAAAAATGAAAAATGCATTATGCAGTATACACCATTGTGTTTGTTTGTCATTGACTGGATGAAAGTATTTTTGTTGGATAGCAGCTTAGAAACGCTTCCTGCTCTTGGTTTAATTTGAAGTCTATGTGAAGTCATGTACGCGAAGTAATGTGATATAGAATGAAAACGCGCGTTAAGGAACATCCAATGCGGGCGTATGTATGAAACTGATGAGAACCGTGGTATAAATCACAGAACGATATCACTCTTCAGGTACCATGCCGGTCGTGTTGAGTATACGGAATTCACCAGCTAACTTGTAGCATAGTGCTCAAATTTCAGGCATTTTGCCTGCTGTACTGTTATTGACTGAATTGATAACTGTGTATGCGTTTCAAAATCATCGTCAAAATTTCCAAGAAATTAAAAAAAAAAACTTGTGCCGTTGACCGAAATCCTATTTCACCAGGACAGCATGGAAAATCTCAGGTAAAGAACTTTGACACATGCATTCAAGCGGTACGAAGTGCAATAGTCTTACCAGCCGCGATTCTCAGTAAAGATCTCCCTCAAAAACTTTCTGGTTTCACACCAGATGCTAGTTCAGAGGTAATGACACAAAGCCGAAGTGACCACCTCAATGAGTACATGTACTGACCGGCTATTACAGACAGCAGCAATAGAAAAACAGGACGTCTTGAACTCAACTCCCATGGATCACACACCTACATTTACTGAACGATACCCAAGTGAATCAAAATCACAATCAGCCTTAAACTCCCTTCCGGCCCGAGCCTATCTGGATGAAGCAGTGGTTCCAACCCTCCTGGAAGGAATGCAGCTATTAATCTCACAACGGTAGGTATATGTTATATTGATTATAGCAAGATTGCGCTTTGGAAATTCAGTTTACCTTATTCACATTTTATACGGATAGACCAGCAGACCCCCTTCATTTTTTAGGGCACTTTTTGATTGATCGTTCTAGTCAACAAAAATCTGATCAACAAGAGTTGACCTCCACAAGCAATGCCTCTGTATCACAGAATCAAGATGAAAAGATGTACTAGTCCGCCAGGCACTGAATCGTGTACTATAACAAACTGATGCAATTTGGGGGAGAGGGAGCGGAAGTCGTAGTCCTTAGCTCATAAATGAATGTAAATAAACGGCTGAGCTTTAGGCGGCTAATATGAAGACAAGCAAACGCTTATTTTCCTCTACAAACAACCCCTTCGCTATTAACCGATAATCTGGATTGCTAGCAACCATTGCTGAGCAGAACATTCTCATAAAATAAAAATTGATTTAACGGATCAGGCGATATGTGGGAACAACAAGGAAATTTCGATTTGTGCTTTACGAACGAGAAAAAATGTACATGAGTAGTGTTTGTGTTTTTTTTTTGGCTTTTTCTTTAAGTAGAAATGTATATTCTATGCTTTTGAGCTGGGGGGAGAAGGCCATCTATGGGACCCTCGAACGCAGTCAGACTTCATAGCTAGAGCAGTGTTAGACTGGCGCTCATCTGGTAATTGAAACCGAGACTGTCGCAAATACGGAGACAGCACTATGGGGTCCTCTTCCTGAGATGGCCGTTTCTGTGTGAGTGTTTCGTGGGGTTTAACGGAGTTTGGCGGTCGATCATCCCGCTGCCGTGCGGCTTTTGTTTGTCGAGCTATTGATCGAGAGTAGCGTAGACCGCATGCATTGCACAAGCTAATAAAGGTGAAGATGAGCAAAAAGATGAAAAAAAAAAAATATATTTTTAGTCTTATCAATAGAATTAACATTGCACGCTTACGTTTTGTGGCCTGATGGGCCCCGTCGCCATTCTGGGCTTGTATCTGTCCCGCAGCTTTCACATGTGTGAGCAGAGAATACGTTTTTGGGTTGATTTGTTCTAAAGTACGATTCAGAGGGTCGTCGCTGATCGTTACGCGAGGCGGTCAAAACTTCCGGTGAGAGTTGAGGGAAATTACATATGCGTCTAGCATATGGTATTAATAAGTTGGTGGACAGTGATTGAGGTGAAGTTGGAGAGCCAGTGTGTGGGGAGGGATCAGATCCTACGACGTAATGCCTTCGTGGACTGCTGGCCGGTGGAGGCACGATTTTTTCGATGGAATGATTTGGTTGGAATGGATATGATTCTGTACAAGTGGAGGTATTGGTGTGATTATTTGACAAAAGTAATGAAGGAACCGCGGTGTTTTTAGTTGGATCGGGGAAGGTTCTAGCGCTTGCAGATAAACTCGGTATCACAAGCCTATCGTCCCTGGGTTTGTTCAGATGCATTGACAATGTTTGGCCACTGGATGAGATAGGCTTGGTCGATAACGAATCAGACAACTGAAATAAGCCAAACATGATATTGCCATAGGTGATCAGGACGCGCTCGACGGTCTTCAATGTATTACCGTATTGAAACGAAGTGCAAGAACTCGTACAGGTTTTTTGTATGCAGCTAAACCCGTTATCCTGGGTATCACAGTCATTCATCATGGTCGTATCGGATTTCGTCCTTGTGTCGAATAATGATGCGATAACATTTTTGTTATACTTGACTTGACATGTAGCCGAATTGGGTGTACTGTCCTGAGGTTCTGGCCAGGATATCAACAATTGTTTGGTGCGGTTATCAAGAATCTGAAATATGCGTTGAGATGCAGGATTGGCAGGTTTGGAAAACGGGTATACATTTGAATGTACGTCATGACGCCTTAAAGTCTGTATAGTGTTCTCTGCTTCCTGCAGCATAGTATATTTAAGAGCGGAACCCATTCTTGATCAGTAAACAACAGCAATACAATGTTATGATACTTCAGGTCCCACTTACCGGCATTCCATAATTGTAGTCTCCACATCTGAGCAAGGATTTGGATTGCAATCGTGGGTCGTTGCCATCTGCAAAACATGGTCAAAGCAGAAAGCGGGCTTTAGCATAATGCATAATAGGCAGGAACGGAACCAAAATCTTATCATACCAGTATCGCAATGAAAGAAGGCTAATATCAGCGTTTCCGTCACAACGTACATAATTACATCGACAATGAGCCATGCCTAAAATCATAACCACATAAGGGTCAGTTATTAGGGATGACGCCTAACCTTGCGGCAAATAATTGAGGGCAAAGAAGACTAAAAAAAATAAAAACATCATTCTTACATCGCCAATGCTGAAAATTTTGCTTTTTGCGTTGGGTGGCTGCATATCGTTGACGTTTTTAAGTCGACATCTTATCAAAAAAAGAACATCAGCTACGCGTTAAATTTAAGGTCGTTCCTACTTTCGCAAAAGATTACCGAGTAACTGAACCACCAAGCGTATGTGCGTGCATGAAATTAGACAAGTCTTGACGTGCAAACACAGCTTCTTCAGGATGGACGAAATCAAAGAAGGTTTTCCCGAAGAATTGATCGCGAGCAGCCATAGACAGCGGGAGATATACAAAATTCAAGTCTCCATGCGACAAAAGCGCCCAAAAGCAGGAATGCTCCATGCGCTATATCGATATCGAATGGAAGTAGGCGAAGGAAACAAGGAAAGAAGTAAGGGAAAAGAGAAGGGGAAAAAACAAGAGTAAGCAAAAGAAGAGAGAGAGAGAAAAGATTTAATGACCAGAGATTTTGACTAACAGCATGCGATCAAAAGAAAAAAAAACTTGTAGAGGGGACTTTATTTTCTTTTTATTAGTTTATGCTGTACCCAAAAAAAATTCATGTCTAACCTGGCTCACATGGAACGTGTAATACTTTGAAATTCTCTTGCCATCATCTCAGTTATTAATAACTTGGCTTCTTTAAATCAACCAAACCTTGTCCTTCCCGTTGAAACTAGCACCCCCCACAATTGGTAAGAACCCCAAGATCATTTGCTCACGTCATTTCTGAATTTGCAATTTATGCTGTAGCCCCCCCCCCACCGATCGTACCGATCAAATACTTCGCATCCTTCCTTTGTCTTCCACCATAATGGCAGGCTTAGCACCTTTTGACCTCGATAAGAAATTTACCTTATCGCAAGTTCCACATCCGGCATGGAAACCGCAGAACTCTCAAGGTCGTTCAGAACATGCCGTTCAAAAAGTTGCTTTAGACCCTCAAGAAATTGGACCAGGCAACTCCTACAAACTGTTGATTGGAGGCGTGGTCCCTCGCCCCATCGCATTTGTCAGCACACGTTCGAAAACAGGTTTACTCAACTTAGCACCGTTCTCCTTCTTTAACGTGGTATGTAACGATCCGCCAACCGTAGCTATCAGTATAGCTATGGCTGGGGGCCACCAGAAGGACACTGCCACCAACATATTGGATTCCGGAGAATTTGTCGTCAATATCATTTCCGAATGGTTCGCAGAGTAAGCATGAGTTGCATTCATTCACTCATCTTCCTCGGCATGTACACATCTCTTATGAGAAAAATTTTAGGGCTGCAAATTATACATCCATAGACGCTCCACCGGGCCAAAGCGAATTCCAACTTAGTGGATTGACGCCAATCGATTCGCTTCAAGTGCAAGCCCCGAGAGTAAAGGAAAGCGCCTACCAAATGGAATGTAAACTTGTCCACCACTTGCCAATCATTAACAAGGAAGGAAAAACAACTTTTCTTCATATTATTGGAGAGATTTGCATGTTCCACATTGACGATGACGTTGTGGATACCAATAGCTATCATGTCTCCCTCGAAAAACTTAGACCTCTGAGTAGATTGGGTGGTATATCTTATGGCCGCACCACAGAAGGATATGAGATCCCTAGACCTAAATGGGAAGAAGAAAAGGAGAAGTTCGCATAATAGAGCGTTTCTTGTCATTCTGCTACCATTGTGCTTGTGACTGTGCAGTAATGAACTTCCCCAATTGCTTGGTAACAACAAAAATATATTCAATTTGTTACCCTATACGCTGCAATGAGTAAACGCATGTTGGTTTTGGTGGGCTTACCGGGCTCTGGCAAAAGTACATTTGCTACCAAGCTGGCAGCCTCCAAATCAGAATGGAAGAGAGTGAACCAAGATGATTTAGGCTCACGGCCGGCATGCGAGCACGCTACCAAACGTTACATTACTAAGGTGAACCCTCATTTCTCAGGAACAAACTTACGCTTGACAGAAAACTAACCATGCCGGCCATCCAGGGTTTTAACATTGTAATTGATAGAAGCAACTTTGATTCCAAACAACGACGAACTTGGATCGACATCGCTTACAAGAATGACATGCGAGTTGACTGTATAATTTTTGACACTACGGTTGAGGTGAGTCAAATTATTCTTTGATTTTCCGTATTGGCTATTGTGTTTCTAAATATGAACGCTGATAGGAATGCGCCGAACGCATCAATGTACGCCAAAACCATCCAACCCAGGTGGAAGGACACCATGGCATTCAAATTCTCAACCGGTTTGTCTCCAATTATACCCCGCCTACCATGGAGCGACCAGAAGGTTTCTATCGCATCATCAACCTCCCACCTCGCCCTTCTCCGGAATGTACAGCACAAGATATCGAAGATGC
The DNA here is from genome assembly GCF_025399195.1 of Umbelopsis ramanniana AG. NCBI lineage: Eukaryota > Fungi > Mucoromycota > Umbelopsidomycetes > Umbelopsidales > Umbelopsidaceae > Umbelopsis > Umbelopsis ramanniana. Next base: position 7,135 of record NW_026252107.1, read on the forward strand.
TTTGAATATTCTGGACAACGCACAAGAGATTTTGGAGCCCGCAAGGTACCGAAGCGCTGATCAACCACGTCAAGAGACACAAATAAAACACCAGTACACACGATAAATATGGGTGGTATATAAAAAGTTTGCTGCGTCCATTCCGTTGTGTAGCATCAATACTGTTGATGTTAGATTATCATGCCGTCTGACACATCAACTCTGAGATCTGTATTTTACATTCTACTTCTTGTTCGTACCTTAATAAACTGATCTTCAGCAACGAATGTTTCCTTTTTAAAACATCATGGGAAATCACCGATTTGAACTCGTATTATCCAGAAACTTCTCAGCTTCAGGCGCCTACATAGGCTATGATTGATTTACGCAGCTGATCATACCATATATGCAATCATCCTGGCAGTGATAGCTTCCTTAATCTCTTTAAAAAGAAGTGATTGCTGGCTGCATTAGGAATAGCGAACCGTGTATCTGTCAAGGGAAAAACTGTATTGTCTAGCACTGGTAGCCAATCGGACATCTTAGCAATCGTTCATTTGATGCATTCTTCTTCATATGTCAAGAGAGCCAACTGCGAGCGCATTTCAACAAATAACACCCCATAGCCCCTCTAGGCGCTATGCTTTTTTAAATTATAAAGATTAAAAGGATATCTTGATACCAAAAAGAAGAAAAGATAAAATGCTAAACAGATAATCTATTTGTGTGAGTTTAATCCACAAAGCTGCGATGGAGCAGTCATCGGTCGAGGAAACCAAACGCTTTCTTTCGGCCTCATTTTGGTTGTTTTTCTTTTTTTCAATGTAGCACCCAAAACCTGTTTATCAGGATGTGGCGCCGCTTTTGTCACTATTTACCACACTGATGGCTTTTCGCGCTTCAAGTGCAAACCAACAGGTATCAACACGTCTTCGTCAATAAATCAAGGTTTTACCACTAACATTACGACCTTACCTTTGACAGATCCGGTTAAAAGGAAGTATAGAGAACTCATATTTACAAATTCCACCAATATTGCATACAGTGTGTCACTAAAAAAAATTGATGAGGAGCTTGTTTAGCAATGGAAAAAACAATCTCATAAAGTATGGCGACATGTTGAACGTAGAATTTTCATTGTACTTTATCTTCGCATCCGCCGGAACACTGACATTAACCGTACGACGAAAGAGCTAAAACTTGAAATATACCTCAATTAAAGGATTTTTTTTCTAATTTTCAGAAAATAGAATCGTAGCAGTTATCCAAATGAAAAGAAAAAGGGTATGCTTTTAATGAGATTCTGAACATTTGATGGTTCACAAAAAATGCTGCCATAAGTGACCATTACTTTATGATTAATTTTTTGAACTATTGGATATTTGTTCACTTGCGTAAATTGACTGGACTCATATATAGCGTTTCTATGGCTTTATCGGTACCAGAAACAATTCGGCTATGGCTAAGTGATTATTATACCAATTATTATATGTTTAAAATGCTTCATTTAAGTTCAAGTTCATTGACGCCTGGTACAAATGAATTTGAAATGATTTTCGAAATTTTGTTTCTGCAAAGTTCCCAAGTCGAAGTGATAATTTTGCTACCACCATTGACTGTTTCTTTTCAGCTTGGTTTTGTGTAATATCAACGATCACTTTGCAACTTAGGCCATTGTTCTGGTAATATTTTTGCCTGATCTCAATATAATCCAAGTTCCTGTTCATTTCAATATTGATTGTAAGATTTGAGATTTTAGTGAGATACTGTCGTGGATCCCATATGTAACAGACGCGCAACCACTGTTGAGATTTCAACGAACACAAAATTTTAGCATAGCAGCCTGCCAATGTCGGGATCTTATACTGTAAAATTTGATGGCTTGAATCGTTCAAATTTCACGGTTCTTAAGGGGGAATCTCAGGTCTGGATTACCGAGTCTTTCATCTACAAGATCACAGATTCTCAGGTGCACGTACAGATAGGCCCTGATCTTGTTCCTCTGTATGTCTGGTATTGTGATATTTTTCTCCCGACATTTTTCGTCCTCGATTTCCTGAACACCTGGTTGCGGAGCGTCAATGAATACTTGGTTTAGGATGCGCATATTATTCTTGAACGAACGCGTCTTCATTGAATCCTTATTCAGCTTGTTGTAGTACAGCCGCGAGTACATGTAGACGTTAACAGGTCTATTCCCCACGTGTCGTGACGTAGCACTGTTTTGCCACCTACTTTTAGGCAATTGGTGTAGCTACCCTCAGGTCGATAAAACTTCGCCATTCGACGACTCATCGAACTGATTTCTTTTTTCAAATGGTTAAAAAGCTATCGCTAGCAGGTAGCTATATCAGCAAATTACTTGAAGCTTTCAAGCAGCAGCCAACAAGTCAGCCAGGTTGGCTAGAACTCCAAAACAAGAACTATTACAACCGTCCTAACCCTGAACGAAACTCTCATGAATCTTACCTTAAGTTGTACGGAGAATTTGGGCCACCTGTCCAAGAGTATGAATGGTGGGCTGTGATTATGGCCAATCGATTAAGTGCCTTAGAGACGAAGAGCGGCAAGACTGTAAACACACATATGATGCTATTGATACGGCAGGTCAAGGATGACATAGCTAAGGAGCTTAATGACTTGTGGTCAGCGGATGACACCAATTATATATTGAGCAAAACTGACGTTGTGCTCGTGGATGGTAGCAGAATTATCTCGAATGATTGTAGAGAGGAATGGACACAGCAAGATTTATCCGATCTCAACAGCAAATTCTGTGGATGTGTCATAGACATGCTGGTACTACATGGAATTGTTGCATCACCTTTGGACGCTGGTGACTACCATCACCTAGGATTGTATGTAGACATAGGAAATCATTTCGACTACGACCCAGACCACTGGTCCTTATATGTCAGCATATTAGTCTCTCGATATATAGTCTCGAAGAATTGGTCACGCATCATAGAGCGAGTCCAAGGCGTGATCAGTTTTGCTACTGATATGAATATAAATTCTACGCTTAATGTGCCCACAGAAACATTTGCTTACCGTTATATGGAGCAGATTAGCAGGAAAAGTATCGTTACGCCTTGGAACTGGGCCCTAAATTTCGATATAGCAGATATGGCTATCTCTTGGCCTGGGAGTATGTACATAATGACGATATTATGTTTCGGAGATCCCACAAGACCGCTAATAGCAGCAATAGCAAACGAATCTCAATATTGGCCTCCACCAACAACAGAAATGAAGATGAATTCGATGTTTGATAGACGAGGGTTCTACGTATCAGTTCGTACCTTTACTTACCCGCTACTACTGGTGCTTGTGATAATCGAGCTGTTCGTACTGGTTGGAGGTATTAGCAAATGGGAGCCTATGGTCATCGATGGTGTAGACCCCACATCCTTAGCATCTCTAGTAATTGTGCTAGAAGGGCTACTCTTAGCTTTCGTAGTGGCAACTTTCCACGATAATTGGTCATGGTATGACATGGTTCGGGGCCAAATTGTCTATGAAAACTACTACGATCTACCGGCTGTTGTCAAAAATAACAGCTACGCAGTTGACGTGATAACCCAGGCGATGTCAAACAGAGAAGCATGCAAGCACATTCTGTCAAGTTACGGTTCATGCGTCACGGGCATCACTGGTGATGGTACTGTTACTCTGCCTGTGCTCAACGACGACGTACTTTTAGCCGACACCCCGTTTCTGACTGTTGCAAATGAAGATTCTTCTCTGCTGATCGATCTCAGAGAGAGAGGGAAAGAAATACACTTACTTAAAGGCGCGTATAATGGAAACCGAACATTACACTTCGATCAACAAGTGGAAACTGTGAAACTATCTGACAGCGGTCCTTACGTGTCAATTCCGTTCAAACTAAGAGTAGGTTCTTCTCTAGGCTTCGGTTCACCGCGGCTGGAAATGCTTGATTTACTCAAGGGATCTGCGCTCAACACAGACGACAAACTCAGACTGGCACTCCAATACCAACGGGTCTATAGGGATTCTAAGAAAACAGATGGATGTGATACGTCAATTACTGCAGCCACTAACTAAAATTTAATGGGAAAGCTGATCACGACTAGATTGATGGTGTTAAAGAAGAGTGCGTTGAGGCCGGAGATGTGAGGCTGTTTAGTATTCAACCGACGGTCATTTTCTTTGCGATGAAATTTGACAGTCTCTACCGTTGACTCAACGAGAGTAGTTGACTATATTCTAAATGTCCGCGTAACGTAAAATCTCAGTGATTATTTTTGTTATTCTTTTGTTGAACGATTTATGACTTATTTATATATTTATACAACAAGGTAGTGCGTAGCATATACTTAATTATTATTTATATAATAACCAAGGATTATTATTAAGATTGGTGCGGAGCGGTAGTATCAAGTGCGCAACCCTGGCCAGGTAATAACAAGCCACCAAGTTGTCTTAGTTGTTCATGAGCGCTATGATCTTACACTTGTCAGATAAATGTCAGATAGCGGATTTCATTTAAGTTTTATAAGAATTATTAAGTGAAAGGATAAGTCTGATCGATGAGTCTTAGTCTGGGAGTTGTTAGATCTATAGGAGTGGGACAACTCATCCTCCTCCTCGTTACTGGGAATGTAGATTATCGGCCCGAATTTTTTTTTTCCCCAGCTGAGTCTGGCGAATTGCCTTCTCAGTGACTTTGAGTCGCTAGAGTCGCTCGAACGATTTATAGCATTACTCGAGTCACTTGTATAGCTAACACAATGATGAATGTCAATGGATAAATCTCTTCTGAGACGTAAAGCATGCTGTTATTTAAATGACTGCCTTCCTTCTGAACAGTTGGTTATACTTTTTGTCTATCTTCATTGTTATTTATTTTGTACAGTACAATTACAGGGTGTAAAAATTACGACAAAACGTCGTGTGCGGTATCGATTTGTTTGTAATTCAATGCCTTGAAGTTCAGTTATGCCGGAAGAACTTCATCCCCATCCAATTCCACACAATAAAATATATACTGACTATGGATGTAATTGGGATCAAAAGGCAATAGTAGTCATCGTCCTTGATGGCGTCAAGTATCTAAGAATAGTGAATTATTAGATAACAGGCACTGACATCGGCTTATAAATTGCTAACTAACCCAAATTCCAGTGTAGGGCACAAAATAAGTCCCCACCGTAGCATAAACCGTAACTACAAAAGTTGTAAATGTTCCAGCCAGTAGAGCATATCCCCATAAGTAGGTTGAGTCTGGCGCTGTTTCCGGCATGTGCACCGTCATTCTTCTGGTATATATTGGCTGTGGTATAGAAAGTTGAGGGCGATGCGTAGGGCGGTCTTTATTCTTCCTTTTCCTAGTGGGTTCTGAAAGAAGAGGAGAGGAAGGTGCTTCCTCGATAGGCGACAAAGTGATTTGCGGTGATTCCATCGCTTGCTAGAACCTACGATGGGAAAACGAGGATGGTTGAGTCCACCATGCAAAAAGCGGTACGTGCCTTATTTCCACAGTCACAATAATGTTCAAAAGTTCAGATTTTTTTTGAGCTGCGGCTTGCTTACTGTACAAACCCATTCCATACTTATGTCAGCAAGCGAGCAGGATCACTACGAAGAGGTATACTTCGAGTCAAATGGACAAGCGTGATTAGGATTTGAACTCGGGCTAACCATGCTTAATTTAGGAGTTCGACGATGCCGTTGATGAGGAATACCTTGTCGAAAGCGAAGTCGCCGAAGAGGAACATGACGAAGAAAATGAAGATTACATGGATGACGAAGAAGAAGGAGGTAATAAAGCATTACCAGCTATAGAACTATGCTTGTTTTCAAAATCTGACCAATCGATGTGACAGACCAAGATGAATATGGCGGCTTCCACGGCGTCCGAGAGGTAGAAGGCGATGACAGTGTCATGGAAATCGTTGATGACTCCGTCCAAGGCTTCTTTGACCACAAGGGTATGTATCTACTGCTTTCTATACCATCAAAACTTGACAGCTGACGTTGTGGACATTTTCATAAGAACCTGTTTATACTGTCGCAATGCACCCAAAGGAAAACGACATCATCATTAGTGGTGGCGGCGACGATAAGAGCCATATCTGGCGAGCTGATACAGGAGAGAAGCTTGTTACTCTAGAAGGTCATACAGACTCAGTCTCCAGTGTTGCCTTCAGCGTATCTGGTGAATATGTTGCTTCGGGAGGCATGGACGGCAAAGTTCGTGTATGGAAAACAAATACTGGAGAGCTTTGCACTCAAGTTGATGGCCCCGATGAGATCATTGTAAGTATTAAGTCACCCATATTGAATCCCACATAATTGCTCGATACTGACCCTCAGTAATAGTGGCTGGACTGGCACCCTAAGGGAAATGTATTGTTGGCGGGAGCCACTGATTCAACGATCTGGATGTGGGCCAGTAAGTGAAGTACACCTATAATTGAATTCAGGCGAATGTACGCCATTAACCAATTGACGATAGTGCCATCTGGAAAGTTCATGAATATCTTCAATGGACATGCTGCACCAGTTACTGCTGGTCAATTCACTGCTGACGGTAAATATAGTGATTTTTATGTTGATCTGTCCAGAAACGTCAACTAACTGGAACACAATTAGGCAAACATATCGTCACGGTTGCTGAAGATGCAACATTCATCGTCTGGGATCCCAAATCAGCAGCGGCAAATGTTAAGCTGACCGGTGCAGATGGACGCTTCCATTCCGAGCCCATCATCTGTGTCTCCACAGACAAGGATAGCAATTTGGCATTAACCGGTTCAGCGGACGGAACCGCTAAGCTTCTCAATCTACACAATGGAAATGTAAGTGGACTTTGAGGAATCTTTGATGTTATTCGTCCGCAATCTAATGTAAACTGTTTAGATCATTGCCTCTTTAGAAAATCACTCGGACTCTATCGAATCCGTCAGTTTTTGTGATGTGTAAGCTTCGATACATTACTATCGGCATATATCATTAGCATATACTCATCCATTTTGCTTCTTAGTCTTCCTCTTGCTGCTACGGGATCAGTTGACGGTAAAGTTAGCGTCTGGGATATCCAGACACACCGCGTTCGTCACACTCTGAAACACGACGTAAGTAGCTGTTCTGCATATGATGCCCAGTGGATTTACATGCGACTAACTTTTCCTATACAGGATGCTGTCATCAAGGTACAGTTTGCTTCAAACTCTGTCAACCTTGTCACATGTTCTGCCGATAGAAGTGTACGACTATGGGATACCAGAAGTGGCGAGTGCTTGAAGAAATGGATGGGCCACCAAGATGCCGTCTTGGACTTTGCAATTTCAAAGTATGTAAAATTACTCGTTCTGATGTATATATGTGATATGGATACTAACCAGCTATGTTCTTGCTTCATTACAGCAACGGAGACACTGTTGTAACTGGATCCGACGATGGCACATGCCTGATCTTCAAAGCATAATTCTAGACCAACAAGCTACAGTTTTCCCTTACTTTTCGCAAAAGTTTCGCAATCTTTTAATAACCAAACTACCAAAATATTGAAGCAGACATACCGCCTCATCATTGCTTTCCCAACAGCTAAACCTCCCTTGTTCTCCGTTTCATTCAGTCAATACAGACCATTCATTCGTTTTTGACTGAACCAATTTTATGTATTTTGTTTTTGGGGATTCTTGATAACACAACATAGAGTAATTTCAAACATATGAGAGCTTAGAACTCGTCAGCTTCGTACTTTGATTCATCGTAGAAAGAAGCCAGTACAGTTCTATCTGCAAACTTGCGCCCAGCAAGTGCTTTCAGGGCGGTTAGAGAGTCGTCCGTGTTGTCATAACGAATAAATATCTGCAAAGAAATTTCAATGAATGCATTAGACGAACAATGATTTCCAGGTTTTGTTTATAAGAAGCATGGACTTACCATGCCTAGGCCGGGGACAACGTTGCCTTCTTGAGGACGTGGGATCTTCATATCAACAAGAGCACCAAACTTGGAGCATTCATCTTGAACATCCTCCCAAATTTCTAAAGAAAAGAGTGAGAAACATGAACTCCAACCTAACCTATAGCAACGATTTGATATTTTTTCATACCTTGATATTCGCTAGGATCTTCAAGTTCTTCAGGCGTAACCATATTCATCAATTGAACAACCTTTGTGGCTTCTTGATCAGTAACACCTGTAGCAGTAACTGTGTATGGCGCAGAAAGCGGCATTACTGTGTCCATGGGCATTCCCTTAGACCCAACACTGGCACGCTGTACGATGAGCTTTCGGTCACCAAGTTCCATGTTGTTCAAACCTTGGCAAGCCAAATCCGTAACGATGGGATCAACGTATTCGCAAAAACCGAAACCCTGTCACATGACACAAATGTCAGTACTAGCATCCACTGAAGCAAGAACAAGCACTAGTCTTTATACTGTACCTTTGATTGCCCAGTTTGTGTATCCTTGACCAAATTGAAAGCTCGAAGTTCACCAAAAGACTTCAAAAGCTCCATCACTTGCTCATCGTTAAGATAGGTAGGGAGTCCTCCAACATATATCTTGTTAGGTGTATCAGGAACATTTGTAGAAACAAGACCAGGAACATGAACAGCTGGTGCTTCATTGTAACCAAAGGCTGGCTGGTAATCTTTTGGTCGTCGAATCTTCAATGCTTGACCTTGGAAAGATATGCCATCAAAAGCCAATGCTGCAGTGGCTTGGTCAGGGTGGTGAAACTGTGGGTAGTGGTTAAAAGCAAGTTTTAAAAGGAACACGTATTTCATTTTTGCTTACCTCAACAAAAGCGTAGTTTTTATCGTGATTGACTTGTACGGAAAGGACTGGCGCTGATGTTGCAAGGCTCATCTGCATCATGGTACTGTTAAAGAATTCTCCAATAGCTTCTTCATTGATGTTATATGGAATTTGCCCAACATAAAGTCGTCGAGATTGGCGTGCCATTGTCGCATTGACAGCAACGGGGTTGGCACTTTCAGCAGCTCCAATGACAGCTGCACGGCCAGGATCAACTCCAGTACCCATACGGCCACCCATTTGAGCAGGAAGTACAAAGAGACCTGTTGTTTACATATAAAAGGTTAAGAGACGTTCTATTGTGACAGAAGGTCTACTGCGCTAAAGCTTACCTGCTTGCTTCACCTGTTCAGCTGTCATGCCCTCCATACCTTCCGGGGGACGATCCCAGTTGTCGAGTTTTCTTGGTCTCAGATGCAAAGGAACAACTGTGCTGTCTCCACCACTACGACTGTGTCGGCTGCTCTGACGTGGACTTCGGCTTCTTCTGCTTGACCGTCTGTAATCATCTCTTTCTCTTTCTCGGTCACGACTGCCACGTCGACTGTGTCGATGTCTATCTCTATCTCTGTCTCTGCCTCCTCGATCTCTGTCTCTTCTGTCTCTGGAGCGGTCTCTGCGTGATCTGCGATCTCTGTCTCTGTCCCTGTCTCTATCTCTGTCTCTGGGTCGATCATAGTGTCGCTCAGAGCCTCTCTCGGATCTGGATCCATCTCGTTCGCCGTGTCCTCCATAATAGTCCACGTTGGCTCCATAACCTGTGGGAAGAGAGGATCACATTAGAAAAACGGGGTTAGTAAATATTTTCAAATCATTTGAGATTGGAAGCAGTAATCAGTCTAGATCACTTTTAAATCAATCGTGCTAAGATCAAAAGCGCCATTCTGGTTCTGATCACTGTAGCTAATTAGATTACAGGCTTCCATGTGGTGTGAAACTAACCTCCATTATCTTGGTAGTAAGGATCACCACTGGGGTGCGACAGCTGCTGGCCAACAGAATTTAAGAAAGAGGATGCCATGTCGGCTGCGCTTCGTTCTAAATCGATGAAACACGTAAGTTCAACTACTGATGTACTTTATACATAGTCCATGCCAATTCATACCTTGCGCCTGCCAGGACATTGCGTGTATCAGGTAAAGGTGATGTAGCGACTGTTAAATCTTTGACACTGTAGCCAAAAAACACACTTTTTGTGTTGAGCACGTGACCCGACAATTACGAGCCATATCCTCTGTGCTGCAACAAATTGTTCATGTCCAAGGGTCTTTTTTTTTTTGAACACCATGGAAACTCCCACCGTTAACTTGAAGTCATAACTCATGAGAGTATCAATTAGATTTATGGATATCATTTTGAACTTTGAAGTATCTGCTGGTCTGTATCAGCGATAAATGTAGCACGTTTAGCCTCGCCCTAGGCATAGTTAATGTTTAACTCACTCCCTTCTTTCAAAAATAAGATTGAAATATGTTCTATTATCAAAAAGTGCTTTCTCTACATTTACATCTAGATTAAACCGTCAAACGGTTTGAGTAGAGCTGTACATATGAAGAATAAATGCCTATACCGTTGGTGCTCAATATGGGCTCAGCACGGCGAAGTATCACAGTATAGCTACTTTTGAAGTAGAAGATAATCTTCGCACTTGTCAATAAGTGGATAGTATCACCGCTTTTTTTGCTGTGTAAAATTTATCGCTCTGGTCATTCTTCAACTGCTGCATATCGCTGATTTTTCTTCGCTACTGCAATTGAGAAGGGGGTTAATTAGAAGGTGAACTGGCAGCAAATAAGCAAGTGACTTAACATGATAGTGCTTGCTTTGTCATCTACATCTCTAAAGTTTTTATGTGTTCTACTCATCGGTCATTATGCTACGCATTATGGTACTGGTAATCTTCGAGAGGTTTAACAAAGGTATCAAAAATGCTCCTCGTCTGATATGTGAGTAAGGCAAATTGATTCTGAGCCACGTTCAGGTGACTAGACATTGATGCTCAAGTTGACCACACATGTTAAGAGTAATGGGATGTATTTTCTGAAGGTGTTGGAGGAAAGTAGAGGAACCATGATGAGGGGCAAAAGCAAAGCTTATGGCACCTCACATCATGTGAGCATTATCATAATATTGGCTTATTAGTGCATTACTCTCTCAGATTTGCATTATTATAATTTAGCTGCAAGCTTTAGTTTTGATTTTTCATTAATGAAGACCCAATAATGTGATGCAGCCCTTACCCATTAAGAGCAGATAAGAGGAAATGCAGCTATTTATCCACTCTCTCTTACAGTGTTCACTCAAAAATAGAAGAAATGATTGTAACAGAAGAGAGCGAGAAATGAGCCTCATTTGGGTTAGAGGCACATAGCGTTCCCTTGCCAGAAATTGCCTGAGACATATCATCAAATCAAAATCAAGCTTGGAGACTGATTATAATACTAACAACGAGTGCTATTCGCATTTGGTCTAGTGACAAAACAGCAAATGGATACAATAGAATTTTCGCATGTCGTATGCATGCGTCTGAAACAATATTTTGGCACAAAACAATGAATGAGACGTTAGAAAATGAGGCTTTTTCCAGAGCCAGTCTGAGTTAAAGTTTAAATGCGCACTTACGTCTCAAACTCAAAATCCGCCATATGAACCAAAAATTTTGAAAGTCAATAGTTTACTCAGTATAACAAAAAAGCGAACAACACAAGAAAATGTTAGTATTGACATGCATAATCATTTCAAAAATGTGAATTAATAAATCAGAAACATGTAAAGCTTCATGACAAAGGGAATCTCATTCCGGCAAATTTACGCCGTTGTAGCGCAGTGGATAGAGCGTCAGTTTCCTAAACTGAAGGTCGCGAGTTCGAATCTCGCCATCGGTTCCTTTTGCTTGTCATATTAATTTCAGATTTTTTGGCACGCGATGAAACCTCCTTACATTTTTTAAGTATATAACACTTGTGTTGGTAAGTACTAACCTTTTGATGAGTTAGAAAACGGAATGTATGCCGGTGTGTTCATTCAATTTTTTCGCAATAAAGATAAAATGGTCCTAGTAGCCTCAGGTTATCCTATTCGTCTCCGCGTCTTTGAATTGACCATTACCTCATTTCATTATGCTGTTGACATCTTTATGTATAAAAACACTTGATTTATTACTTGCAGATCGATATTTCATGTCCAGGACTCCATCATAATTTAATTCTTTACTTCTAATATGATTGCTAGGCTTTGGTTATGCCGATGATATAGAAGACATAGGTAGCAATATTGCATAGTGTACTTTAAATAGCAATACCGAAAGCCAAAAGAAAAGTAAAAATTTGTAAATGTACAAAAGTCAGAGCTCAATAGTATGGTTGACATTTTTGGTGCTCCCATACTATCATGTGTGCTACATAATGAACACGGGTATGGCATTAAAGTTGACTGGATGTGTCCCAAATACAATAGCTCTTGTTGCGGTCTGCACTAAACATCTGTGTGCCAAGGGGATTCCAAGCAACTGCACATATGGGTTGTCTATGGAGAGATGGTGTTAAATAGGAGTTCTTGAAAATTGTAATGCATTTTGTGATGGCCTTACTTATGCCCTGAGACTGACGCCTCGTGTTTGCCAGTCATAGTGTTCCAAAAATGAATGTTGCCAGCTATAAGATGAAAGGACGATAGTCCTAAGAGTTAAAACTTATTCTGTAAACAAAGCTCCAAATCACGATTACATACTTGCGGATCCCGCTGCAGCGTAATGACCATCAGGGCTAGCGTATCAATGCATTAGAGAAGATTGTTATGTGAATGTCAAAGCTGAAAATAGCGTTATGCTTTACCTGAAGCACGCCCTTGACCAATTTAAGCCATTTCGATAAGATTCATCTCTATAACAAATTAAAAAAGATTAGATGTAAGAATCATTTGCATTTGGTTCAGTTTGACTTACTGAAATGTACGGATCACTTTGTACATCCTTAAATCGACAAAGTGTAGGGTATTATCTCGTGAATTGGTCAATAACTTGGAGCCATCTGCATTTCATTGTTACTACCTTTCCTTTCATCTTTCGTTCGCGGTATACATTTGCACATACCTGGAGACACCGAGACAGACGTTACTTGCCCAGTATGAAGGCCGGTGAGCTCCTTAATTCCGTTTCCGGTACGGGTATCCCACAATCTAACATTATTGTCCAGATGGCCACTAGCTATTGTGGATCTGTGAAGCAAATCGTTTAGAAAATGACTGGTAGAGATTGCCGGGGCTAATATTGTCACAAAGTTTACCCTTCACGATCGATTAGACAGACATCGTTACAGCTAGAAAAGGTAAATATCGTTCGTGTACCTGTATGCAGTTCGGTCAATAGCAGTGACAATATCTAGGGATCCAATTTTTATGAATGTACTTACAATAGCCTTTATGAAGATCCCACACTTTCAACGTCCTATCCTGACTGCCAGAAATCTAGAAAGAATTGCCAAAAACTTTAGTCAAAAACTCTCGCTGATTAGTGAATGTTGAAGACGGCCATACCACTCTGTTTGTATCGGCTGTGAACTCTGCTGAACAGACTTTTCCAATGTGTCCGGTCAACGTGTGCTATGGATATAATAGTTTCTGAGATGAGATAATAAAATCGATAGGAAAATACAATACAGAAGAAGATTTGAAAATTTACCCTTATTCTTGATGATGCAAGATCCCATATTCGAGTGGAATTATCCATACATGAGCCGAGAAGAAACTCCTCAGACTCATTGAAATCAACCGAGGTCAAAGTTTGTAGTGACCCAGACAGTGTATGCGTAAGGTTGTCTTCCGTGAATGTCAGTATTTTTGCGTATCATCAGATTAGCAAAAGGATGTGAGACCTACATTGCCTTGAATTATAAACACGGACTTTCTTATCGCTGCCACCGATGGCATACATATTTCCCGCCGGCGAACAGTTAATACAATGTATCTCCCCATCATTGATTGTCTAATGAAAAAGTTAGTTCGAGGCCAGATGTGGAGGCTATCTATCGATGTGTTACATACTTGGGTTTGTAATGGCGCAGATGGTAAAGTAACCATTGATATTCGCAGAGGGACATCTTGTATGTTTTTCAGTCTATTCAAATACGTCAGCTTACATCCCGAGATGGTTGGCATCAATTGATCTACCTTACCTATCAACATCGTCATCTGAAGACTTAGAACGGAAAGTCCACCGCCTTGATGATTTGGTGTTTTCATTATTCTTTGCTTGCTCAGCAAGACTATAGGAATTTAGTTGTAAGATCAAATGTATGAAATTACGACTCGTCCAAAAGCTCTCACCTCTCGTAAAACATGGTCGCCTCATTCATCTTCTCAGCCTCTTCATTCATTTTTTTGAGCCATCTTTGTACCAAATCACCATTTTCCTTTTCAAGTCGCTTATTCTTCTCCTCAGTGGTAGAGAATTCCAATTGGAGAGTTGAAAGTTCATCTTGTAGTACCTATATAGAAAATTTACATTCATTAGTTATCGCATGTCATGAATGGTCCCAATTCACAGCTGATCATAAATCATACCTGAATGGCAACGTCCTTCTCTTTCAATAAATGCGTCTGCTGCTCCAGCTTCGTTAAAAGTTGTTTAATCTTTGCTTCCATTTCAATTTGTCTGACATAAATGATGGATTGTCAATATATGTCAAGTCGCATATTTTATATCGAACATGGCTTACTTGGCTTTCGATTCTTTGTCAGATTCTTCGTAGGAACGCAACTTGTCGTTCATATCGACGAGCCGTTGGGCATTTTGGCCCTGCGTTTTATACATTTCTGTTTGTTCAGCTTTCAATCGCTGGAGCTCCTCTTTCAGCTGTAATGTTTTTTGTTGCATATCAGGCGACCTAAACCGAGACATTTCAAGTCAGGCATGATATTGTGCGAGATCAACAAGCAAGCCAGTCGCTTACCCATGTTGATTAAGACTATTTCGCTCCTCCTCTAACAAAGAATTTCTAGACGAGAGATGGTCTTTTGCTTTTTGAAGCTCTGCCACCTGTTTCTGCAGGGCTTTCAGGTTTCCAAGCAACTGTTGGTCTACAAGCGGAGTGAATTATTATCAGTGAAAGAATAGCTACTGAAATGCGTTCATGGTCTGGTTCCGCGACATGGTAAAGACTATTGGTCATTGACGCAATACCAATGGTATGGAGTCCTCGAGCTTGACGCCGACTGCCATTCACTATCGGATCGGGAGAATGTGAAGCAACTTACTGCTTTGTACGAATACGGTATATGCATGCTCTCGACTGTTACGTTCTTCTAACCTTTGCAGTAGCAATTGCTCATAAGAGAGAGCAGCCGTAGTCATTTAGTTATGATTTAGCGATGTATTGTAGTTGGACTGCAAAGAACAAAAGGTGTGACCTTGCTGCCTCAGTCTCGAGGGCAAATGACTGCGAACTTCAATCTCCACTGAGCCACACAAAAACGGTTTCCACTTTGGCCTGCATTTCGCGCTATTATTGAAGCCGTCTTCGAATACTCCTTCATACACCATCCAAAATAAGTCAGTGAATAATGTAGAGCCGTTAAAATGGGCTGGATGAACATTTGGTTATTCTATTATTCTATATGGAGAGATTCTGTCAAAAGCTTAGCCAAATCCTGGATGGCTTCATCCTCTTGTGTTATATCGTATTCTTCGTCTATATAGGACTGTATCCGCTTCATTGATTGAGCTAAAGACGTAGCCAATACATGATCTACACACGAATGAGTTTAAGGGTTTCCCACATTGCATCATTCATACAAACAATCACACTTACCATATTCGCTACTTTCCACAATCTTGTAGGCACCAATGGCCCAAACGACGTGCATTAAGTTTTTTGCCACAGTCTTATTGAAACCGCCAATACCAATGCCTCTTCCCTCTTCTTCTAATCGCTCTGTCGCCCAAGTAACTAGTTTTAAGGCATCCGATTTCAGTTCTGGCGACGAATAGAGCAAATCCGTAGCTTGCATGTATACAATCATGTGCCTAATAACTTGAAGCGATCTGACGAGAAGTTCTGTATTAAGAGTGTTCATGACAATAACCATGTACCTCGAGATGACTGACGGTCTGTCAGCAGCAGTAGCCAGGAATCGAGTAAGGTGTGGGCTGTCTATTACTGACTGTTCTGCCATGTTGATAGTAAACACAAGAAATCCTTCCAATAGACTTTTTGCGATGACCCAATTGGTTTGCTAAGGTTAGCATGTTGTTTGTTTCAAACGTCAGAAGTGTTGGTTGATAGCAGTAGGTGCTTACCGTGTAGCTTCATGTAATACCCTAGCATCATTCTCATTCCAGAGTATGGAGCTGATGAGAAGGAAAATATCTTCCTGTTCTAACAAAACGGCTCCGGTGTCATGATGGCAAGCAATGTTTGCAAGTGTCCCAACCGTCAGCTCTCGTGTCCTGGGTCGCTTTGTCGAGGTACATATCTGCCCGTCTCAAGTTAGCAGAGGTTGTATGATAACTGCTGAGATAACCTGTTTTACCAACCTTGAGAGCAATAACCTGTATATTGTTTTCCAGCATTGCTGCTGCATATTCATCAATACTAGCGAGATCCCAAGCTGCACAAAGGGTACGCTCAAGAGGAGTGTCTTCGATCGAATCCAGCTGTAAGCCGTCCATATTGTCACCGATCACATTCTCAACAAGCCTAAGAATGATAGGCGCAACAGTAGCATTCGGTTGCGAAGTCGTTTCACATTCGTAATCTAAAGGTGGTGATGGATTGCGAAAACTCATTCCACCTGCATACCTGTGGAGGGTCGAGGTGCGTTTGGAAAGTGGTGACTTTGAAAACTCAACATCAAGAAAAATTCATGGACTGGATCTGGTTCCCTGCCAGTTTTCCATTAATCACTAAGCCAATCACTGAGCAGGTTACGAATCAATGGATTTTTATGTAGTTTATATTTCACAAAGGGAAGAACTAGTGAGAAGAAATGCTGATAAGGATAGGTTAATTCAAATACAAAATGATGAAGAAATAGTGAATAATTGGTGTGAAGACAATTTATCCGCTGCAGCTCATGCAAGCTTCTCGGTTGTCCAGTGAGCATTGCATAGCGGCCAAGTTTTCTTCATTCGTCTTTCGCTCGGCAACGTTAAGGTTTTTGAGCGCGTTTTGATCAACAGTGAACTAGTTATGTGACAGAATTCGTTAACAACATACTCATTACTACTATTGACCCTTATGCGTTTCTTACCTTAATAGCATCTACAGCAGGTCGGGATCGAAGATAATACATGCCGGTCTTGAGACCCTTTTGCCAAGAGTAGAAATGCATGGATGTCAATTTACCATTGGTAGGTTCGGCTATGAATAGGTTGAGGGACTGAGATTGGTCAACAAAAGCACCACGGTCGGCTGCCATGTCAATGATAACTCTCTGTGACAATTCCCAGACGGTTTTGTATAGCTTCTTGAGATCCTCTGGGATATCGGGTACTTGTTGAACGCTGCCGTTGTGAGCAATGATCATGTTTTTGATGTTGTCGTTCCAGAGGCCTCTCTCAATCAAGTCCTTCAGCAAATGTTGGTTCTGCAAACCGATGAGTGTCAATCAATAGGCACGATGATCAAGCTCAGGTATATCATAATCAATGTACTTACAACAACTTGGAATTCACCACTCATGACACGACGAGTGTAAATATTGCTTGTATAGGGCTCGAAGCATTCATTGTTACCCAAAATCTGACTGGTGCTGGCAGTGGGCATAGGTGCTACCAACAAGGAGTTGCGGACACCGTGCTTAGCAATATTTTGTCTCAAGGTGTCCCAGTCCCAGCGATCAGAAGGCTTGACTCCCCACATGTCAGGCTGCAGGATACCTTGGCTGACGGGAGAACCTTGATAAGTTTGGTATGGTCCATCTACAGCAGCGATCTCACAGGAAGACTCCAAGGCAGCGTGATAAATTGTCTCGAAAATATCTTTGTTCAACTGCTTAGCTTCGGGCGAGTCGAAAGGGTAACGGAGCAGGAGGAAGGCATCGGCAAGACCTTGGACACCAAGACCAACACTGAGAGAAAATGATTGGTTACATTATGAAAAAACGTGGAACGCACTATAGGCTATTTTGTACTTACGGTCTGTGGCGCATATTGCTGTTTCTAGCTTCAGGAACAGGGTAATAGTTGGCATCGATGACTTTGTTCAAGTTCTTGGCAACAACCTTAGCAATGGAGTGTAGCGTTTCAAAATCAAAGGTCTTTGTTTCTAGATTGACAAACTTGGGAAGGGCAAGCGAGGCCAAATTGCAGACAGCAACTTCATCAGGGGCAGTGTACTCGATAATTTCAGTGCACAGATTTGAACTGGTGATGGTGCCGAGATTTTTCTGATTGGATTTTTCATTGCAAGCATCTTAAAATAGATGATGAATATTCGAACGACAGCCACTTGATGTGTACTAATATCACTACTTACCTTTGTAGAGAATGTAGGGCATACCAGTTTCAATTTGAGCGTCCAAGATGGAGAACCAAAGCTTTTGAGCAGGAATTACCTTTCTAGCTTTACCTTGACGCTCGTATTTTTCATAGAGTTCTTCAAACTCCTTGCCATAGGTATCACACAATCCTACAGCTTCATTTGGACAGAATAGTGACCAATCCTCGTTCGCTTTGACTCCTGCAATATAAAAGTTCTATAAGTAAGTGTGGGATGCTTCTAACCAGCCATATCGCGCATCACGTACTCTTCATGAACAAGTCAGGAATCCACAAGCCAAGGAACAAATCTCTGGCACGAAGTTCTTCTTTGCCAGAATTTTTGCGCAAATCAAGGAAATCAAAAATGTCAGAGTGCCAAGGCTCAGTGTACCTTTGATGAAATGTTAGCCTCCATCAACTTCACCACAGCTCCATTCACTCTGAGAAAATTTATCTTACATTGCAAAACTGCCGTTGCGTTTGCCACCTCCTTGATTGACGAAACGTGCGGTATCATTGAATACGCGAAGCATAGGGACGATTCCGTTGGAAGTACCATTGGTACCAGCGATGTAAGAGCCAGAAGCACGAATCTTTTGGAAACTGACACCAACTCCACCAGATGATTTGGAGATGCGAGCACACGTGGTCAGAGTATCGTAAATGCCTTCAATGCTATAACATGAAATAAGTAACAGGATGATGTGAATCAAAGAGTCATGGTAATTGAAGTTTACCTATCGTCCTTCATCTGAACAAGGAAACAACTGGACATTTGTGGTTTGGGGGTACCAGCGTTGAACATAGTGGGAGTTGCGTGAGTGAAGTAACGCTTGGACATGAGGTCGTAGGTCTCTATGGCAGCATCAATATTGCTACCGTGAATACCTAACGCAACGCGCATAAGCAAATGTTGTGGCCGTTCGACAACCTTGCCTGAAAGTTAAGTGTGTTATGATGACGATCTAGATGTAAATCAAGAGGGTATGGAAAAAGGCTCACTGTTGCAGCGCATGAGGTAGCTTTTTTCCAATGTCTTGAAACCGAAAAAATTGTAGTCGTAGTCACGCTCATAATCAATAGCCTTGTTGATTCTCTCCGCGTTAGCCATGGTAACGTCATACATATCCTTTGAAACCAAAGGAACTTGGCAATTTTGGATAGGGTGAATGTAATTGTAGAGCTTTTCAACTACAGTACTAAAGTCTTCATCGGTCTCCTTGTGAAGGTTGGAGACGGCAATGCGAGCAGCCAGAATAGCATAGTCAGGATGTGTTGTGGTCAAGTAAGCTGCTGTCTCAGCTGTCAAGTTATCGAGTTCTATAGTTGTGATGCCTTGATACATGCCAGTGACGACCTAAACAAAGTCACCACCAAAGAACAGTCAGTTATGGTCAGAGACGCGCCATGAGGTGGATGAGTAATCACTACACTTACCTTTTGAGCAATTTTTGCAGGGTCGACGTATCTTTCGTCAAGACCAGAGGCCAATCTTGAGATTCTTGAAGAAATCTTGTCGAAGTGAACTTTTTCAGTTCTACCGTCTGTAATGTTTCAAAATAGGTACGGTAAGCACGAAGGCCATTAGCTTTTAACAAGGAATCTGGTTTTTGACTTGCCTCTTTTAACTACAAACATGAGTCCTTTTTCAAAATGCTAGGTTGTGAATATAAGTTGAGTCTTGTGGCCAGACAAGATAGGTTGCTTTGAGAAAGGGGAAATATAAAAAGACAAAAACGTGAAGGATTAAGACGCGTCGCGAAATTTTGTTAAAAAAAAAAAGCGTCAAGAATTCGTAACCCAGATCCACACCGCCACTGAGTTTCTGGCCAGGGAGAGGAAGCTTAGCAAAACTCGGGGCACACTAACAACAATCTGAGTATTCAGATCTAGAACTATGGGCTCTAGATGAAAATCCATGAAAGAAATAGACTTCATTTCATTCATTGTTATGAGACGCGTTCTAAACAACGCGTTTTCTTAGCCTTCAGGCCCGTCTCTACAGTCATAGCTGAGTCATCAAACAAAACCGTCACTCTAAGGGTTTAACGATTATTATTAATGTGTACGTGGTGGCATGTGTTACAAAAGTAATGCTGCTGTGGGTGTCTTTGTTTGATTCAATGCCTTTACTGCAATCTCAATCTAAACAAAAAACAAAGGTGAGATGGTACTACCAATGGTAATATAGCACGGACCTATTGACAAAATACTTACGCATGCAACAAACACAGCTATGACCTGTAGTAGAGAGCAATATAGTCAGTAAATAAAATGAAGTGCTGTATAAAGATAAGGCAGGAGGTGCTTTTAACTTACAATCAACCAAATAATGATCAGTGTCTGGTACCTGCAAATTGAACGCGTAAAGTTAATGGATCAGCTAAATGGGGTCCACCGCGTCAATTAAGGTTCAACTTACTCCACTCCAAAGTGATTCAGATGCTCTCTTAACATGCTGAGAAGGTCGGATATGACACCGCATCGATCATTGAGAATTTTTGCACGTTGAGGGATTTCAAGATAATCTAAAGGCGACCGCGAACATTTGAGTAACTGAAAAATTCATGTGCCCTTATTTTACATCAATGCCATATCATACCACGTATTGCTTTGTAGAGGGACTGAAGCGAGGGCTCTGACCAGAAAATCTCAGGAGTATCTAAAAATGTTGTATGATGAATATACAGCAGATACACATCAAAGGTATTCGCAATGGACGTGGCCTTACCAAGCACATTCGAGACAAGATTCACATGCATTCTCAGTTTGAAAAGATGACCACTGATCTGTGTGATTTCAGTTCGGTTCATATCCAGTCGACCGGTTTGGGCCAGCTTCTTTGGAATATGCTTGGTATCCTACATAGTGATCAAACGCTGTTAAATAATGGCTATCTTTTCCCATGTTGTACTAACTGCTTATCAAAAATGTATGTACCTCAATAGTGTTGTCCATCATATCTTCAAACCGTGCCAGTACCGCACTTTGGCTCACACCATGACTGATAGTAAGCTTGATCATATGATTTCCGCTCTTCAAAGTGATCATATCGTTGAAAATTCGTGGTTTTGCTTGGTTAGTATCATATTGGAAGTGCATTTCTTCGATCTGCATTTCTTGTAGATCATCCTCACTATCTTCGAGTGGGCGAATTCTAAACGGTGCAAGATCTTCAAGCAGCAATAACTCTTGTGCACGACTGAAATTCCAGAGAACGACTACGCCGTAGTCGAAAACGAAAAGCTCTCCACCTTCAAACCTCGAACTGGCATCGGGAGTTTTTGGTGTCGTAGGAAGTTCATTGTCAGCTAGGTTATTGGAAGTCGTTGCTTCGGCTGCATGCTCTTCGTCGTTAAATTCAGTATCGCTATCAGTGAGCTCGACTGGCGGACCTGCCATTTCGGTGAGACTACCATACAGACTGGTGAATTCGGGAGTTTTGTTTCCTACATAGTGGGGTGTCTCTTCGTTCGCAGTCGGAGATGAGGTATAGTCATACTTTGTTGATGTTCCTTCATCGTGGTAATCATAGCTAGAGTTGGCTTGCTCTGCTGTTTCTTTATAATCTGGTAGTGTTTGGGCTTCATAGCGCGCTGTGTCTTGATGTTCATGTCTCTGTGACGAGTAATGGGAATACCTTTGCTGGTCGACATCTTCTCTATAATGGTCTTCGTCATAATCGTAGACATGATTATCATAAGATGATGTAGGCTCATTATTATGGCTGGAGTTACCAGGCCATGGAGCGCTCCTTACTCGTACATTCGAAGCATTTTTTCGGCCGCCAGGACGTAAAGTCATAAGCGGGAAGTGATAGCGGGCGTACAAACATTCGTCATAGAACCTTGGGGAGACATGATGCTGCTGGCGTAGAAATTCGCTCAGTTCCTTCAAGTTGTTTCCCTCAGCAGTGCAGTAAGCTGACAACCGTGGGAGGTTTGCAAAGTCTCTTTGATCCTTTGTCATTCTCTCGGCTATTGTACGAGACCCGGAGAGGTGAAAGTCTAAGGGTAATCGCAGGCCAAGGCCGTTGTCATGTATTTGATCATCGTCATCGTCAACCGGAGGTTCTGCAGCACTTGGGAAGAGAACAAGCTTCTGTGATGTCTTTGTGCTTCTCAGAGGTTGCGCTGGTTTTATACGTTGAAAGCTTTCAGATCGATATCGATCAGGCGTTAGAGGTTGCGGGACTGGGTTCGACTTCAGGACGGCTTTACTGATGGCTGAAGGACGCAAAGGTGTAATGTCGGTCGCTCGTCGCTTGAGAAGAGAAGGACCGAACCTAGAAGGACTTACAGAGCTATCCATAGAATTCCTTTTAGTGTTTAAACGAGTGGCTATAGACATTGGCTGCTGGTGATAGTCGCCCTCCATCCTGCCAGAGAATGACAGACGGACTTTTTTTCGGTCGGCAATGAAAGAGCGCAACCTTTTATTGCTTTCTCCATATGGGACTTTTAACTATACTGAAGAAAAATCGGCAAAAAGAGAAGGAGATGCGAATTCTCATGCTGTAAGTGTTCAATAATAATGTAGGCAATTCTGTTCTACTCCTCAAGGTAGCTAATCATAGTCCATTCCCTTCTTCATGCTAGCGGTCTTGACAATGCCGGGAAGACCACCATTTTGAAGCGAATCAACGGTGAACCCATTGACACAATCTCACCAACGCTTGGCTTCAATATCAAAACGCTGGAACATGGACCTTATAAGCTCAATATTTGGGATGTAGGCGGTCAGAAATCAATTCGGTCTTACTGGCGCAACTACTTTGAGCAGACCGATGCACTCGTTTGGGTAGTTGATTCAGCAGACCGATTACGCGTCGATGATTGCCGGCAGGAGCTAGCACAACTACTTCAGGAAGAGGTGAAACATATTTAATGTGAAAAGATGCATGTAGTTTCCGCGCTGACCACTTTTTGGCACAAAGCGTTTAGCAGGCGCGACGTTACTGGTATTCGCCAATAAGCAAGATATACCAAGTGCAATGACAGATCTTCAGTTAAAAGAGGTACTATGATGATCCAGCTTTTGAGTGCTTTTTGAGAATTTTTAATAATTGGATATCGTATACTACAGGCCTTGGATCTGGACTCTATCAAATCACATCACTGGAGCATCCAGGCTTGCAGCGCAGTAACGGGCGAAAATCTATTGCAGGGCATGGATTGGGTAGTTGAAGATATTGCGTCTAGAATCTACATGATGGATTGATACCAAGAGACATTTAGACAAAGGAGAATAGACAAAAGCTTAATGATTATAATTGCGCAAGCGTTGTTGCAGATATTTATAATGTGCATTCCGAACAATGGGATGAGTATCATCTTTGTCATTGTGGAATGGATGCAAAAATCAACAGCAGGGGAAGCAAAAGAAAAAAGAGACATAGGTCACTGAGAGGAGGGAACACCAAAGGAGATGCAATACAGGCAGAAAGAACATGGGTTGCAAAACATAACATACAGAGAAAAGAAATGAACGATGACAAGGATGATAGAAGGACGAGTGATGGTGTGAGAAAGCATGGATGGAAGAGAAATGGGAAGCAGATACTTTTGGGCAATCAAAAGGCATGATGTCCGTGGTGAGGGAGTGAAAGTGGTATGTCTTGAGGTAATACACTGAAAGATCTACATGGTAAAAGAGGTATCAAATGGATTATAATTTGCTCTTCTCACAAATGGGTTGGGTTGGCAAACATCTATCGCTTGGTAGATGCTCGCTTTGATGCTTGGTGATATCTTGTTTCTACAGTGCATTAGTTACGATGTTGTCAAGCACGGCCGTCACGTCTCGTACGGTAGCAAGCTCCTCCAGGAATGGTATCATATCAATCAGTTCACTGTCATGAGGGTCATTGAACCACGACGAGACAGGTACAGCGTTGGCTGGGTGGAACAGATAACTAGCTGGAGAGTTATCCAGTATGATCACTTCTGTTACATTCCTGCCTAATTGAGACAGATCCTTGACGTATGTGCCCATGTGGTTGAAGCAGGACTCTCGGAATAGCCGATGTTGGACTACCCGATGAATGTCTAAGACATCAAGAACAGGATCTGCATACTGTAAAAGTAGTAGAATGATCATGGGGACTCAGCCATTTGTTCACTATGAGACATTAATCAATAATAATGAAAGCTTTACCTTTGATAAACTAGCAGTGAATACTACTATCTCGTATATGCTGCTCATTCGCTTCATAAAATTATCAACACCAGGTCTCTTGAGCACATATACATTGTGCACTGTTCCATCAATTTCCACTGGTACGATCATATCGGCTTGTTGAGTGGCCTATTTCAAGTGTCAAGAATGTGTTGTCAAAAGAAAAGGCGGGCGATGTTTCATAATGTTTCAATTTACCGTACCTTAAAAGAACTATGTACCAACGTTTCGTCCAAGTCTAAGACCAGGCACTTTTTTCCCTGGTCTTCAGGAGCCAGACTAGACAAAAGCCATGCGTGTTGATGATGCTGAGCAATTTGAAACAAAAGGAGCATGATTAGAGCGACTCTTCTCTATGTTTGACAGTATCTTTTTACAAATACTGGAAGGAAAAAAAATAAATCTTACCGGATAATGCAAAGCGTCATAATGTACAATTGGTTCATGCTGTGGAGGGATAAAGTTGGTGGCAACAATGGGTGGAACAGGCAATAGGGTAGATGCAGGAGAGCGAGGGTCTGGAAGTGCTTGTTCACCGTTGTCGGGGGCATCTTCTCGCTTATCGACTACCGATGGTTCGCTTTCAGCAGCAGTGTTGGAGTCTACAGTCTGGCCGGCAGAACCATCACTGGGGGCCACAGTTTCATCCTCGGCAACCACGGATTCGTCGGGTCGGGGTCCCTTTTCCGATAAGCTAATATGTTGGCGGCTATTATTGAGAGTGGCTTCTACGGAAACACTATCCACATCACGTTTTTCCAACTCACTGAGCTTGGATGATAAGTCGGTAAAAGAGGTCGCAGTTTGCGAAGAAGTTGCGTTATTATTCTGGAAGATAGTTTGCTGTGGTTCGGTCGATCTGTCGCCATCATGCATACGGTTGCTGAGTCCGAAGGAACAGCAGCTCCATCGGGAGAAAAGGTTCGGCTTCCGATGGGCATCGGTTTCTTTGGATTCTTCCAGATGAACCCTACGTGGGGTATTAGATCTCCCAGAATGTGAGAGAATCAACCGTTTTCCTGTAGATACAATATGCGGAAGATGAATATTGAATGCCATATTCTTTGCTCTCTTACAAAATTTGGTCAAGCATTTAGGATCGGGAGTTGGCTGAGATACAACAGCCATTTGATGACCAACGAGAAGATACGCCCACAACCAACGGTTTTAACATCACTACTTTCCTCGAGTGCATGCCACAGAAAATACAAAAACAAGGGAATAATAATAAATTCACACTTACCGTATCGTTTCAAAAGTTGACCGTATTTGGTACAGCCGCTGCTCGCGTTTTCAATATGTGAGGAAGCTAGCTCAACACTTTTGTTGCGTACAGAGCCTATTTCCGTATGCTGGTGTGAAGGCCAAGGTCGAAAGGAGGTTCTTTTAGTCATGGTCTATGGGGAAAGTCAATGAGTATGAAAAGGGTGCTATGCTCGGCGTTTGGTGCGCTTTGTACTATACAGGGCGGAAGGGAAACCAAAATCGAAAACAGAAATCAGAGTACAAAAAAGAAAATGCTCGGTAGTCTCAAAGGACTAACAATGAGAATACAAATTATTGACGAGATTGTTCAAGAATGCAACACAGAAATGTTGATGTGGGTGTACAAAAGTGTCCACTTTGCTTTTGCAGACGTTTTATTTTTTTGGGATTGGGAGGAAATTTTACTGTGTTGCCTTGCCTTGGCGGGGCTGAAACCCGCTATCACACAAACTTGACGTATCTTAACAGCGAGTGTCAATTGTAGCCTTTCATACTGAAGCCTCTAGTGACAACGAGGAAAACAGTAGAAGAATGAAATATGAAGCGGCTTTCAAGCCAGCCATTTCAAAGTAAGTACTCAATGTTTATGGCTAAATTAAAGCAGTGGGCAAAGTTTACAAGACTCAAACCCCGTCGCTGGCACGTTCAAAGCTGCAGTACAGGACTGGCAGGAAACGTTCTATTTAGTGTCTTCTCTGCCTAACAGTGAGCAAAAGTGTATAGAGTCACCATGCAAAAAAAGAAATTGTGCCTGCCAAGTAGGGATGGATGAAACATGTATTGCCTGCTCGCTATAATTAAACTGCTTAATTACCTCTGCTATTGAGCCAAACGAAACCATGCGTTGAATTACTCATGACAAATAACAGTATCATCGATGTATTGTCATTAATGGTTGAAAGGAGCTCTGGTATATCGAATCTAACACGTGCGATACACTTGATGAACATTTGTGTGCTTGAAACTGGAGTGTGCCTGCTCAAGCAAATTGACATTATCAGCGCCAATTCTTCATCGTACGTTATATGCAGAGATTGTGGCCAATAATATGCGAGTGAAAATCACAAGCGTTGAAGGCGTTTATAAAAAAAAAAAACCATTAACTCTACAATTATCCTATCGAGCACTTTCTATTCTGCTGCTAAGAACGGATTCTCGATCTCTTCAGACCCATCAACTGGAGAAATAAGAATGATGGCTGTGCCTCTCAAAACTGAAAGACCTAGGGTTCGCTTCTGGCTTGTATACTGATCGGTTTCCAAGTCCTTAATATGCTCAGTGGTATTATCCAGAACGAGGTTGAGAAGAGGATCGTAACCTTTCAGGGTACCAACCACTAAAAAATAAAATAGGTGAATAGCTGCTTTGGATTTAAATGGAAAGGGTTGTCATTTGTAGCGCTCACCTTCTCTACCGCCGCTAAACTTTACGCGAATCTCTTTGTCTTGGTATTTGCTTAAATCGAGGATAGATTCTTTCTTTGGTTTTTCTTGGCCAGCCTGGCTACCACCTCGGCCACCACCTCGACCGCCTCGTCCGCTGCCACGGCCTCTGTCACCACCGCCTCGACTTGATCCTCTTGCACCCTTTTGAATTAAAACCGATCGCGATTTAGTTTGCGGCAAAGTAGTAGTGAAAAATATCAATTGTAATCAAACTTACTCTTTCTGACATATTGTTGTGTTATGTATGTGTAGGTGTTGACTATGACTTTTAAATGCTGTTCAAATGTCGACGGTAATTAATACACCAAATGAGCGAACGAATTGGCAAAACCACTAGAAGATAATTGGGTGTCAGCAAGCTTGGCATGGATGATCATTACGAACGTTCTAAAAGATCCAATCAAGGAGTGAAGCAATCAACAGATCTTTCAGCTTACCTAGAATTTTTGTTTCCAAATGAACGGAGCAGATCAGAGACTCTGAGCCGAGCAAGTGAAATCACAGCGTGACGCGCCTTTTGAGCTGTGTGCCAAGCTGGTCATCAGAGTATCCCCGCTCTCTTCCCTCCAGCACTACAACCCCTACACTTCGAATGTCAGGTACCCAGTAGCTCTCAGTTCAGTTGCTATCGAGTAAACCTTTTTCATAGTATAAACATTTCACTTCTATATAGAACAGCAGCCAAATGCCGCTCAGCGCTACAAGGCGCATCATACATATGAAGCCCAAAGAGATGACGAGCTCACTTTGATGAAAGGCGACATTGTTAACGTTACCGACCTTTCTGACCCTGACTGGTGGGTTGGCGAGACTGCCAACGGCAAGTCTGGTTATTTCCCCAGCAACGTAAGTCGTAGTTGTAAGAACTCACACAAGGCAGTTGACTTCGTACTTCCGACGGTACTAAACTGCTGTCCAATTTTTCTGCATGGTTCAGTTTGTTGATCCTGTCAGTGATAGCCAAGAACAAAATAATAGTGAGGATGCTACTGAAGGAGCTTCTGAAGAACCAGCAGCTGCTAAGGAAGAGACCGGTACCACTGAAGAAGCGGGGCATGACCAGAAGGAGACTCCGCAAGGTACGTCATGCGAAATTCGGCTGTTGGATGTGTTTGCCAACAACATACTTACCGATCACTGTTTGAATCGCAGTCCGAGTTATAGGATTGGCTCGAGTAATGGAAGACTATGCTATGCAAGAACCAGGCGAGATCACTCTCCACAAAGGTGTCATTGTGAATGTTTTGGAAGACAATGGTGAATACATGAAGGGTGAAGTCAACGGAAAGGTTGGTACGTTCCCTTCCAAGGTAAGCAGAAATTCCGGTGCATCACTTTTATTTTTTGCTGCCAAGTGTTGATATATTCATACAAACCTTTGCAGTACGTCGAATTTAATGAGATCCCTGGTCAACCAGAATTTGGTCGACCATCCTCAATGAGCCAGTCGGTTGAAGAACCCGACACTGAGAGTAGACGTAAGAAGATTTATCTTTTACCATTTGGAAGTATGAGGACAAATTTCTTATTGACTATGGATAATAGCCAAGTCTGGATTCAGACTTGCAGCATATGGTGTGAAGCAAGGCGGAATCGGAAGCTTGTTGGCTGGTGGCATTCCTGTTTTGAGACCAAGCGGTGCCAAGAAGACACAAAGCCAAGATTCTATTTCTAAACAAGAAGCACAAGTGGTAAGGAACTGTAGTTAAGCAAAAAAAGGTATCTCCTGTCTTTGATGCTCACTGTTGGGGTTTCTACTTTAAGTCAAAACCTCCTCCAGCTACTCCAAAGTCGCCTGCTGAAAATGCATCACCTAGCATCCCAGAGGTTAGCAGCCCACAGTCCATTGGTTCTTCGACACCTGCTACTCCTCCGGCTCGTAGCGAACCCACTTCGGCCCCGGTTGCCAAAGGTTTGTAGTTTTGGTATCGCATATGGACAAAGTACAATATTTTACTAAGTCATTATGTTGAACAGGCATCAAAGGAATTGTAACCCATCACTATGATCCAGACCAAGAAGACGAGCTAACTCTAATGAAAGGAGAGTACGTCACCATTTTGGAACGTGAATCAGACGATGGATGGTGGAAGGGTGTCAACGAACGTGGCGAAATAGGCGTATTCCCTTCCAACTTTGTGAAGGAGATTACCGAAGAAACTCCTCCCCCTCCCCCTACGAGAACCTCAAAGCGCATGTCATCTAGCACTGAGAGCGCACAAAAGTCTCCTGTTGTTGGAAGTGCTCGTCCACCACTTGCGCGCCCTCCTTCAATTCCAGGTGGTTCCCGTCCATCCTCATATGCCTCCATGGGCAACAGACCATCCTCCATTTCTGAAAACGCACCTCTTAGCTCACCTCCTCCTCTACCAAGCTCACCATCTCCAGCACGCACCTTTTCGATGACTTCGAATACATCTGCTCGCTCTCAAGGATCGCCTATCGTTAGTCAAACAAAATCTGGAGAGGCTAACACTGCACCATTTGACGCTGAGCCCGAAGATATCAAATCGCCTTCTGCCATTCAGCCTATCGGCGCACCGGTTGCAGAAACGGACTTTTCAGATGTTGCATCCGATGTACCAAGTTCTATGGCCGTTGAAGTCTCGTCGTCTGTGGCAGAAGAGCCCATTGATGAACCTGAGGAAGACAGCACCGAGTCCAACGAAAAGATCGAACCGGAAGCTCAGTCAGAACCTGCCCCAGTAGTTGAAGAAGAGCTTGCCCCTACTCCAGCACAACCAGAAGAAGTTGAACCCGTCGTGGAAGGAGAGGCTAAAACAGAAGTGGAAGCAGAACAACCCGTTGAAGACGTTGCTCCCGCAGTTGTTGAGAGTGAGAAGCAACCTGAAAATGCTGAAGTCGCGGAAGTGGCTACAGAAAACGACGTTGTGGAAGAGCATAAGGAAGAAGAAGATACCAAATTGGCAGAGCCCATTAAGGATGATGTTGCTACGGCTGAAGCTGCTGAAGAGGAACCATCTGCTCCTGTTGAGCCAGAGGAAGTAAAACCTGACTTCGATTCTATCACAAGTGGACCGAAGCTTGCTGGCCCTAACCGAGCGAGACCCTCACGCAGCCGACGACCCCAAGAGAGCAAGCCTAGTGAACCCAGTCAAACAGCACTGTTGGAGGAAGAGGTTGCCAAGGTTAGTATTAGCAGACGCTGCGGCCTAACTGACGCATTTTGAATTAACCAATATTTTCAGCAACCTGAGGAGAAGGCGCCTGTCGAAGAAAAAGCAGCACCTGCTCCACCTGCCAAACCCATCAAGCCTATTTTCCAAAAATTCCCAACACCTTTCGCTGGTGCAGACGCTAGTGCGCGCACACTAAAGCCAGTTCAGCGTCGAATGTGGGAGCCCGCAGAAGCAACTCAAGAGAGCAGCAGCTCAGAGAAAAAGGCTGAAGAGAAGAAAGAAGAACCCGCACGCGGCGTTAAGAACATTAGCTCTCGGTTCAACTTTGCCGGTGTGCCTTCTGGTGGCGGCAATGAAGTTTTGGAAACAAAGTTGAGAAATCATACCAAGAATGAAGTCGAGAAGGCTCGCAAAGATCTTGAGCGTCAGCTCAGTGAGGAACGCGAGGAACGTAAGCGTTTGGAGGAGAAGGTGGCTGATTTGTCCGCCAAACTTGAAGCGCTTATGGCGCAAATTGGTGAACAGTAGATGGAATCTAAGTTCTAACAATGATCTGTCTATACCACCCACCATTTTTTTTCCCTTCTTCTCGCACAGTCGGCGTCATTGATTCGGCTAATATATTTATCTTTTGTCTTACATGTATCTGGTGAAGGGTTTGATTTGATTGTACGTACTGACTTCTTATATTCTAAAGAGAATAAAATTTGAAAGGAAATAATAATAATGATGATATGGTGAATGTCTTTGGTATTTTAAAAAGTGATGGAAGTATATATCACACAATTCTAAGCTAGTATCGCACAAAGGAAGAAAGTTAATCTTGCTTGCGGACATAGCCAACGACTTTGAATGGTCGTAGAAGACCAGTACGACCGTCGATTTCACCATTCTGCTCTACATTGTCCTTGAGTTCAAAACGATACTTGCTGAAAATACCGTGAATCAAAGTGGCGATTTCAGCGAGGGCAAAGTTTCGACCAATGCAGATACGAGATCCCATGGAGAAAGGAGCAAACGAACCAGCAACCTTGAGTGGTTGTGACCAACGATCAGGCATATACTCCTCGGGTTGATCCCAGTAGCGAGGATCACGGTGCATACCATACAAAAACACGGTAATTTGCACTCCCTTGGGAATAACGGTATCGGGGGAGGATGGCAAGACAAAGTCGGATGAGGTCTCGCGAGTCAAGTTACTCGCTGGAGGATACATTCGCAAGCTTTCGTTGATCTGAACAGGACGTCAGTATCATACAGCAAACAAAAACCCCAAGTGAAGCAAAATTAACGAGTTGTATCACTTACGCATTGATTGACGAATTCAAGTTTTCGGGCTTGATCATATTGGATAGGGCCAGGAACTGACTTGACTTCATCGATAACACGCTGTTGTACATCCTTGTGGCGGGCGAGTTCGAGTGTCATAAACTACGCCGAAAACATAAAATCTATTTTAGTCTGTATGCTCTGTGATCACACTGCCCCAAAGATATAGATCTGTAAACACAACTTACGCTGAGGGTATTGGATGAGGTCTCAAAACCAGCCAAGAAGAAAACATACAGTTGGTCTCTAATTTCATTATCAGTGAGCTTTCTTCCATTGTCATCCTCAGCATCAAGCAAGAAATCCAAGATGGTTTTGTGCTCCTCACTATCCATTGAACCGGAGGCCCGAGCCTGCTTGCGGTCACGAATAGCTTTGTAGATAAACTTATCGACAATGATATTTGCCTGGCGGTAGGCGACATAGCGCATAAAATAACCTCCCATAGGGACGAGAAGCAGAGGGTTCTCCAGTTTTCGGATCAAGTAGTTCATGCTCTTCTTGAATTCCTTTGGTGCTTCGCCGGCACCAATCACATCGGCGATGATATCAAATGTGAAATCCGCAAACAATTCTGTCATATCCACCTCCTTGTCCACATAATTCTCCATATTGGCAACAAATTTTTCAGTGTGGCGAACAAAGGTGCTCTGAAGTACTTTGAGAGCGGGGATCTTGAATCCTTGATCTAACAAATTTCTCTGTGTTTTCCAAATGTGGCCGTGCGATCCTGCATGTTGGAGTGTCACCAAGTTATTCGCTCCCCAGTAACGTCGAACCTCATCGTTAGCTCCGCCTTTATCTAAATTCACTTGAAGATACACCTTCTTGAAATCCTCAGGGTCGGTTGTGACAACTAGATATGTCTAGTGTCAGTAGTGTAAAAGTTGCCACCGAGATGTACCTTGATAAACTTACCCATTGGTCCGACGGGTGTATGGAGCTTGAATACACGGCGCATCTCTGCTTGCAGATCCCTCACATGATAAAAGAAGGATTCTTCTCTCATTTGGCCGATAAAGAACATAGTTTTGATGTCAGGGCTTGGCAAGTTCAATTGCTTCAATCTGAAAAAAAAAAAGGTGGCGGTTAATTGGTATTTCCTTATTAACGTGGAAATCAGGAGGGTCCATACTTACTTCTTACGAGCATCAGCATCAAAGGCGACGAGATACGCAGCAAATGCAGCAACAGGAGTCAGCGCAAGGACTGCCGTGGTGGCAATGGTAGTTGCAGTGGAAATCATCAGAGGAAGAAGTAAAGAGAAAAGGGGGCGGAGCCCAGTAGGAGAGGGTAAATATAATCGAAAAAAATCGGTTGAGTCAAAAAAATGAACCACCGGGTTAAACTTGGGTTTATTACCGCGTATTTCCTGCATCTCTTCACCAGCGCTGTAAAGAAGCGCGGATAAACGATAAGATACCCTCCGTAAAGTAAAGTTACTGCCCATCATCACACAAACAATTCCATGGTTGGTGCCGAGCCTTACGATTTAAGTATGTACACTTTGTGTCTTTATTTTCCATGCTTATCCAAGAAATTTTTCTCGGAGAGTTCTTTTTTTAACCAATTCACAACGTGAATTCAAATTTGTGAATATGCTAATTTGACTACCTACAACTTGTGTAAAATTCAATTCTTCTTGTGGGCCTTGTAGTAGTTGATGAGACCATTGGTGGAGGCATCATGTGACTTGACCTCACCTGCACCAGTAAGTTCAGGCAAAATAGCCTTAGCCAATTGCTTACCGAGTTCAACACCCCATTGGTCGAAGGAGTTGATATCCCAGATGACACCCTGGGTGAAGATCTTGTGTTCGTACAAAGCAACCAAAGATCCGAGAGTGGCAGGGGTAAGCTTCTGGAAGAAAAGAGAGTTGGTGGGTCGGTTACCCTGGAAGATCTTGTGTGGGACGATGCTCTCAAATTGTTCTTGGGACTTGATCGACTTGTCATTTTTAAGTTCAGCACGGACGGCTTGTTCGTCCTTACCGACCATCAAGGCCTCGGTCTGAGCAAAGAAGTTGGACAAGAGAATATCGTGGTGCTTTCCACCAGAGATGGGGTTTTGGGTCTCCACAGGAGCAAGGAAATCGCAAGGAATCAACTTGGTACCTTGGTGAATGAGTTGATAGAAAGCGTGCTGACCGTTGGTACCGGGCTCACCCCAGATAATAGGACCAGTAGAGGTCTGGACTTGCTCACCAGAGCGAGAGACATATTTACCATTGGACTCCATATCGCCCTAATAAATAAACAAAAAACCATTGAGAACGTGGACATTTGCAGCAACCCATTGGGGGTAAACTTTTACCTGTTGGAAGTATGCGGAGAAACGGTGCATATATTGGTCATAGGGAAGAATGGCTTGGGTCTGGGCATTGAAGAAGTTGTTGTACCAGACACCCAAGACACCCATGATGACGGGCAAGTTCTCTTCCAAAGGAGCAGTCTTGAAGTGGTTATCCATTTCGTGAGCACCTAGGAGCAATTGATGGAAGTTGTCAAAGCCAATATAGATGGCAATGGACAAGCCAATAGCGGACCATAGAGAGTAACGTCCACCAACCCAGTCCCAGAAGCGGAACATGTTCTTAGTGTCGATACCAAAGGCAGAAACGGCTTGCTCATTGGTGGAGAGAGCAACAAAGTGCTTAGCAACATGAGATTGCTAATATTATTCATCAAGGGCATTAGTCAGTTATTCATCAGCATTGTAATTCAAACAGCGGTGGCCGTCAAGGGTCCACCCGAACGATTGACGTGCGAAAAATAATAATTCCGACTTGCATCATCAAGCTCTAGGTACCCAACCCGCGTGGCCCACCAATAAAAAATCACTACTACTTACCTCCTTAGCAAAAGAGAGGAACCAGTCCTTAGCAGAGACAGCATTGGTGATGGTTTCTTGTGTGGTGAAAGTCTTGGAGGCAATAATGAACAAGGTGGTTTCAGGGTTGACAACCTTGAGAACCTCAGCCAAGTGGGTTCCATCAATGTTGGAAACAAAGTGGGCATGGAGACCCTCCTTGGCATAGGGCTTGAGAGCCTCGGTGACCATGACAGGACCCAAGTCAGAACCACCAATACCAATGTTGACAATATCAGTGATAGCCTTGCCAGTGTAGCCCTTCCAGGTTCCGTTGCGGATAGCCTCTGAAGTCTGCTTCATCTGTTCCAGAACAGCGTTGACTTCAGGCATGACGTCCTCTCCGTTGTCATAGATAGGGGTGTTGGACAAGTTGCGCAAGGCAGTGTGCAAAACAGCACGGTCTTCAGTGAAGTTGATGTGTTCACCGCTGAACATCTTATCACGCATCTCAGCAACCTTGGCCTCCTTAGCCAAAGCAATCAAGTTCTTGAAAATATCATCAGTGATGATGTTCTTTGAGAAATCCAACAAAATGGACGAGTTGGAGGTCTTGAAGCTTCTAGAGAACTTCTCAAATCGGGAGGGATCCTTAGCGAAGAGATCCTTCATGACCAAAGACTTTCCTTCGGTCTCGTACTGCTGTTGCAGTGTTTGCCATGTAGAGAGCTTGTTAGCAAGAACCATTGAAGAGTTGTGTAAAGAGAAAAGATGACACGAAAATCAAGAAGTGTCGGGGGAGGTAAGACTATTTTATATGCGGCGGAAAAATCAGCCCCAAAATAATCCTGGGCCAGATCTCCGTCTCTCCCGCTATTGCCCTTGCTTTTTTCCAATGCTTGCGTCACACAGCAAGTAACCCAGCACACTTAATTCTCCTTCTGGTAAATGTGCTATTTTATACACTGATGATCAGTGTTGTATAGAGCAGAAGTTCGGTTCGGTTGGAATAAAAAATGAGCCGGAAAAGGATGGGATAGCCTAGAATGTCTTGATGAACCGTAGCAAAGTGATATTCGTACGCTTGAAAACCTAGAGTCACGTTTTAAGCTTTGGGCAAAGTACCGATCATGCCGCGAGCTTCTGCAGTGATGTGACTGTTCATCTTGATCAACCCTGCAAACTAATTTTTTTTTTTTGAGTCGGTTGTAATATTCAAAACTTCAACTCGTCATTCCCCACACACAATGTCTGCTCCGGTAGCATCTTGTAAGACCGTTTTGGCTTCAAAGGTCTCGGCTTCCTTCCGGTAAGCGTTTATCGCAACGATTGCAATCAACTCTCATGCGCCGTTTTTAACAAACTAATAATCTCATAGTGATCAAATTAAGAAGGATATCAAAGAACGTGCTATCCGACCCAAGTTGGTAGGATTTCTCGCAAATGAGGACCCAGCTGCCATCAAGTATGCTGAGTGGACAGCCAAAACGTGCGCAGAAACTGGCGTTGAATTCGAACTTCGCAAGGTTGATAAGCAAGATCTTGAACAGAAGATCGATGAGGCTAATGAAGACAAGGCTGTCAATGGCATTATGGTCTATTACCCCGTGTTCGGAGGAAAGCAGGTAAAAAGCGTGAAGAGCTGAGAGAAAGTGATGAATAACGTCGGAGCATAGTGCTGATCATACTGTCATTGTATTGTAGGACCAATATTTGCAAAACTGCGTTAGCATTTACAAGGACGTAGAAGGATTGACCTTCAAGTATATCTACAACGTATATCACAATATCCGATTTTTGGATTCTGAAGAAACCACCAAATGCATCATTCCTTGTACCCCTCTTGCAGTTGTAAAGGCAAGTAATTCCTCCAAGCTGCTGGAGATTTGATCTGAAAGCGCCCCTCCATTAACCCTCCATGGCGGGAATAGATCATGGAATTCATCGGTGTATACAACGCTGTACTTCCTTATGGTAACCGTTTGTACGGACGCACCATCACTGTCATCAACCGAAGTGAAATTGTCGGCAGACCTTTGGCTGCTATGTTGGCCAATGATGGTGCAAAGGTCTACTCAGTCGATATCACTGGTATTCAAACCTTTACCCGCGGCACTGGCATCCAGCTTCAAGCCCACAAGGTTGAAGACACTGAATTGACTTTGGAGCAAGTCGTGCCACAATCCGACGTGGTTATTACTGGCGTTCCTGTCGCCAGCTACAAGCTTCCCTCCAAGCTTCTCAAGGATGGTGTGATTGCCATCAACTTTTCATCCTTTGCCAACTTTGAGGATGATGTGAAGCAGCATGCTTCGATTTTTGTTCCTTCCGTCGGTAAGGTGACGGTTGCTATGCTGGAGAGAAACTTGTTGCGCCTTCACGATTATCAACAACGTGAAGCCAAATAGAAAAATGGACCCTACCATTTTGTAAACATGTCTTAGATTTCAACATTTGCCTTTTTGTAACGATGCGATCCCTTCCAGCTCAGCATGTTCAGTGTAAAATATATATCATTTTGTATCGTCTCTTACAATAACTGTGTGTACTATAGTATATTGGAAGGGGGGTGGGTAATTACAAGTATTTATTGGTCGCGAGTGACTAGATCTGCGGTACCAAAGTTATCGATGCGCGGGTAGTTTATCCTTTGTTCATCCAGCTGGTTTTGACTCCAAACTAGCATTCGAAGCAAGCTTGGTAACTTTGGATCCTTCTCCTGGCTCTGACTAGTCAATATGGCAGCATTGAGTTCCGAAGCGGTCTTTTGACGTTGTGCGGGGTGAAGCAGGTCGCTAACAGGCGATTGTCGCGTGTCTTCAAACGCCATCAACGCCATAGTACGCTCCAATTCCTCTAAAAATTCAGGATTTTCCTCTCCCCTTGGTGCCATTTCTTCGGATGCGAAATCCAATGCTTCGGCAAATTCTCCGCGGCGTATCAGCTCGATCAATCGTTGTTGTTGAAGGTGAAAGAATAGCTGAGGATTGGTATCTAAAATCTGAAAGTACAGATAGAGCAGGTTAGCTTGAACCGGAAGGAACGTTTTTCCTTTGAAGAACTGGGGCCACATTTCTTCAGGTCATACTACTTACATCGGGGTTGAGATCGTTGACTCTTTCAATGGCGGCATCAACGTTGCCTGCCTGAACCGCCCGTCGAATGTCCATGCGATCTTGTATCGACGCTATATCAACCATTGGAGCCAAACCGCTTTCGATGCTGAACTGTTCAGCAGCATCCTTGTAGCCTTCTACCACAAGGTAGTTCATAACGAGTTTGTTGAGATCCCTACATAAGGTAGATTTTGATTCGTGAGTGTGTGAAAATGTAATGAGTAACTGAAGTCCCGTAATAAAGTCTCACATACTGCTTATTTATCTTGACATCAGCTAGCTTTTTCTCCCATTCCTCTTTTGATATTGTCTTTTTAGATGGTGTTGTAGTAGTGGACATTGGTGAATTTGGGGGGAAACAAGGGGGAAAATCAATGGGCAAAGTTTAGTGAGAAAAGTTGTAGGGGAAATTTTTATTGTACAAGCTTGGGGTGGGGAATATGGCCTAATCATCATCATCGTCAATTATGTAGTGTGTGGGATCTTGATGAGGTATTTCGCCTTCATCATCCCCCTCTTCGTCGTCGTCTTCTTCAGCTTCTTCGTCATCCAAGTCCTCATCCTCTTGGAAACTGTGGTGGTCAAATTCATGATCGTCATGATGTTCCTCTTCCTCCTCTTCTATATCTTCGTACTCTTGGAGGGGCTCATCATCATCGTCTTCTTCATCGTATTGATCTTGTTCCTCGGGTTCATCGTCTTCATATACGACATCTTCGCTATCCTCTTCAATCTCATAATAATTTCCGGTATTGTGTTGAATTGAGTCATGACAATCTTCTTCATGCTCATCATGGTCCTCGGGCTCTTCAGTCATTTCATGGTCTCGGTCTCCATTGAAAGGTTGACTGTAAACAGTACGTATCAGTATTCTAGCGCTTATCTTCAACCGCATTTTCCTTCTGTTTACCAATTCAACATTGGCTGTACTTACTAATCGATTAATTCCATGGTCACGGCGCTCAAAAATGCTGGAATGCTGCCACGTTCATTGACACAATAGTTGTAGCTACTCTCCAAAGTCTTCATGTACATATCCTTGTTCGCTCCAACAATCTTGAGGGTGCCTTGATCGTTTTCTGATGACTTGAAAACGAATGAAATATCGTTGGGGTCCGCGTACATGGAGGCCAGCCGAACCATGCCGTCAGCAGAAAAGTCAACTTTGTAGCCTAACAAGCTTGCAACAGCTTCATGGTATTCTCGTACTTTGGCTGCCCAAACTTGTTGCATTCGAAGAATTCTTTTCTCCTTCTGTGCAACTGTAGTCACCATTTGTTCCTTCTCAGCCTGCAAGTTGTCGAAGCTTTGAGCTGGAATAGTAGACTCTATGACGCCAGCCATCGCCGTGCCATCACTGGACTGCTGAAGTCGAGCAATCAACTCTTGATTCTCTTTCTTCAAGTCATCCAACATACTTTGCCGTATGGCTTGCTCTTTTGAGGCCGGGTTATCCTTGAGTTGTAATATCCGCTGCTTTGGCTCTTTGCTTTCTGTCATTGGACTGTCCTCGTCGTGCACACTGGTGGTGGGTACTGGTTGAACCTCAGCAACGCTTCGTATAAGTTCTTCGTTCAAACCGCCTACAACTAGACCATGTCGTAAGATATCAATTTGCTTCTGCAAGACCTCCAGGTCCTTTGTCTTGAGCTGGAATTCGACATCTAGATTCGACAATTCTGCAAAGTTATAGTTGATAAGTAAAAAGCGCACAAGCAAAGAAGCTTAGCGTTATTGCCAACTCTGTTTTCTTACTTTTCATAAGATCAATTTTGGCTGTGGCCAGATCGACCAAACTAGCTTTGATCTGCTCTCCGGTAGGGAGCTGTAGAATAGCAGGCATGTTGTCAGCCTGTTGCCCTGAGCGATCTTGCAGTGCTCTGGTTCGTTCGGCTGTCATCATGGTGCGTAGTGCTTCAATTTCAACACGATATTGTCCGAGCAGGCCTTCAAGTTCGTTGAGACGCTGGGTCTTGGCTGAGTCGTACCGTTCGCTCAAGTAAGTAATTTCTTCAATGTCATAAGATTTCTGCAAGGCAAGGAGTGTCAGAGATGCGTTGTACTATGGAATAAGACAACGACCAGTCTTACCAGCTGCTCTCTGAGAATGCCTATTTCTTTTTGTAGTAATTGTTTGTCTTTCATGAGAATATCAGTATTGACTTGATCAACTTGTCGCAGGTTGTCTTTTTGTTGAATCTGTGCATTCAGCTCCAGTATCTGAAAGTTTGCTATCAGCTCCATGAACATTCACAATGCTGATCTCAGCGAGGAACACGTATCACTTACACGTTTTTCAGCTTCCATCAATAGCGTCTCCTGGCTTTTCATAAGCTCGGACAAATCATCCTCAACTTTCGCAGCAGAAGACTTTTCACTTCGTAAAAGATTGAGTTCTCTGCAAACAGTATATGGCGTGGTAAATCCAATATTATCCGCATTCTCCAGAAAAGTAGCCCTACGACATCGATATTTGTTAATGCGATTCATTGAGCTTCCAAACCATATAGTCCAACATTTACCATTCTGCTCTTTCACGTTTAATGGCAGCGTTTTCCACTTCCAATTGGACAGATTTATCCTTGAACACCGCCATATTTCGCAGTTGGTGTTCCAGTTCATACTTTTGCTCTCGTAACTTTTCTACGTTTTGGTAAATAGATTTGTAATGTCGCAGATCTCTATTAAGTATACCGTTCTCCTTTTCTAGACGATGTACATTTGCGACATGTGCTGTGTACGAATGTCAATAAAGCCTGCGAAGCTCGGTGGTGCCCCCAGTTACATTTAACACAATACTTACAGTGCAATTCCTCTTCAACGTGTTTGATGTGTTCAGGATCAAGATCGAGTGCCTGGTATTTCTGTAAGTCGGTTTCACAGCTTGCCAGACGCTGCATTGTAATTGTTGCTTCATCCAGACGTTGCTTCAAAAGCTCAGAATTTTGCTGTTGCTAATGTTTACGGGGTGTTAAGTCGCATACAAAAGAGGGATGGTAAAATAGAATACGTCTGTTGTTTCTTTACCTGCTGAGTTAAAGCGTCTACAGTTATCTTCATTTGATCTCTTTCTCTGACATATTCTGCCTCCTTTAGCGACCAATCCTGACGAGCAGACTCGTATTCTCGTTTTAATGTTCTCAGCTCCTGCTTCATATCTGAATTTTCCGCTCGCAGCTGTATTCGTTCATCATCTCTCATTCCCTGTCCACATAGTGTTAATGATGCCAGCGCGATAAATAACGACAAGTGAAATTTGTATGAACAGTCTTTACCTTAAATGTCTCTAGTTCAGTTTCAAGTTCTTTGTTTGATTTCTTCAACAGTTCAACCTGCTGAAAGTGATATACAGCGCGAGATTCGGCTTCCTATCATTGTTCATGGAGTTTAGCAGGAGGGCCAAAAAGGTTCTTGGAAAACACAGTAAGACTCTTACCGTTTTCTCCTTTATTTTTTCGTGTATGGTGCGAAGCAATTCCGCCTTTTCCGTCTCGAACGTGGACTCCAGCATTGCTTTGTCGCTTTGGGCTGCCATCAATTGCAGTCGAAGCTCGTCTAACAGCGATCGAACCTCTGCCATCTTCTCTTCTACAAGGATAATGATTAGTGGCAGATCAAATATTCCATCAAGATATGGGAACTCGGTTTACCTTGTGCAGGAGGTGGTGACGGTGAAGCAGGAACAGCATCGACGATTGGTTGCTTAGATCTTCCGAATCGAAAGACGGATTCGCGAGTAATGCGCGGTCGTTTGGTTGTGTGATTCTATGTGAAGTCGTTAGATATGTTCAAAGTTAATGGAGGTCTATCAAATGAGTACGTGTTATGTGAGGAGCGCTATAACTCACAGTTGTGCCATTCAGCTGGTCGTTGGAGGCCGATCGAAATAAGGTAGAGTGTGAGTCATTGTCAGTTTGCATCAGAGCATTGGACAACTGTAAAGACGATTCTAACAGACTTGGAGCCTGCATGTCTGTGGTAGGCGTGTCTCCATCGTTAACCGACGAGATCATTGAAAACGGAAAACGAGCAGACGGACTATTTTTTTCGTCCTGCGAGTCTACCAAAAGAAATGGGAAATTCATTCTCGGCTGGGGTTATAATCTTTTTAGGTCGTTACCCGTCAGTAACGTTTCTTAACCCATTACCATGCAGAAACTATACAATTTCGGACCTCACAAGCTTTGCGAGAATCAAGTCTTTTATAAGAGCAAGTTCTGCATCGGTCTGGTCAATCTCAAGCCAATTACGCCGTAAGTTGATCGCCGAATGAAGACTGGTCTACAGCAAAACGCTAATATCGTGCAAGTGGTCGTATCCTTTTTTAAGCAGAATACACCTGTATTCACCTGCATATAACATAACCAACCTTTTTTATTTGATGACCACTCTTCATCTCTAGCGATTATACTTGACTCTTCCAAATAGATGTCATGGTCATACCCAGACGTATTGTTCCTCGTTTTGCAGAAATGACTTCCGACGAGGCGACAGATATGATCTTGAGTGCTCAAACAATTGGAAAAGTTATTGAAAAAGAGTTTGATGCAACTTCTCTTACTATGGCTATGCAAGATGGCCCTCAAGCTGGACAAACGGTATGTACAACACGATATTTATTGTGTGTCGCTAAGAACCTCTCTTTTTTTTTTACAAATGTTTAAACGACTCGCTAGGTACCTCATGTTCATATGCATATTATACCGCGAAAAGCAGGAGATTGGGCCAACAATGATGATATCTACGACGAATTGGATGGTAAACAAGCAGCGGGTGTTAAAAGAGTCGATAATGACGAACGAAAACCGCGCTCCATAGACGAAATGAAGGAGGAAGCTGAAAAATTACGACCATTTTTCAATCAACATGAAGATTGATACATCTCTATGTGTCGATAGAAGCAGCCTTGTAGATTGAATCTTGTAGTCTATCTAATTCACTGCCTTGTACGTGATAGACCTATTGAATAAAGCTTGTTACAATATGTTCATTTGGACAAACTTTCATCAAGAGTGCTTTTCTTACGCTTGAAATGAGCCCAACCATATTTTGTTCTGGAACTTCAGCTTTGGCACGAGGACCCCAAGAGTATTGGAAAACAGGCTGGTCACTTTGAGCGACCTCTGCATTCAACTTTTGGCGCTGAAGGTATCCTTGCTTGACAAATCCATCCAGCATTCTAGCGCGATCGCCAAACGTTTCCGATTCCTCTGGTATCCGTAATCGATTTAGATGAGACATAAGCAGTTCTGGTAAAATGGAATGGAATCGTATTCAATACCAATAATTCTCGTTTTGCCTCCTTCTGGTGATTGAAACAAATCAAGATACTGACCATCGTTCATACTTTGCTCGTTGACAAATATAAGCGAAAGGATGACATAAAGCAATCCAGTAGATTGATATTCGTCATCGGTGTGGTGTATGATCTGAGGGTCATTCTGCTCTTCGGGAAGGATATTTCTTAAAACGTACGTTTTGCTTAATACCACCTTTCCATTTGCCGCTGCTATAGAGAAGAACAAAACATGTCAACCCTGCGGCGGGAAACTTTATGCATATGCATACAAGCAAAATCACCAACCTCGTTTAGCTGGATTCGATTTCTCTTTCGAGACCAACTCGGTCAATTCCATGCCAAAAAGATGCCTCAACTTTGCCTGAGTCTTGTCAAAGATAGCA
The DNA here is from genome assembly GCF_025399195.1 of Umbelopsis ramanniana AG. Lineage (NCBI taxonomy): Eukaryota > Fungi > Mucoromycota > Umbelopsidomycetes > Umbelopsidales > Umbelopsidaceae > Umbelopsis > Umbelopsis ramanniana. The sequence goes on from NW_026252107.1 coordinate 50,353, forward strand.
GGGAACGAGCGCGATCGATCAGTAAGGACTGAGGACAGAAATGCCGATTCAGTATGCAGTGACAAAGAGTCATCAATTTGGAAAATGGATGCGTACCTTTTCGGGCGATATCGTCTTTCCGAATGACTTGTTTTCGGTGCTCGCAAGCCAACGCGTATCTAACTGTGTCATTGACTTTTCTTTCGAGGTCCTGGCGCGTAATGATGGTTTTGGAGTGAGAACAGTCCCGGGTTGCATATTTTCTCTTAGTGTTCTCTTACCTGCGAAGTTTGCTCTGCCGTTAGTTGTGAGTCCAGCTCATTATACGATGAATCTTCTTGACGTATTCTCTTCGACTCGCGTTGCGTACCCGACGTTGAAGGCTGAGTGTATTCGTCGTCTTCGTCGTCTTCGTCCTATTCGATCCATAATGGATTAATTCAAAACTAATTTCAAGCCGTCAGGTCCATTCACTGCATTCAAACAATACCCTAAGGATGCGTTGTCTTCTCGCTCTAGACGACTGCAATGAAAAAGTCATTAGCACGTTGGATGGAGACTGACCCTTTGAAGTAGCAAAGCTGAAATCAGTACCATTGGATCTAGGTGAACGACAAAGGAAAATTATAAATTCCGCTGTGACCCTCCTTTGCTCGCGTGTTTGGTCGTTTGACAAAAATTTAACTTTTACCCAAAAAGCGCAAATGGAGCCCATCCCATGCCCTTATATTCATCTGAAGCAATGTCAGCAGCATTCAACGTAAGCATACAGAAATAGCGCATATGTGTAATAAATGAAAAATAAAGAAGAGGGAATATGTTTTATTGTGTGGTATTGTACACTTCGGAGCATCGGACGATTCTCTCGCTTTTCTTGCGAATAAGAGTAGAGCGTCTGCCTATGGTAGAGTTAGAGCGACTATTGGCGTCGGGACCTTGTTGAAGATAAACACCATTCTGATAGTGGTCTCGATAATACTCGGCATCTTTTCAAACAGAGATAACGTAAATTGGGTTATATTGGTGCTATTACAGTAAAAGGAAAGAGATTCACCTTTGCGCTCAAAGTCAGGGGTATTGACGTCTCTACGCTTCGTGTATTTTTCAATCTTCCAGACTTCTATGTGAGCTTTGAGTTTATCGATGAGACCCATTGGTGGGGAGGAAGACGTATGTATGAATGGAAAAGGAGTGGAGGAGTTGAAGTGCGGTTAAATGATTAGAATGAAAGGAAAAGAGGTGCACCGGGCTGATTGCAATGATGGAGTTTACAGGCGAATTGAATTTGTTTGATTGTACTCCGATGGTGCAAGTGTAACCCCCCTCCCGGATTGAATACCAGCTCATCACACAGACAAGCATAGCAAGAAGATATTTTACCCACATGGCCATTGCTGGAAACAGAAGGTAACTTACGTTGGTTGGATTGTTGGTCCAATTGACGTGCTTCTCATCGTCATTTTGGACTCAAGGTCATTAACCTGGCTTTTAAAGATATAGTATGCAATAACTCAGCAGATAGCCAGAAATAGCCGGTTGGCTGCTGAGTATCAAGGTGGCCTGCGATTCCAAAGCTACTGCAAAGTAAAGTGAGAGTTGTGCCTGACTGTGCGTCGTAGGGTCAGTTCAGCGGCAGTGTGGAGAAACGGCAAGAGCGGACTTTCATTAAGGGAGAGTGCGTGACGTTGCCGATAGATTTTCATGAGAGTGCGTGGGAAACTTGCCTGCACATTCTTCAGGTTTTTCTCCTTCCCCTTCCATGTTGTCTTCTATATTATCTCGCTCAGCCAAACAAGTAGGATAAAAAAATAGACTGTGTTGATTTGAAAACAATGATGGTGCTAACAAACGCATAGACCACTCGTTCATGGCTCAAGCCTGCTCTCCACAGGAGAACGATAATTTCAGCTACTTACAACGCTGCCGTTGCTGGCTTGACGACTGAGCAAGCTGAGGTAAATCAGTACACTGTATTTATTGACTTTTTGACTCGGGATACTAAACTTTTGGACTATTAGCTTCGAGAAGCTGTGCATCAATTTGCCCAATCTGAATTAGCCCCCCGTGCCACGGAAATTGACAAGGACAACACCTTTCCAATGGATATGTGGAAGAAGTTCGGAGATATGGGCCTTTTGGGTATTACAGCTCCAGAAAAGTATGGCGGTTTAGGATTGGGCTACATGGAACATACCTTTGTTATGGAGGAAATTTCTCGAGCAAGCGGATCAGTTGCCTTGAGTTACGGTGCCCATTCCAACCTCTGTGTCAACCAAATTGTTAGAAACGGTAATGAGGAACAAAAGCAAAAATACCTCCCCAAGTTGATCAGTGGTGACCATGTTGGTGCCTTAGCCATGTCTGAGCCTGGTTCTGGGTCTGATGTTACCAGCATGAGACTACGCGCCGAGAAGAAGGGTGATAAATACATCTTGAACGGCAACAAGTTCTGGATCACAAATGGTCCCGATGCTGATGTGTTGGTTGTATATGCCAAGACGGATCCTCAGGCTGGTGCTAGAGGAATTACTGCTTTCTTGATTGAAAAGGTATGTGAAATGATAGGCTATGATGATTTCTGCATGCAAGTCTGACATACCTGCACAACTAGGGCTTCAAGGGCTTTTCTACTGCTCAAAAACTTGACAAATTGGGCATGCGCGGTTCCAACACCTGTGAACTTATATTCGAGGATTGTGAAGTACCAGGTAAATACCTTAAAACAAGAGGCGTAGTTTAATCCAATGCGGTTTGCAAAACTGACCATTTTCCGTACCCGATCCATTGCGATTTACCAAACGCTAGCCGAGAATGTCCTCGGACAAGTAGGAAAGGGTGTCTATGTTCTTATGAGTGGATTGGACTTGGAGCGACTAGTCTTGTCTGGTGGACCATTGGGGTAAGCTGTGTTTCATCCGTTGATTTGAAAATCGAGATAGATTTGACCTCCTCATTTATTGACGGAATTCATCCTACAGTCTCATGCAAGCTGCCTTGGATATCACCGTTCCATATGTTCATGAGCGAAAACAGTTTGGTCAAGCTATTGGCGAGTTCCAACTTGTCCAAGGAAAGGTTGCTGACATGTACACTAAGCTCAATGCATCAAGAGCCTATGTGTATGCTGTAGCTCGCGCTTGTGACAATGGACAAGTCAGCAACAAGGATTGTGCTGGTGTTATTCTTTATTCTGCTGAACGCGCTACTGAAGTCGCCTTGGATGCTATCCAATGCCTTGGCGGAAATGGATATATCAATGACTTTCCCACTGGTCGCATTCTGCGAGATGCCAAACTCTATGAGATTGGCGCCGGTACCAGTGAAATTCGTCGCATGCTTATCGGTAGAGAATTTAACAAACTATACAAGTAAAGTAGACGATGGATTTGACATTTAGACATTCCTGTTACAATATGTAAAGTATATCCTTTCCAAGTACAATGGGTTCTTATCCTGCAATGTTTTATTAAGAAATAGCATGCAAATGATATACAAGCTACCATAGATGACATTTGGCTTCGGTGTTCATTGGCGCTTTTGGAGGGCATTTGAAAGCTTTGGCGAATTCGTCCGAGTTTTGAGCCACACCATTAACGCGCCATCTGTTCGGCGAATGTGGATCGGTATAAATCTATGGTGTAAAGCGCTCAGTACGGAAAAAGTATGTCATCTTCTGTTTTCATTGTACACTCACCCTTTTAACACTTTTCTCTGGTCTGATGTTTTGGCACCAGATACGTCCATAGTTGATGAAGAAGAGCTGTTCAGGAGTGAACTCTTCAAGTCCAGGTAAAGTTTGTTCGCTATTGGGTTGATCCACTGTCGCATTAGCTAAACTGTTACGCCAGGCATTGAAGGCGATGAGTACGCCACCATTATCCGCCAAGTTCTCTCCGAGAGTAAGCTTTTCCAAAACCATCGCCTGATTAATAAACCTGAACTTCATTTTGTTCTCATGATGTACCGTTTGTTACCTTTCCATTGACATTGACAGATTGATTGTCAGACCCAGTCACCGTAAAGGCTGAGTACTGTTTGACAAAGCATTGTGCTCTCTCATCGAATTTTGCCTCAGTCTCCTTCAACCACCAGGAAGCTATTCTTCCGTCTTCATCGTATTGTCTACCCGAATCATCGAAGGCATGCTGTGGTGTATTCCATTAGCTGATGACCATTATCTTAAGGTGAGATGATCGCACATACCGTCAGTTCATGTCCCATTACGGCACCAATGCCACCATAGTTGAGACAACTTGGATATTCCAAATCAAAGAAGGGCATTTGGAGAATGCCAGCTGGAAATACAATTTCGTTCAAAAGTGGGTTGTAGTAGGCATTGACGTCTTGTGGATTCATTCCCCAGCGTAGTCTGTTCACAGGTTTGCCATAGATCTCCCACGTGCGCTTGGAGTCCCATTGTAGGTAAGAGAGGTAGTTATCAAAGTACTGGTCAGGGATTGATGAAATGCTTTTGTAATACATATCCAGGGACTCTGGCGACATGACGTCTGGTTCGGATTTACTGTAGCCAACTTTTTGAACAATTTTATGAAGCTATTAAATTCAAGACTGCGATTTAACCATTTTCTGAACACATCACTAGAGAGTTGCAACAGGTTATAAGACGTACCTTATCCAAAGCCCTTTGTCTGGTTACATCATCTAGGAAATCAAGAGCCTGTAGGCGTTGCTCCAGAGAATCTCTTATGGTGTGCAAAAAGGCGTCTGAAAAACTTTGAGCATCTGTGCCAAATTTCGTTATGGCATAGTACCGACCGACAAGTTGTCCGAGAACATCTCCAACATTACGCATGCAAGTTTTCCAGCGGGGAGGAATAACTTTTGTGCCATCCAAAATCGCTGAGAGCTTGACATTAGGTGCCCGAATTGACGTGGATAGAGTATCGATGAGCGAAAATATCAAAACATTAATAAAATGGTATCGCACGATCATGACGTCGGTCTCAGCGATGAGTTTTCCAACACTGACAAGATATTGAGGAGACTCTACTATAATAGTATCTACGGGAACAGTTGAAGCTTGCAGTTTAGACACCATTAAGTGCCAATCGATATTCGGAACTGTTGAGGTCAGATTTTTGACGGTCATAGGATTATAGTTTGCAACAGGGTCGCGCAATTCGTCTCTACAATACAGAGCTTAAAACTATTTTCATCATCCAACAACCGAAACACTCGCATACCAATGTACTTACGAGCTATTGCTGATATTAGCCAAAGCTGTTTCGAATTTGACAAGACTGTCGACTGCTGCTGAAATGTTATGGTCCGCACCAAAAATTTTACTATCCTTCTGCGTGAATATAGCTGACCAAATGTCGTTGACTGCTCCTTTGTACAGTTCCATTGTTGCTGGTACAGTATAGTATTGCTTTGAAGGAAGTTGCAGACCACTTTGTCCGAGAGTAAGAGTGTTAACTCCAGGATTTTCCGCATCTGCATCTCCGTCAAACGCAAAGAACGGATATGCGCCGTTCGAGATTAAAAAGGACATTGCGGAAGTAATAGATTCAATGTTATTTCTTTTACTGTCTTCCCATATGGAGTTGAACTTTTCCAGGAGAGTGCGAATCGGTTCACTTCCGCGGCTGTCGATGGCAGCTTCGTCAATACAGCTCTCATAGTAGTGTTTGGCCTTGTCAAAAATTTCTTCGTCTTTTGCCTTCAAATCGGGATCTACAGTAAAGTTGCCAAAAGTATGCAAGTTGTCGTAAGTATTTTCGAAAATCTGCTTCAGTATATTTTCGATATCTTCAGAGACGTTGTCAAAAGAGCCAGTTTCTATTAATTTCTCTTGTTTGGTGAATACTGGAAGTCGCTGCAACAGTTCATTGTACCTATAACGACTTACGAGCTTGATCATCTCTAATCTTATGCGCATTTATCCAGCCTCCACCTTATTTTTTTTTTACAAATGAAAAAGATTTGCGTATTAAAACCTTTGCTGCGTTGTATTTTCAGTCGAAATAGCTACGTACAGGAATACTGATAAAAATCTGTACATGGATCCACTTTCTTATCGATGTCATGTAGAATGGAAGCAGCTGTCAACAGACAAGTCTGCGATTGACATACACCAGTCGATTCCATTGGAAAGCCGGTCATTTTGAGTAAATCTTGAAAAACCCCAAGCATGACAAGGTAATCGAAAACGGCCAAAGAAGAAATAAAGATCCCAAATTCGTTGTCTTTAAACTACTCGCCGGCCACAAACATCTGCATCCGTCAGGGGGAGCTTTTTTTACTTCCTGCATTCAGAAGTCCTTTTATTGGCTGTTAGTTTATTTCTATTCGCCTAGCTGACGGTGCTATCGACTTTTATTAAATAAAAAAATATATTCATAAACCAACGTGTAAGCACGCGGTTAATTTTTCAATTTAGTAGAATACACAATTGATGTTTACAGAACAAATAATCTGTTGAATTCAATGATTTACTAATCTGTTACTGATCAACAGCATTTACAAGGAGGTGAGCATTGGCCAAGCAAGTGGTCAATCACGGCCATAAAATTTTGCAGACTACTTCTCTACATTTACAGATATAATATCAGCTTGGAAAAAAAAAGAAAAATCAAATGTACCTTGAATAAGTAGATACAAAATGTTCGTTCATATCTGGGAGTTATTTACAAATTCAAGATGCTGATTTATAAGGGGTATAAGGGAGAATATGAAGGAGTTTAGACACGCGTGAACGGTATCTTTAACTGGAAAGAGTTCGAATACTCTTTTTTCACTTGTATTAGACTGTTAGACATTTAAAAGATCAAAAATTATGAGATGGTAAATTGTGTGTAAAAATTCAACGACGGCAGCGCAAGGAACCAAGTAAGTACAACATCTTCATTTAACATATATCTATTACATAATATGATAGCTAATGCTGTATTGAAGCAATAAGGTAAAATACGATATGCTAAGGAACGGTTTCGAGTGAGTATATTCTAACGGAGTCTCTCAGAATACCGTGAGGGGCTTCGAGATTTTTTATGTGGATGATAGCCGAGCAAGAAGTACTTTAAATCCCGACACAGAAAACAAAAACCAGCGTCAATTTTGTTCACGTGAGCAATTTTTTGACTGAGTGCAAGGCCTCATATACCTTGTGGTTGCCCAGTTAGTCAAGTCCTTCTTTTTTCGCAATGGTGAGATATGACTTTAATACTGCAGTGATGGATTATCGGTATACGGATTCGATACGATACGGATGGATGAATTGGATGATGAATCGATTGATGTATATCTGCGACATTTCGACATTCGCACCGTAATTCATCTCATATTGGCCGACATTGGGACATGCTATGGAACAGACCATTATTCGGCATTAGTGCGGCAATGACCTCTGAATTGACTTTACTCGATGTCGAAAAAGCAATTTCAACCGTCAGCAAATTGAAGAAGTCCAGAACTATCAATATACTATGTTACTAACACGGATTTTTGCATTGAATGATAGACCAAGGGTACCACCTCGTTCGGTAAGCGTCACACCAAGTCGCACACTCTCTGCAGACGTTGCGGAAACCGCGCTTTCCACAACCAGAAGAAGACCTGCGCTTCCTGCGGCTACCCCGCTGCCAAGATCCGTTCCTGTAAGTTGTTGATTCGACGTAAAATTCACACATAATTCCCGTATATGAGAGACTGAACGTTCCCATCTTCATAGTCAACTGGTCCGTCAAGTCCCAGCGTAGAAAGACCACCGGTACTGGACGCATGCGCCACCTCAAGGACGTCTCCCGCCGTTTCAAGAACGGTTTCCGTGAAGGTACTCAGGCTAAGAAGCAAGTCAAGGCTTCCACTGCTTAAATGTTTGCAACCTCCCCGTTGTACTCAATGAGACTTTTACATTAAAAACCTCATCCATATAACGTTTTTGTCTCTGAACTTTTTCTTTTTTGTTGGTGAATCTAAATAAACTAGCCTGCAAGGAGATCCAGATACACACTTGGAAATAATTTTTGATGAACTGTTCAGACACTTATGGGTTTTTTGATTTCAATTTTGCTTTCAATGCATTTTATTTGTAGTATAAAGGTATGTTCACCGCGTACCTATAACCCGGCATCTAGGTATGATGATGAAGGGCCTCAAACGGCAGTGGGTTTATATTGCAAGGTGCTGAAAAGCGTACGACCTGTAGTACATTGACCGTACTTGAGGCCGCAAATGCGAATGACTTGCGTAGGAGGGGGAGGGGAGGGGGAGGGATACAGCGCTAGCTATACGAACACATGGCATACAGACAGAACGATTTGAATACTTGCACCTGGCTGCTTTATTTCAAAAAAACTGATGTAAAGAAGTCGAAGAAGGATAGATTTGACGTGGAAAGAGAACAAGAAAAAAATACAAAAAAAAAAAATCTATGCCAGTGACTGCGTATATCTGGTGAACAAATTCAATTGCTCTGCTGCGACTTGGGCGGAGCTCATACTCTTCGTACCATTAGCCATGTCGTTGAATGATCAACTAAAGTCGTTCCGAAAGAGCTTGGCGTCACAGCCAGTCTATGGCGTGAAACGATCGGCGGCAGGAGGGGCTGATAGCAAAAATGAAAGTCGAACATCCTCAACACCAGGGACTCCAGCTATCGCCAATAACACCAAAGCTGCCTATGAGAGCTCAATGGAAGGCAAAAAGAAGAACAAACGGGCCAATCAGGGAGTTGGTATGAACAATCGTCTCATAGATTAGGGTGATATTAATGGAAAATGATTTGATTGACATTATTGGATACGTCCCCTGTGCAGTTTTTTCGCAACCTGCTAATACTGGAGCCGGAACTCACACCATGAGCTTACTATACACGGTCGTAAACTATCTTAAGGTACACTTGACATTGATTTGAAGAATGGATCTCAAATAGGTTGCTGACATTACGATATTGTCTATTCAATGAAGAACTGTGATGATCCACAATCAGTCGTCAGTATCCAATCTCGAACGAACGTGGATATACGAGCCAATTCTGAGCTATGGGAAAAGCTGACGACCAACGAAAAGATTGATTATGATGAAATCAATGGGACTTTTTCTTACAAGGTATTTTTGAATTCTCTTATGCTTTTGATACTGGAATTGGGCGGTTAAACACTTTGTCGGTTGTAGCCAACATTCCAGATCAAAAATAAAGACGACTTGCTGCAGCTTTTGCAAGAAAAGCGATCACAAGGAGGAATGGATTACAAGGACCTCAAGGACTCTTACTCCAAACTAGGTGTTGCGGTGGAAGAACTTGCTGCAGCAGGACAGATTTTAGTTATTCGACACAAAGACGGGAATCCAAGAGTTTTGTTCTGTAATGATGAACAGTACAATACCCCAATTGATGATGGTACGTTCAACTTTCCACGGTATGTGGTTATGAAAAGTGGACTTGCATGGATTAATTGCCTTCATATAGAATTCAAAAAGATGTGGACGGAAATTTCTATTCCTGATGAGACAGATTTGCCACGCGAGCTAGAAAACGGTAAGCTTATTTGGTGGGTCTTAGCGAAATCTTGCATCACTAAATTCACTAAACGATATGTCTTTTTTCCCTCACAGCTGGCTTAAAAACTATGGAGGTTTTTGAGAAGAAGGTTATCAACGAGCCTAAGCAGAAAAAATCAAAGAATCGTAGTCGGAAGGGCAAGATTACCAATACTCACTTGCAGAATCTGGATTTGACTGTTGACTATGTACCAAAAAAGACATTCTAAGTATCGACCCACTATCAGAGAATTCACCATTTTTTAGACCACAATCCAAGTAAGGGACTGAGAAGCAATTGTTTTCCCAGTTTATGCTTGTTGTATATCACCATGATGGCACTGTGCGTGCTGCCTGTAATAAAAATAAAATTGTTTCTTATAATTTACAGTGTCAATGCATTATTAGGGGACTGCTTCCTGTATGTGCACGGTACGCGATTTGTAGCTGGACAGGCCAATCGTTTGAACAGGCAGTTTTGGCTGTTGGTGGTCTTTCTTACTTAATTCATTATGCAACCGCGCTCACAAGTATCACGGCGTACGAGATCCACGCCTTTGCGAAATGAAACGTTACTTGATTCGTCATCACCGCCGCTTCAAAGCCCTTTGCAGACTCCATCGCGCATCTCAGATATATCCATATCACCCATACCTCTGAACCATTCTCAGTACCTACCCTCTAATCTATCTGAAGCGTCCCGCTCATCGATCAGCCTAACGCCGCTAGCGGTCAGACATGCCGGCTTGGTTTCGCAGGCAAATGACTCTCTGATTATACCTTCAAGTCCTACAACGCATAGTCAGTTCCTGTACGATCCGACCTCACATCGACACCCATTTGAAAAAGCTTCCATAGCTGACCCATTTTCTCAACCAACAACCGAGGAAAGATTGAGAATTTTACGACACGATGCGTTGCAGCAGCACCTGTACGAGACCGCTGCGTACTTTGGTGAAAAGGTGGTAGCGAAGACAGGTAAGGGCATACGTGTGATCCTAATGGCAGTAGTGAATTCAATTTGACATGGGTATTGCCATAGGCGATACAAATGACGTGTATTGGCTAGCGCAGGTGTACCATCAATCCGGACAATTCGATAGAGCAGCGGATCTACTTAAGAAGAAGAAAACGTGGAGCGAGAGTGTGGCATGTCGGTTTTTAGCTGCTCAATGTGCGGTAAGTAGAACTGGAAAGATGGTCACTGCGAAGAGAAGCGACTAGACAACTGATGATGCAATCGCCTTGAAGATTGAATTAGAAAATTGGAAGGATGCCCTCGATCTTCTTGGTCACGATAATCCGTTCGCAAACAAAGGTAAGCTACCCGCATTATAGTTTCATTCTCGCTCGTCCGTCATTTTAAGACTAACCATCGCGTTATACAGATTTTCATCACGTACCTACTACGGACGGTGGTATAAAGGTAATTAACAACAGCATCTCATAAAGATGAAGAGCCATAAATTGGAATACTGAAAGCTGCTGTAAAGTTAGAGGCATCGATGTGCTATGTACGTGGTCAAGCACACATGAAGCTTGGCGACACTGCGAAAGCGAAGGCATGTTTTAAAGAGGCACTCATTGTCGATGTGAAATGCTACAATGTAAGTAATAGAGCACTGCCCAGTAGGATTGTGATTCATTTGAGTTGACCATTGTTACTTTTCTCGCTATCCTAAGGCGCTGGATGCATTGCTGTCATATAATATGTTTGAGGAGCACTTGGGTATGTTTACAACTGTATTTGATATCTTGTTACGCATGTCACTCGCTGTTACTTACAGTCCATATGGTCTAGAATGGGATTTCATCCATGGATTGCCATACCAGGACCAGTGTGGGGACGACGCAGATCTTTTCCGATCATTGTATATAATTAAATTAAAAAAGGTGAGTGATTTGTGTTGAGAGAAAGCGTCGAGATTTAGAAGGATGGTAAACTCACAGTGAATATCGGTAGTATTCACACCAGCACGCGGTAGCCGAAGCCCAAAATAAGGTCGAGCGCGTATATGGATTAGGAAACAGTGTGGATGTAATGCAAAGTCGGGTGGAGACGCTTTTAGCTCAGAGTAAATTCGAGGACTGCTTGGCCATGTGTAAAAGGTGATTTACTTTGATCAGAACCGCCTGTGAGACGGCCTCAACTTATGCTTTTTATTTGATCCAATCCGCAGAATTCGACGAGAGGATGAGTTCAATACTGCTCATGTTCCTGCTTACCTGACATGCTTGTATGAACTCAAAAAAAAGACGGAACTATTCGAGTTTGCCAACGAACTCGTCAAGCAAATCCCACAAGCTGAAGTCACTTGGTATGGTGTCGGCATGTATTATTTCTTCATCAAGAATTATGCAGAGGCACGCCGATATTTCAGGTAATGGAAGAGAATGCACTGCCGACGATTATTGTCTACTGACAATTTTACAATTCATTCGACAGCCAAGTCACGACAATGAATCAATATTTCGCACCAGCTTGGCTGGCATTCGGTCACACTTTTGCGGTGGAAAAGGAGCACGACCAAGCTATTAGTGCCTACGCAACGAGTGCTCGTTTAATCCCTGGGTATGTCTTGTTTGTATCCGTGATCCATCCCGTTCGTTCTGCTAACACACTTTACTTTTAGTTCTCACCTACCCCTCATGTACCTCGGTATGCAATACATGGATGAGAATATCATGGAAGTTGCATACGACTACTTGCAGCAAAGCCTCGCTTTGTGTGATAATGACCCGTTTTTGTTGAACGAGCTTGCTGTGTATCACTATTCCATGCATGAATATGATCAAGCTCTTGAATATTTGGAAAAAGCGGAGGAGCTTGCAAAGGGTCATCAAAGTGAGAAAGGCATTATCTGGGAAAAACTTTGGTGCAACTTTGGACATGTTCATAGGAAGCTAAGGTTGTTATGACGATAAATTTTGCACTAGATACCTGCGATGTGTACATTGACTTACAGTATTCATTTCTCCTCAAAATACTATAGGAACTACGAGAAATCATTCTACTACTTGAGCAAGGTGTTATCTGTCAACCCCAAGAACTCGGATGCTCACGCTTCTATTGGCATGATTTACCACCTCAAAGGCAAGATTGGTGATGCCATAGCCAAGTACCATGAAGCCTTGAAGAACAGTAACACCGAAGTCATTGTCACCGAACTTTTAGAAAAAGCATTACAGAGAAGTGCAGATTCGACATTGGATATCGTGTTGAGTGAGGATCCTGATGCTACAATCGACAGTGGTGGCTTTGATGTGGATATTGAGAATTGGGACATGTCCAAGGCCGCGCCTGAACGGCCACGACGAATTCTTCAAACTCCCAAACTGAGAAGCAATGAAAAATCCAACACAACGGATGGAAACAATGAAGTAGAATACGATGCCGAGGCTGATGATACCGAGATTTTACAAATGGAACAAGGCGAGGATCCTTTCCTTGTTGATCATGGAGATTTGGATCCAAATGTATCAGGGACCTTCTTTCTACATAAGCTGCGTGCTTCCAATAGCCCCAGTACTTCGGCTGGTAGCAAACGCAAACATTCGCAATAAGACACTCACACTATACCCCCTCATATATTGTAATTAAAGTAGTTATTACACACTGTAAAAAAAAGAAAAAGAAAACCCTGTTCCATGTTGCTAATCTATATGAAACTCAAAATGTGATGTCTTTGCCCTGTTCCTCCCACCATCTAATCGCCCCTAGAGCTTTACATTTCCATTCAGCATTTCCTGATACCATATCTTTGGTGCGAGTACATGTCTTGAGGACAGACTCTGCATGCTGCTTTCCGTCCAAAAACGAAGCTTGGTAAGCTTCTACAATGCTCTTCTTCATGTTCAGAGTAGTGGCTATTTCAGCCGTACTAAGGGACGAATTTTCTAGCAATTCAAGGGCGAGCCAGAGTTTTCCTTTGTTAAGCAAATGAGGAAATATGACAAAGCGGTAGGGGCGACCAATGTAGTTGAGGCGGTGCATATAATCATTTTTGCCTTTGATGCCCAATCCAATTCTAATAGAGCGATAAACAACCGTGGCAGAAGGGTCGATGTTGGGTCGCTTTCGCACAATGGTAGTGTCTGACTCCGGAGGCTCATGCTTTAGCCAAAATCCAGACTTTTCGTCCCCGGCATTTCCGTTCGAGTGCTTGAAGAATGTGTCTACCAAGTTTTGAATGGAGGCGACTTTGAGATGTTTTAGAATGGCATCAACGAGCAGGCACGGTCCATCAATGACAGCGCCGGTTTTCTTGTTTTGAATGCTCCGTATCAGCACCCCTCCCTTGCATGCCATTCGTCCGTCGCCAATATTGACATCCAAGCCCTTTCGAGAACCGCCCCGAAAGCCAGAGGACATGCCTACGCGATGGAAGTGCCACCTCCCTGGTGTGCGCTGCAGTGGGTGATTGTGTGTGTATGGGTCGGTGTATGTTTCTTCGTCGTACAAGTAAACTTCAACCTCCAGCAGTCGATATTGGTCGGTTTTGCCAACGCACAGTGTGAATTCCAAAAGCAACTTTGAGCAAATGTCTTCAAACAACTGCTGATAGTAGGCATTAACATTGCCCGATCCGTCAGATGGGACAATGTGTAGTAATTCCTCAATGTGCATTTCCAGAATGCGCTGAAAATAGAAAAAATCAAGGGATGCACTGGATGGTCCAGCCAGCCACGATCAACCCCGCAAATACTTGGTTAAATAGAAAACGTGTTTATGCGTCATTGTTATTGCGTGCTGTTACGACAGCTGGTAAGGTACACAATGCAAATAATTCCTATTCTACGTTAATGGAGGGGGTATATCGCTACGAAATGGGTGGGGGAAAACAATACCATTTGGGGTATGTACAATTGTATGGATTCTCTAATTTCTTACAACGCAATATACAGAAACGACCATGACAAAGGCGCCTACAATTAGCAAACCAATGGCAACTATCTCGAGGAAAAGGCTGTGTCCATCTTCATCCTCGTCGTTCTGTAACAAAGCTTGGGAGCTTTCTTCACTATCGGCCTTGGTCCATCTCCTGAAGGCAAATGCTCGAAGGTAGGCGCACCCGGGCATCATATAGTTCAGCATGGTGGCCGTCACGCCTCCAACAATTCCGTACACCTTGCCCAAACTGCGAACGTTCATACCCAGCGTGACCATGACAGCAAAGAGCGAGAAGGTCAAGAGGAGATGCTGCAGGTTGGTTGGTCGTTGTTGGCGAGAATCGAATCCAAGCATCATTTGAAGAGCTTCGCGGGCCGGATAAAATGCAGTAGGTATGGTCAAGACCAAACTGATAGCCAAGGCAAATCTTCCAATGTTAATAATTGGATCGGTGGGCGAAAAGTTGAGGAACATGTTGGCCTGTACATCAACGCCAAATGTGAAGTATCCAATGTACCCAAAGCCAAGGGCGAGTATCAGAGAAAGCGAGGTTGCGGTGGCAGTGGTTTTGCTCCAGGATTTGGCTGATTGATCTTTCAATGATAGAAAGTTACTGAAGGCAACCTGTAATGAATGAATGAATCAAAACATGAGTGAGTATGCCTGCGTGTACATGACGGCGTGACATGAAACATTTCCTGGTACCTGAGCGCATCCGAAGGCAAACGCCATGATACCTAGCGATCCAAACACATCGGGACCTACAACAGTGACCGGCGAGGAATGTTGAGATGCATACGCAGGGCACCGAATTATGACAGTAAGGAGAATGACTGGAAGGAGTAATACAGAAACAATGGACCAATTGGCGATTGTCCCTATGGAGCGAGACAGGTGCAAAGGGAAAATCTGCAAGGAATTTGTTAACCATCCAAGGAAGAACGTGGACACACACCATACTTGGATAGACACTTACGAAAACCCAGGATACAACAGAAATAATAAAGGCGCGGTTGGCAAGGAGCGGAATGTCTGGGAAGTATTGTTCAAACAATACCGGGATCGAGTCACCGATTACTGTGTTGGGGTTATGAGTGATACATTCTCACTTCAACTGACTGCTGCATGAAACACACGGTATAACTTACATATGAAATAACTGGTTGTGACGCCTAACAATTGAAAGAACACAAAGAAATTGTACATATGAAAGCCGTGCTTTCCCACGGCAAATTGAGCTAATTGAGCAACTTGGTAAAGATGGTTCTTTTTGCCAACCAGAACCATCATATATAATGATATGTAGGTCATGAATGCAACGACCAGCGCTACAATGGTGCCGAGCACCACTCCACAACTTAGAACAGCATAGGCTAAACCAATGATCCCGGCGCCCAACGTAGCATTGACCAGATTGAAAGCCACTTCTATGAAACTTCGATGGCCATAACCAGGTGTATCTGACTGAAGTAGATCTCGCTCACTCGCTGTCAATTGATTGCTAGTAGACGGGGCTGTGCGAACACCTGCTCCATAGGTAGTGGGTAAGTGGGAGTTTGTCATTGATCGCTACGACGTATCGGAAGTTATTTTGGCGTTGATAAGTTGCTGATAGGTATATTGAGGGTATTTGGTCAGGGAAGGGATAAAAAGAAGAGAAAATATCGTCGGAACAAATGAGCCCAGCTGATATGAAAAGGTAGCCTGCTGACTGGGTCGTATCATTGGTGCTTGTGACGGCTCATTTGGGACAGACAGAAAAAAAAACCGCCCACTCAGAAAGTGTCATTCAAACGGTGAGTCATGGCTGTAGTGTAGAATTACAGGGATATCTTTATTGTACTGACATGTCGTGAGATACAAATTTAATAAAGTAGGGTATAACAAAGATGTACAAGTGCGATGGGATGATCAACACGGCGGATTTTCTCTTTCTTTACAAGGTTCATGTGTACAGAGGGGTAGTCAAGGAGTCCATAAATACCAGTGGTGGCAAACCTTCCGATAAAACATCATCATAACTTGGGAGTTGCTCTGCAGAGACCGGGTAGACACCGTCGTCGTATTCTGAGAT
The DNA here is from genome assembly GCF_025399195.1 of Umbelopsis ramanniana AG. Taxonomy (NCBI): domain Eukaryota; kingdom Fungi; phylum Mucoromycota; class Umbelopsidomycetes; order Umbelopsidales; family Umbelopsidaceae; genus Umbelopsis; species Umbelopsis ramanniana. Next base: position 66,801 of record NW_026252107.1, read on the forward strand.
GAGCCCCCTTAACCAACCTTCTTCATTGAGTGAGATAGGTGACGATGGTGGACTGGATAATGGTTCTTGCGCCGGGGCGGTGGAAATCACCAGTGGAAATGATAAAGCCATTTCCTTTTCGGACTCAAAGTACAGACGCAGCCTTAACCTATGCGAAATATCCAATGCTTTCGATTTCAACGTTGGCGATACCAAGGGCGATGTGAGCATAAGGTGTAATGATAGGAATTGTGTCAAAGAATTGGAGCGTTCGATGTTGAATTCGGTTTCTAATTGTGGAGATAATAGCCCAATTGAGATAATGAGGTTTATGTTACACTTTGACGATGGAAGTTGACTTACGTCCAATTTGAGTGACATGAGATATTATGCCATCCGAAGCAGTCTGCTTGAAGGATGGTTTTTCAAGGCCCAGTATTGCTTGTCCAAGACTAAGGGAGAGATGGGTTTGTTAGTTGATTCTATTATTATGTTGGGGGGTCGTGTTGTACAAGGGAGGAGCGCTGCGTACCTGTAGGTTTCGATTTGATCAAGTCTAACCGCAATTTTGACTGCCCGACAGCCTTCAAGAAAGCTGACCAACTTGCCAGAAAAATCGAAGCGGCCCAATTGCATACACGCCATCTTGGGAAGCTCGAATTCGTATCGTATCTTATCGGCGCGTTGTCCACGATATCGGATATTAGGTATATAAGAGGCAAGGTGAAGAGCACCAAGCGAATGGCGGTTGATAGTCACCGGTAGGCTAGTACATAGAGATGGACGACGAAGATAGCCATCCGCCACGACTCGTACTGATATGGAATACGCGATTTGGTGCTGCGGTAGGTTGATGGTGGGTGGTAGTCCGTCGCATGGGAACGATAAGGTCCATGAGAAAGTATGTTCGCCAGCATTGAAAGGCTTGGGTGAGTCTAGTAAGGACATTTTTTCCTTGCATAATACAAACATAGCATGTGTATCGGTCATTCTTAGTCTTTCTGGATTTCGTTGATGTACGCTTCTTGATACGCCTTTTAGTTTGATGAAGATGGCTCGGATGACTGTATGAGAGGACAGTCGAACAGTGACGGTGCCGGCCAGTGAGTGTGAAGTGGCATTCAGCACGCCTTGTTCTGAGAACAGGTCGATGTTGGTTGTATTTGGGGACAGACTGACGCTTGTGATAGGACAGATCATGACCACAATTGAGGAAAGTGGAAAAAAAAAGTGGGGGCGGCAGGTCGTTTGTTGTCGGCTTATATATGGTGTTGAACAGTGGGGGGGGGGAGTGGAGGCAAAAAGAAGATGGTGGTGTCTGGCGCTGAGACGTAGCATGTGATGAGTCAGGATTGGCTGGATCATTTTTTATTCTCAAAGCTTGTTCACAGCTGGCACTACTTTGTAGATCTCATCCATAGCGCGCGCTACAAGATCTTATTTTATTTTAAAATAGCCTCCTGATTACCTGCCAGATGACAAGCTTGAGGGGATACTGCTGATTTTCATTGTTACTACCATGTCTTTTGATTCCCCTTCTAACATCCTTGTTCTCTCCCTCTCCACCTACCCGAAACCCCTAGGCTCATCACACCACCTTCCGCAAAGACATGGTCGCAGTGGCTGAATAGTCAAGGCTCTCGTGTCCCTTGCAAACTGGTGCAACCTATCCCGAACGAATGAATATTTGGGGGGAGATGGAGATTTTTGTACCCCGCTTTGATGAACTGGTCATTTTTATCATTCAACCTTATCTTTTTTCTGCTGCTTCTTTAACGGTTTCTGGGAAAACGTTTGTCACCAGGTTTAAAAAAAAGTCTCTGGTGGCGGGGGGTCAAACGGCTTCATAGAGGGTCATATGATATCGACTACCCATTTGGGCTGCAGCATTGAAACAGGTTTATTTTATTGGCTTGTGCTCTCTCTCAAACACCACATCGCTCACCTGTTCTTACTTCTTCGATGGTGTAGAAGAATGAGAAATCAAAACATAGAATTCAATGTATTCAAAGAACTCCGTATTCTCCTCCCTAACAAAAATGTTGATCATTCGCAAAACAATACAGACTAAACGTTTTCCCACTTCATACCAGAGTTATGTTCTGCGTTGGAAACATGAACAAACAAGATGCTCATTTATTTATTTAACACTAATGCAGGTCATCTATGCAAATGTTCGAGCTTTACCCTTGCGACCACTCGAGGATCTCCCCCCAACATAGCTACCAGGTGCATTGTGTGTAAAATTAACTTTGTCAATGAGCTCGTTGATATTGTTGACCCCTTTAGTGATGGCAGCCAGGTAAGAGGTTAGTACAACGTCGTTATACTCCTGAAAAAAGTTATATTTAGAAATATAGTTAGTGGATCCTATTGGAAACAATGCCTGCCAATCCCTTTCTCTTCCAAATCAGATCTAACCTTCAAAAACTCTGCATTAAAATCCTTATTGTTCACAACTGGTAGACGATTGCATAAACTCGATATCTGTCGTTCAATATCATGGTCTACAGGAATCATTCCAGCTTCGGTGTCCTTGAGATACTCTAGTAATATTCTAACTCGAATTTGTAACATCTCAATGGCATTCCGTTGCGTCGTCAGATTGGATATCACTGCCATGTTTATAGAAAGTTAGAATGGGGCTGCCCTGGCTGGCTGTTCTGCTTTAGTAAACTTACATGAACCTCCAGCGCCGTTTTTGTCTGCAGATATACTTGGGCGTGATGCATGATCTACTGCTATTCGTTCCGCTTCGCCTGTTGATATTTTATATTGTGCCCGTACAAATACTGCCTGCGCCTGTCCATCAACGATGTCGATCAAAGACTCATAGATTCCCAGAGGAAGTTCTTTATGTCCGCCCGTCATGGCATTTGGATCCAATTGTAAGAACAGTGGCGATTCATTAATATCGAAGAATTGGGTATGTATTTGGATATCCGAAGCAGTAGCGCTAGTGCCCAACGCGTACCATCCCATCAGATCCAGTTGCGGAAAAACTTGCTTCACTTTAAGGAGCGATGAAATCATTAGTGGGACGCAGGTGCCAGGAAAAAAAAACGTGGTAATGCCCTACATTGCTCCTGCTTCATGGTAAGATATTCCTTATCGATGATGACTTTGTTGTTTTCGTCTCGAGCATGTAAAAGTTCAAACGAATTTACAAGGTCGATTTCTCTGCCAGACTGAGTTGCCAACACAGCGCCAAAGACCGCCTCTGTAAAAAGTCAGTTGTGAGTAATGACGATCCCATACCAGTAAACCAAATGCTGAATACCACGAGGTAAGATACCTTGAGCATTTCGTTCAGGATTTTGAACTTTTATACGCGTATAGTGATCAGATATGTTCAAAAGAACCAATGGGTGACTAAAGGCCAGTAATCAATTAGATCTCGACCTTAATTTGATAATCATAGATTCACAGCCAACGTACACTGAAATGTTCAAACCCGATACATTCTGTGCAGTAGATAGTACTGAGGTGGAGTCGGTGGCAGCTGGCGTTTTGCCTTCTTCTGTAATATCCATTGCGCTCATGCTGTTAAAAGTAAAATGAACCTTTCCAGTGAGGAGCAAGTTGCAACGGGGTTTCAAGTTATGCAATCAGATTGAAAGGGAAAAAAAAAAATCTTTATGCACAAAAAATATGTAGTAGGGCGAAAAAAAGGTAATACATTCATGATGGAGTTGGCTGTAATATTTGATCGTAACTATTCTTTCCTATTCTCGCGTTCATCTTGTTCTCTGGATGCAAATAAACCTCGACCGGACAATAAGTCGACTAATGGGCGGTGTTCATACCACCACGCCTTCTTACTTTTGCGGTTCTTCATGTCAGTTTCTCCCAGAAGATCATCAATAGGAGTGAATTTGACGTCGGTACCCATAATACCAATGACAGAGGCACTCTCCTTGGAATGGGTGAGCTCTATTGGTTGGCATTTACCGCTGTCATGTGCTTCAGTGAACGCTGCACTAGCGTGGAGTTCAACAAACTCAACAGACTTGACAGCAAGGCGGGTAGCACGAATTCTGTCCATGGGTGATGGAGTACCACCTTGTTGAATATGACCAAGAACAGCTGTACGAGAGTCAAAAATATGGTGTCCTTCATCTTGAAGGATGTTGCAAATAACGTCTGTGGTGTAAGTCTTGGAGACGGATTCAGTGCGAAGGATGATACGACCTTCCGACTTCTCTGCGTCATCATCGTTATAGAGATCAATCAAGTGCTGTACGTCAGCTTGGAGGCGAGCGAGAGAGATGCCTTCTTCAGGAATATAGATGGTGTTTGCTCCCGAGGCCAGACCGGCTTCCACTGCAAGGTATCCGGTTTTACCACCTTGGACTTCAACAACAAACACACGTCGTCGAGATGAGCGAGCTGATTGTACAATAGCATCGCATGCATCGATAATTGCATTAAGAGATGTGTCAGTTCCCAAGGAGAAGTCAGTTCCCGGCACATTGTTAGAGACAGTTGCGGGTATCTGGCAGAGTGGAATGCGAAGTGAAGGATATTTATCTCTTGCTTTTTCCAAGGCCAATAAAGCGCTGTAGGCTTCGAATCCTCCAATGAGGATCAAGCCCTGAATGCAGTGCTTTTGCATTTGGTAGGCAACCATACCCATATCTACATCCGGCTGAGATCGGTTGGTTCCTAGTTCGGATCCTCCACGAGATGTCCATCCATCCACAGAGAGCCAGGTGAGCTCTTCGATGGTACCACGCAAAAGTCCTGGGAAACCGTTGAATACACCAAGAGGAGTGTGGCCTCTGTTCAATGCATATCGAACAATGGTTCTAGTGGCAGCATTCATACCACCAGCAGGAGCGCCAACGTGGAGAATAGCTATGCGCATTTGCTGATGTTCAGGAAGTCGCATGGTCTGGTCGTCGATAATGGTGGATGCAATGTACGAGTCGTATTCATCCGCAAATTGAGGATCACGAAGCTCCATGGCCCGTGCAAAGTTCTTCTGGCTAATAGCCTCAGCGACAGCATGGGTCAATTCCACTGCTTTCATTAATGGTCTGCATGTGATTTGGTTGTTGCTAGTACCGATGAGAGGAGACGGGCTATCGGGGGTGGCGCGTAAAACAGCTTCCACGGCTTCAACGGATTGAATGGTGGCCAAAATACGATCATAAGCAGCTGGGGATCCACCTCTTTGCGTATGACCCAAGGTTGTCACACGAGTGTCCAATCCAAGCTTATCAGTCAAAATATCCTTGATATACTCAGCCTTGATAGCGTTGAGATTCTTGTCTATAGCTCCTTCAGCCACGATAATGACGGTCTTGCGCTTGCCAAGATGACGATGGCGCTGAGCAACATCACACATAACTTGCTCCCAATCGTCCTCAGAAGGAGGACGCTCCGGAATAAAGACAAAATCGGCGCCAGTAGCAATACCAGCCATGAGAGCCAGCCAACCACAATGTCGTCCCATGACCTCAACGACGAAAGCTCTTGAGTGGGATAAAGCTGTTGACGAGATAGAGTCGACAGACTCACAAATACGATGTAAAGATGTAACGGCGCCAATGGTGATATCAGTGGATGACATGTCATTGTCAATGGAACCGACCAAACCGACAATAGTCAAGTGTTGATATTTGTCGCATTCTTCCTGTGAGACTTTCCCACTTTCCTTGAGTTCCTTCAATAAACCTGGCCATTCTGAACGGAATACGTCGGCTCCAGTCAAAGAGCCGTCACCACCACAAACGATCAAAGCATCGATACCGTTTGAGATTAGATTGTTAGCTGCCTGAAGTCGACCTTCGCGGGTCTTGAATGGCATGCAGCGTGCAGTACCAATGGACGTTCCTCCCTAAAATGGTATGGCGTCAATGCTGAGACCCGTATCATTAAGCTTAGCTCAACCTTCACTTACCACAGCAAGCCAACCACGAACATCCTTCCATTCCATCTTTTTGATAAATGAGCCGCCATCCACTAGACCTTGATACCCTTCATAGATAGCAAAAATATCGCATCCTTTGGTGATGCCGTAGCGCACAACAGCTCTCACACACGCGTTCATTCCAGGCGCATCACCTCCAGAAGTCAGAACACCGATCTTCTTCTTCTGCCCGACATGTCGGCTGGCCAACTCAATAGTTGGAGGAATTCCTTCATGCCTAACATGGTAACTGTCGAGCAAAGAGGACGAGAAAGGGCTTGCTTTGTTTGTAAATGCAATGACGTTACCCAAAGGATCCACGGTATAAATTTCCCGCGAGACGTCCTTTTTATCGTCCGACTGAATTTCATGCTTCTGGCAGTGCTTGCTTGAATCGTTCAAAACCTGTTCTATTTTCTGGATCACAAAAGGCAGAAATAATATCAGTTTCATAAGAGAATGTCATAAACCGTGAAAAAAAAGGTGGTAGGTATTTGGATGCGTCATACCTGCAAATTGGAAGTAGCAATGACCAAGACAATATCTTCCAACGTGTAGTCAACATCGTTGCTAACGACTTCCTTCGGAGAACTCGCAGGGTTCAACTTGAGTCTGATGGTCAAATCTCTTTTATCACCATCGGAGAACATGGATAGCCAGGTAAGTCTGCCCATAATGCTTTCCTCGCTGTCTTTTGCGTCCGTTACGATTTGAAAGCCAACAGAGCAGTAGAAAGCTAGAGCTTGGTCGAAAGCTCCCACTGTGGGAGCATTCAAAACGACATGCGATAAACCATCCGACATCCAAAAGTAAGCTTCAAAGGGTTGGTAAGTTGGAAAAAGAGAAGAATAATGAGAAGCAGTTGGCAACGCTTGCTGTTTTTTTTCTCGGCTCATGGGATGGTGACGGCGATTTTTCCGAACCAAACCCTGCTGTCGGGAAAAAAATAATCTGCCCATGTCTTTGCATGAAATCTTCGTACCATTTATGCAATTTCCGCAGCTTTAACAAAAATATGTAGTTTACTTTATTTAACATAAAAGCCTTGGCTTTCCGTGATTGCCATCTCAAGCATTCTCTTTAACTTTTCTCCAGATTGATATCGAAAGAGAATGAGCTGGTTGAAACATGTGTGAGCTGATGGTAACCGGTCACAGTCACTACCGCCGCAAGTGATTTGAAATCTCATTCTAGCCGTTCCCGTCGCAGGGATACGATCACTACCAGTGACAAACGTCAGCAATTTACGCTGCATCTGCGGCTGCATTTCCTTCATGATATCCCAGAATTGCCTGAGGAAAGAAAAATCAGATTGTCGGTAGCGTAGTAATCGATCAAACAAAGCAACAAATCATTACCCAACGGTTTCATCGGTTTCTTCAAATCCATGATACTCCGTCTGCCCTCTGAGTTGCTCGATATCTAAAGGCTCATCGCTTCCTCTAACAAGTAGTTCTATTTCTTCTGGTCTGAACAGCTGAGTTTAGAGAGATAAAAAGATGGACTTGAGTTATGAGACAAGATTAAACCAAAATGAAAAAATGACACAAAAGTATTACCGATAAAGCGTTGCCTCCACAAACATGGTAAAAGCCTCGCTTAAAGGCTCCAAATTGACGCTTGACGCTATTGTTCATCACAAAGTCTATGTATTTGTCAACAAATTGTTGGCGATTTGCATTGGTGACCATGGTCGTTTCGCCGTCTGGTATGATAGGAACTGATATTCGCTCTCCGAAGGCATCGTATTCTGCCACGAAAGGTCGACAAAACACACTCTCTACATCGCCTGGAAATTCTAACAGTTGTTCCAATCCTCTTGCAAGACCTGGCCTAAACACTCTCAAATCTTCCAATCCAACATGGTGCCCAAACAGCTTCTTATAACAAGCAGTGGGGAGGTGAATATCGAGAATGGTTGAGTTGTAGATAGAGAGCCCAATGACAATGCCGACCAGAAAGTACTGATCTTCGTTTTCAAAGCTGGCGGGGTTAAACCAACAAAAAGTCGAGTCGTCGTCGTAGGTGAACATGCCAAATTGTGGATCAAATAAAGATCGAACAAGGAGGAGAAACCATTCTTTCCTGAGTCCCCCGGCATCAACACCGTCCTCGCCAACAAATTCAATTTTGAGCGACTTTTTCAGATCTGTCTCATTTTGAGCGAGCTACAGTTGAATAAAACAATGAGGGGTCAGTGGACCTCATATGTGTCATTTGTGATCCACCCACATTGCGCGAATCTACTAACCTGCCGCAGCGAGTCTTCGATCAGAAACTCTCTTCGCACTCTGAGCATCAAGTATGGTAAGGTAGGTTTCTGATGGAATAGCATGTTCAAGAAAGCTTCTCTCCACTTCGTTTCCTGTTGATCACGTGCATCAGCCTCCATGATCTCCATCTTGGCGCCCATACTGATTAAGAATGGGTATTGGCAGAATGAAAATTTTCTATAAAGACTCCATTAGAACGCGACGTGCTAAAGTGTGCATCCACTGTTACCTACCCTGATCTGGACTGCCATGATTCGAAATCAGCCATAAGGTTAACGTAGTCAACCATGGTATTGTAGAACGCAGAGAAGGGAAGTTTGGAGGATAGACTGTTCGCTGCAACTGAATAGGAGCTGTTTAGTATAGTACGCAGCTTAGCAATTTTGTTTCGTCTGTGCTTTACTTACAGAGCAGTGCCATGACTCGTGCCCCGCTGATGACCCTCCAGTCAGCTTCGTATGCAGCGGGTAGCCCAACCACACTTCTTCTTGCTTTAGTAATGCGATAAGTGATGAAAGAATTGACCAGGTTAATTCTCCTTTGAAGATATACAGTGCTGTAACTACATAACATATGTCAGAAAGGTAGTTATGAAAAAAAAAAAAACCACGACATCTTAACATACTTTGCGAACCAGTTCGCAAGTGCTTGATGGCATTCATTGCTGAGCCCGCTCAACATGCCTAGTATGCGTTTCAAAATGTTATGATGGTATCTAGTTTCTTCTGCGAAGTTGTGTTGCGCCAACAGTGGGTTCTATTTCAAAAACAAATTAAGACCATGCAGTAAAGACAAATGAAAGAAACTTTGCTTCAAACCTCTAATAATATCAATAGAAAGCGAATGTCCGATATTCGCTTGAGGGGAAGGCCTGGTCTTCTGAGCAATTTGTCAATAGAGGTCATCATTGCACGAATGACACTGACTGGCTGTATGCGGAGATGGAGATTTAGCGTTTCTAATTGTTGCGTAAATTTAAATATGTGGAATATAGCACAAACCATGTCGAGAATAATCCTATAAGCCTCTCGAACTTCATCCATGGCGATTCCCGAATCTGAAACGGTCGATTCTTTTCCCTATTTTGTCGACAGTCAATCAAAAGTAAACAATTAAAAAAAATAGATTGAAATATCGAACTCATTGTACATTTAAGAAGCTGGTGTTCAAAGCGGACCAATTGCTGAAGCAACTTTCAATTGCGGTTTCCAGTTGGCTAAATTGAGCTTCAAGCTCTTTATCCGACAGACTTTGATGCGTTGGTTTTCGGTTTCGATTTCGCCTTCGCATTTCTCTACCACCACAACGGGATACAATCTGCTTCAATCGTGAGAGGGTGAGTGGTGTGGGCGGGGGAAGGATTCCTTCCTTCTTTTGTTGGACTAGATCGTTGATGGTGTCACATATTGTACATCTAAAACATGAAACGGAAGCTGGAAATCGTAGATCACTGTATATTGGAGAGAAAAGTTCTAGTTCGTGAAGGAAAGACACCAAACAGATACATTCATAGGGTTATATTTTACCTCCCACAACACAAACATTTCCCTCGTGCCTACTGACATGGGTTAGTATATCGAATTTCTCGGCATTGCTTGGCTGGTTAGGATCCCTTGCGTATTGGCATCAACGTACCAGTTCCACGTTTGGAGCAGACAATTGCGAGGCAATGTCTGGAGAAACGCTGTTCTCGATTGAGGACTGAGAGAGTCCAGTTTCTGTCATGGAGTGGGCCCAATTGATGCAATGTTGCTGGTTTGGTTCAGAGCAAAGGGAAAGAAGGCGTTCAAAAAAGAAGGCTTGAACGGCCCTCAAGTTGTCTGCCCAGCAGTCAAAATGCGGAGGATCAAATTCGTCGCCCTGGTTATTGCAACTTGTTAGAAACTTATGCCACTCCTCCAATGTTGAAATTTTTGAGAATCGCTAACACACAAATTATACCACGTCATGCTCGCACTTGGATGGTAGGTTATGCTGTTCTCTGCCGGTACGACTATTTGAAATATTCACTGTCCTTAACTGTAGAGTACAGCTGGAATAGAAAAGTCTCACTCGGCCATACTATTCCCAGGCCAAGGTTCGCAGTATGTGGGAATGGGAAAAGACTTGTATACCCGGTACCCACAGTCGGCAAAGCAGGTCTTTGATGAAGCCGATGAGGCGCTTGGTGGAAACCTGGTAAAATTGATCTTCGAGGGTCAACAGGTTAGTCCATGTTTCCTTAGACGAACGGTACTATGCACTTTGGATGGCAGACTAATGTGTTGAACAATATCCGCCAATAGTCCAAGCTGAAATTAACCGAAAATGCTCAACCTGCTATTCTTACAACGTCTATCGCGATTTTGAGAGTGCTTGAACATGAATTAGATTTCGATGTTGCAAAAGCTTGTACATACGCTTTGGGCCATTCTCTGGGAGAATACACTGCCCTTGTAGCGACCAAGTCCATTTCATTGACAGACGCAGTCAAATTGGTTCGACTTCGAGGTGAAGCAATGACAAAAGCTGTCGCTGATCGACAGGGCCAAACCGCTATGTCAGCATTGGTTGTGCGAGGCGACCATTTGCCTGAACTGGAATATAGTATGGATGAAATCAGAGCTAGTCTGCCACCAGGTGAACTAGTAGAACTGGCCAACATAAACAGTGTATGTCGCACACACAGGAAATGTTGCAAAGTATTTCATCATGGCTAATGAAAATTTGTCAATTAGACATTCCAAGTTGTTATTAGCGGCACCAGCAAAGGAGTGGATGAGGCATCTAGAATATTGCAGAGAAAAGGATTTGCCGCTCGGGCTGTTGATCTTCCTGTATCGTAAGTCACTGCAACGTCGACGGAGAACCATGGTGTGGTCATTGCTAATTTCTTTTTTTGGTATATAGAGCTCCATTTCATTGCAGTTTGATGCAGGAAGCAGCAAATGCTATGGAGGAAGCACTTAAAACCGTGGAAATCAAGAAGCCTATCGTCGATATTGTCTCCAATGTGACTGCAAAACCTGTAAGTGCTATTGCACGCTGTCCATCATCATATCATTGACCTTTGGTAACTTATTTTATGCCATCTTAATTACAGTACAGTAATCCTGAAGAGATTGCTAGTTTGTTGGTACAACAAGTGACATCAACCGTTGAGTGGAATCGCAGCATTGATTATTGTAAAAAGCAAGACATTGACGAATTCCTTTGCTTCGGTCCTGGCAAGGTTCTCGCTAATTTACTGAAGAAGGAATACCCACTGGACAAGATACGATCCATCACCACTGCAGACGATATTGACGGACTATACGATGAACTCAAGCTCAAAATTGACAATTCGGTATCTCGAACGCAAGAAAACTCTTCTAAATAGCTTGTTTTTAAAAACTCTATGCTTTCTTTTTATTGGGTCTATTATACATGACTGCGTCGCATTAATAACGATCTGTTTACTTTCTCTTTCCCTTTCCCTTGGCTGCTTTGGATTGTTGACCGCCGCTTGCTGCTGCCTTTTGCATAGCCTTTGAGACTTCTTCGTCACTTTGGACGAATGATATATCATCGAGGCCACCGAGGTCACCGAATCTCTTTTGGAATTTAGTGAGTTGTTCACTTTCATCGTTGACACCTTCTCGAAGCATGGAAGGATTCCAAAGAGGATGATTGCGAGTGTCCTTTGTCAATCTGACTTGAGGTTTTGGTGAGGTTGTTCGCACGGTATAAGTAGCTCCATTGCTGAGGACGATGGTTTGTGTAAATTGCTCTGGAACGACAGCTTGACCTGAAGCATAACGAGCAAGAATGGTCGCAGGTTGTCGACGAGCAACAAGGGAAATGCGCTGTGCCATTAACATGGTGAAGGGGGAATGAAAAACGTGAAAAAATTCGAACTGTAAATTTCTGTGGAGGGGGGTTACATTATCTGACTTGCAAAGCCACCCGATTCTTTGGTCTGAACTGTCCGAACCCCCACATGCACCCATGGCCCAACGCCTGAATTTGCAGGCCGATGATGAGAACACTCTCTTTCAAGAGACACATTTTTCTCGTTACGGTTATGAAAGAACGTAAGGAGCTTGTGGCCTTTGTACAGTTTGCGCATTTCTTGCCTATTCACGCTTCAGCTCTTTCGGTGCAGGAATATTTTTGGTTCAGTCATATTAGAAACGTCATTACCAACCTATCTCGAGTGCGCGGAAGAGTTTCCGTCAACACGCTACGACTCTTTACCTTATCCTCCATCTCGCGAAGGTATTGATTTGCATATTTTCTTATAAGATTTGGAAAGTAATAATCAAACATTTCATGGCAAGCAGCTCCAACGGAGACCAAAAAGTCCAAGCACCTACTCAGTATCTCAGCTTCAGAGCTAAACGCGTTTGTTGCGTGCAATGGGTATTGGAACGGGTTATGTATCCCGTTGGGTATAGAGACAGGTGCGTAACGAGCTGCATTCATTTAATCATGTGCGAAATTTCTAAATCCACCTTGAACAGGCAAATTGGAGATAATATCTGTCGATGCGTTTGAGCACGTTATGGAGGACAATTTAGGCTTTCTTGTCAAGAATATGGTTGTCTGTATTACAACAGCAGAGGTTGGTGAATTTTGGTTATCTAATTCACAAAGGATACTATGTATTGATTAATATGCACACTTGCCTGATAGCGCTCAAGCGATGAGAATCCTTCGACCAATTATGAACTCAGGATTTACGGTGGTAGCCGCAAAGCTGCCCCATATCTTGAACAAACTTTATTTAACATTGTCGGTAAGGTTTTGAACTTCGTTGGATGTGCAATATCCATAGTTGCCAACGTGAAGTATTCATTATTGATTTCACTCACTTCACTAGGCGCTTGCCAGCTAATCAAAGTTGACTCTGCTCCCATGCAATTAAACCACGTGAGGTATACTTACGATGATAGATCTGAAATAGTACACGATGTTCAAACCTAACTCCATTGTAATCCTATCATCGTACAATTCAGCGTAAAGCAGATAGATGGAAATATTCGGACTGCAATTTTACTGTCATCGACTGATGGAATAGTGCACATGTACTGCCAGGTTCGTATTGCTGTAAATACAGAGGTGACATTCGGTGCCGGATTCATTAAAGGGCTTTTTTATAGAGCTCAGAAAGCGACAATTTCCTAGAGTTAGATGTTGGTGATTATTTCCCTATTTTGGGGAAAATGGCAGAACAGAGGCAAAGGTAAATGTGCAAATCTCATGTTCAGGCATAAGTTTTGTATCGCCGCTAAATTTACGCCTTGATGCATCAGCGTCCTCTTCATGGATATCTATGATCATGGTCAGGGAAGAATTCTCTGTGCAGGTGGTCAGAATGGCGAGCTTTGCGTTGGAGTTTATAACCTTGCCGGAGTGGAAACAGCTTCCTACTCCACGAGACTATTCAGCCCAATATCTTCGGTCAAAATTTACAACTCACGGTCACCAATCACGCCAGATATTTTGAATGATGGTGATTCTATTGATAGGGTTTTACAAGACGAATGCGATACAAATATTGTAGTGACCTGCGCAGTTGAACGTGCGATAATATATCAGTAAGTGCTTCGACGCCAGCCTGTATGCTGAATAAGAGACGTGCAGCTAAGCTTTCTCCGTTTGCACTAGTTCCGTACCAGAAGTTGGTCTTCAAAACGCCGTTGTATTACCCGAGTCCAGTCACTACGATTCTGTATTGTGTTCACATGTTATGGATGTTGATTGGGATGGACAAAATGAAATTATCATTGGTACCTATGGAAAGCAAATTCTGATATACAAGAAAGGTGCGTATCGTTGCTTTCATAAGGATCTTGTCACAACACTCTAGTAATATTTCTGTGCAGCTTCTCCAAATTCATACTTCATCCTTTGGCAAAGACAATTTTCATACCCAATCTATCGTGTGGTGCATCTGGATATAAACCATGACGGTTTAGATGAGCTCATTGTTACTACGATGTACGGTGTCCATATTCTTCAGGTAAAGTCATTTGTTCTCATAAGCTGATGCCGTCAGATGGCACTAACATATTTCTTACAGCCCAATTTGAAAATGGCAAGAGCACAATTGCTTCGAGTATTAGAATTCGCGGAAAGGATGAAAAGAAGGGTGTACAATCTGTTGCGGGAACAACAGACTCGACGTGAAATGGAAAATTTCATTGTATTTGAAGATCAACCTCAAGTCTAATAGTGCTCGCTTTTACTTTACTCATATAACAATGTACAAATCTATGTCTTTCTTCGTTTAATGAAACTACCACCCAATACATTGACCGTTGGAGCGGATGGTTTTTCTTGTTGCAGCGGGCGTTTTGGCTTGTTAATCTCTGCGTTAGACTCCCCGGAAGGGGTAGCTTCAATGGGTAAATATCCCGATTCTAATTGGAGACATTCATTGATCTGTGCTGTGAATTTGGCTGTTGAAGTGCGATTACTCTCGTCAGATGTAAACTCGCATGCCATCAAGTGGTTCCAAATAACAGTAAATTGATCTTTCGAGAGTGTTTGTGCGAGCTCCTTGAATTCCCCGCTTTCCTTTGCTGCAGGGTCTCCTTTTATGACGAAAAATCCCGTCAGCTTTCCCGATCCACACTCTTCTCCAATGGATAGCAGCTCCCAGAATTCACGAACAGTCATTGAATGGGATTCGTCAGCCAAAATGTCTTTAATCTTTCCGGGATTTGAGGCGGCTTGCTTTGTTGATCCTTCATCACTTTCGTCATCGCTACTTGCATCATTGTTATTCATAGGAGAAGATGGTGTTTCGTCTCCCTTTGTGTCATTTTCATCCTTGCCATCGTCTCCTTCACCACCTTCCTCGGCATCATCCTCATCATCGTCCTCTTCCTCGTCAGAATCATCCTTGCTGTCATAATTAGCGTAGGATTTTAAGAGCCTAGCTTTAGCGTCATCGGGAAACTTGGGTATGACAGCCTTCGGATCGGCGTTATCGTCGTATGAATATCCATAATGCCAGTTCACTTGACCTAATTTAAGATCCTGTGTCACACGCGTTTCTCTTTTGGCACTTTCCTGGTCATCCACTCCTGGGATACACCACCACGCGTCCAGCTTTGTCAAAAAAGATGTATCTGTGATCACCCGTAGCCACCATGCAATGAGTCCTCGATCTGATTGTGCATGTTTGGAGGGATTTTCCACGGATCTGTGGAATAGGTATTGTGGTTGTGCTCGCGCAAATATGTGGGTAGTGCAATTCGAATGAGTTGAAAGATATGTTTTTACCATAAGCGAGGTAATTGGAGCAGGCGCCTTGTAACCAGACGTGTCAACTTTTGAAATATACACCAACGAAGGTTCATGATCTGTTGACTTTTCCTTGTATTCCATAACCTCCATGCCACAGACAAAGGCAGGTGATTCCAGATTAGTGCTCCCGTGGGCAATGAGAATCAGTCGGTGAATCATGCTAGATTGGCTGAACGTGCCGCCACCACTAAGCTCTATTGGATATTTACATATCACAGGTTTTGTAGCGAAATGGTACACCCGGTAGATTCCTCCACCTTCCTGAGGCAATCGAGACAATTCATTTAGCAAAGCTGTTTGGAATGAAGACGACATTGGAATGTCGGAATTTTGTGATAATGGAGTGATTCGGGCTTGCTGGCTTGCGGCGTGTGCCTGAAAAAAGAAAGAGGCAATCAAATGGTGCAGGTTGCACACAGTCTTGGAAATACACGCGATAAATTTTGAGGAGACCGTGCAGATTTCACTCTCTTCCTACCCCCCCTTTGTTTCTATTAAGCGGCTACCTCGACATCGTTGTATGATCCATGTATACCCCTCAGCAATCTCATCCTCCTTGGATTAACGATTCATCGCAAACCTCAACATTACAGCATAGTACCCCGCCCAATTCTAAACTTGACAGAAAACGACAAGCTCAACAATGGATTGAAAAAATCTTGGGTTACCATCTTCCCACTGACGATCTTCAGTATGACCTTCAGGATGGCGTCTTGCTCTGCCAGTTAGTCCCCGGCTTTGGCCATTTCTATTCAATTAAACTGCGATAACCCCTTTTTTTTTTGCTGACCTTACTGCCGTCACAAATATGACAGAGTTTTAAACAAAGTGCGCCCAGGAACGATACACAATATAGGCTACAAAGATCACTCTTTTGTTAAGGTAGTCATCTTCCTCATATGTTTTGGGAACCCTACGTCTCCTCTAAATACTGAATTTCATACAGATGGAAAATATCACCAACTTTTTGAACGGCCTCCGCCAGGTAAGTTTCAACAGCAGCGTAAAATTAAAAAGATATTGCTTTCTACAACATTTTATCCTAACGATTGAAGTTTACATCCACAGATTGGACTTAAAAATTCAGAATTATTCCAACCAAACGATTTGTTCGAAAGCAAGGATATTATGCCGGTGAGCTTGCAAGCTGTTACCGATGTGGTGGTAGTACCTGTAAATACTAAAAATAATTTCGATCATCCAGGTGGTCAATACTGTTTTAGCCTTGGAGCGAGCAATCTCTACTAAAAGCCTGCCACCAGCCAGCAAAAAGAGATTGTCACAAATACCAAAGTCCAGCTTTTCCAAAACCACTCCATTTGAATTATATGAAGACTTGACACATCCAGCGCCAAGCCTTTCACACTCATCAGAAATGAAGCTTCGTTCTACACTGAATCACATACCCATGGCTGAACTGTCACTTAATGACTCCCCGTTACCTAGCAGCGCCACTATAAACCCTAAATACAGTCGCAACAAGCATCATTCCGAACTATCGTACATGACCGATATGACACCGCAGGCCATGCGTCGAAAAAAGTCTCGTTCCGAGATTATCACTGATCATAATAGCTCCCGATCCCTACGGCAAGACCGAACTCAATACCGCCATGTCAAAGATATTCTGTTTGACATGCAAGGCCAGCCTGAACCACCATATACTGGAAGACGAAATTCCGCATTGAACATGCCGCATCGCGATCCACTTCACTTTTCCTCCACCCTGGTCCAAAAAGCAAATGCATTGACAGAAGCTGCTTCGCAAGTCTTTCCAACTGCAAATAAACCAATGATCGAAGAAGATACCCAAATGTCTAGCCCAAAATCTCCCTCGGATAGTGGGTACGGAACAAACGGACGCCGACGGCTTTCCAAACAGCCATCTATACCTGCATCCTTTATGTCTAGTTCTAGTGATTCAACAAGTACTGTTACCGCAAATAATACCCAAAAACAAGATAATTTCAATTCAACTCGCAGCACCAACCAGCAAGGTCATGGTGGTGTCAAACATGGCTCAACTAACTCTAAACAATCTCTTCTTGAGAACCTTCACTTCTCCAAAAAATCTTCTACTCGACAGAAAATACCATTTCACGCTAGATACCAAGAATGGAGTGATCAACATAAAGATAAACTTTCTTCGTCGAGAGTGCAGCACACGCTTGGATATAACGACCCGATGCTGGACATCTCTGGACATGACTCTTATTTCACATATGAAGACGAACTAGACGAATTTGGAAGTATGCAGTCACCTAATCCGTTTCCATCTGTGTCAAGCCCCATACCCACTGTCAAGGACTCGTCCGAAAAGACCAATGTGTTCAAGAGCGGCAGTGTTGGAAAACACAAGGAAGAACGCCAATCAAACCCTTTCTATAACAAGCCATCAGAATCAAAGCGGATGACAGATAGCGGAAAAGAAAGGCTTAGTATTTTCGATGACGCTGGTGACTTGATTGCACAATACGTAAGTTTTCATTCGTTTTCTCCTTGCACTGTGGCACTCAACACTAAGCATCACCGCTTCAAAAGCAATTGGGAAACTGTATAGGGAAGGGTCAATATGGGTCTGTCTATAAGGCTCTCAATCTAGGAACAGGTCAAATGATGGCTGTCAAACGAATAACGCTAGAAAGCGCCAACACAAAAGAAATTGATGAAATCATGGTAAGTACACTTTTATGTAGGAGGTCGTGAAAATCGTCAAGTGGCTGGCTGACCGAACTTGCTTTCGCATTTACAGAAAGAGGTGGAGTTACTGAAGTCGCTGTCTCACCCAAATGTGGTTCAGTATGAAGGATTCAGTTTCAGTGAGAGTCACTTAAATATCATTCTGGAATATGTGGAAAATGGTTCACTGCACAACACTCTGCAGGCATTTGGCGCCTTCCCCGAACGATTAGTCGCATCTTATTGTGTCAGAATTCTCCAAGGGCTGTCTTATTTGCATCAAAATCAGGTACGTGAATGGCAGGCAATATTTGTAAACAGTAGTCAGAGGTGCACTGACCAATGCATATTGTTAGGTGGTGCACTGCGATCTCAAAGCTGCCAATATTCTAACGACGAAGGCAGGCAACGTCAAGTTGACCGATTTCGGAGTATCGCTAAATCTGAAAATGAAAAACGTAGAAGATGGTGTTGTTGCGGGAACGCCAAATTGGAGTATGTATAGTGACTGATGTTATGGGTGGCAATGTCTATGAGGTATTGACTTTAGTTGTTTAGTGGCCCCGGAAATCATCGAATTGAAAGGTGCATGCTTTGAGTCAGACATATGGTAGGTGTTTTACGTACTTGTTTCTAAAGGGGCCGTACGTCTTGACTAAATTTGACTTTTGCTTACCAGGTCTCTTGGTTGTACCATCATTGAGCTATGTACTGGCAAGCCTCCATATGCTCATCTGATCTCTATGGCGACCCTCTTTCGCATTGTTGAAGACGACTGCCCTCCTCTACCTGATAATATATCTGAGGTAATGTATTGAAATCAATATAGCTTGCTTTAACCACACATGTGAAGAGGTCATGCAACTGACTCTTTCCATCTCATCTCTTCTTCATGTTTGCGTTCGTCTTTTGATTGTCGCAACAGGATCTGCGTCACTTCCTGCGACTATGCTTTCAAAAGGTTCCTTCGGATCGGCCAACTCCAGAGGAGCTCATGGGCCATACTTGGATTCAAAATAATGTCTACATGTTGCCATCAGACAAACCCTCAGACGCAAATCAACAGCGACATCAAGCACTCAAACGGCACACAACTGCACCTGAAGGTCTACTGATGCAGCAAAAGCAACTTACCAATCCTGATACCCTGGACAACGCTAAACCAAGCCCATATAGACAGTCCAACTATTCTGAAGGAAATTTGCCCGCTTTATCAGCTGTTGACAAAGCTTTACCTGAGATACCAGTAAGCGACCACCAAGCGCCATCATCACGCAGTGTTGGCTACCTTGTGTCTAAAGGGGCCGGGGGCGTCACATCAAGACTGTTCTCTAGAGCCAGCAAACGTTTCTCGAAGGAGATTGAGTATTCTGAAGTTCACCGCTTTATCAAAACCTCATTCTCTAAATGTAAGTGACATGCGATATACAAATGGAAGAAATGTCGGTATGTTCGATTGTTAATTCAACCCAATGTATATAGCTGTTGTATGCAAGGCATGCCTACAACTTATCAAGAAGCATGCTTTATTCTGTGAAGGTTACCATGTCATAGAATATTTACCTCCGATGATTGTGCAAAATGTTAATCCATCAGCTCTACAGATTGCTCTCTCATTTGTCATGAAAAGTGCAAGCAAGATACATCTCTGTGTTCCATCTATGTTGTAGGAAGGCCATCCTTGGACGAGGTAAGTCGTGGTACTACTTGTCACTGCGATTTTTGACTGTGCAGCATTTTTAATGAATAATAATACTATAGTTGCCGCAACGGAATTCATCGCCAGCCATGGATGTGGATACAAAACTTCGTCCGCGGCCAGTTTCAGAGCCACCTCATGTTATCCGACGAACAAAATCAGGCATTACCTTACCAGAAGAACCCAATCCATCACCTTTTGCGGTTCCTTCGAGCCCAATACCCACTACATCCATCTCAGCAAACTTACGCCAACGTACACGTAAATTATCAAAGGCGTTTGCTTCTGTTTCGGCCACCAATCTCTCGGATTTTGGTCGCATGGGCAAAAGTCGGGAGAGTTTACAAAATGTAGAAAATGACTACCGTACGGGCCATATATCGACCTTACATGCTTATGCAGAAGAACTTCAGCCATCATTATCGTCACTGATCGTTCCCGAATCTTTGCATGGTCCCAAGAGAAGGAAGCAAGAGAAGGACGAATGCATTATTTCTTGATCACTGTACCTGTATCCGTAATTTGTATGATAAAGATTGTTGTATACCCATCGTGAAATGTACCTTTGAAATATTTCTACCACTACATGATGTTACTGTGCAGCGTACGCAGTGAGGCAAGGATCTAAACCTTACTGGCGTGAGGCTTTCGTTATTGCCCAATTCACAAGTCACACCTTTGTCAAATTGGGGGTTAGGTAAAAAGCTTATTTGGATGAAGTGATGCTGGGCTATTTTTGCGCTACGCTGTGACAGCTTCCATTGCTGTCGTGTGGCTGTAAGCGCACAAGTCACTTGCACCATTCGTATTTAAGCGACACTTGTACTGTGGTGGTATCTTCATCTCGTTCCAGCTCACACTATACAGCACAATATGTCTATTAATTCTCCAACGTTTTCCCTGAAACTAAGAAAGATATCGTCCATAGTCGACGTCGCAGTTTGTGGTATACTCTTGCTTGCTCTTCTTGCTCGGCACAAATCAAACGCTAGGTTGCACTACTACCTGTTGGAACTGGCAGTCATTTGTGGAATAATCTTTGATGCCTTAGCCCTTCATACCCATGACAATTTTTCTTCTATTTTCGGACCCATCGTCAACAGCTATGGCCGTCATGAGTGCCCTCACTTTACTACTTACTCAACTCGCTGGCTTGTGGGCAATGCATTGTTGCTCTGAAATCTACCTTGGGAGTCGCGACATATTAGCAAGCATCCCTGCAATACTTGGAACCCTCTGGCTTATCGTGGTCACAGTCCTTATTATTGTGGTTCGCGTGGTAGTTGGCAACAATGCCACTTTCAATGCTCTCACATTATCAAGGATCATCTTTTGGGCCTCCCCTGCATTATCTATATGGTCTGTTCTAGGTCTCATCTTCATTCGCGTGTTGGCTACTCGAGGTTCTCGACAGCATTATGGCATTATTAGACGAATAATGACTAATGATTGGGAGCTCTTGGCTTTTTTCATTGTACTCGTCACTCTTTACTCTGTCTGGATGGTTTTCATAGGATATTTCCCATTTTCTAATGATGTCGTTGAAAGATTGGCACAGATTGATCTCGCATTGTCAATATTATTAACAAGAGTAAGTCTTCTGCTCTTCATTGGATTCTATACCAGGTTATCTGCAATGGTGCCTATACAAGAACGAATGAAGATGGAAGAAGACATAGACGAGCTGACAATGCCAATGCCAATGCGTAATTTTTAGATGGCACAATTTTTTTTTTTTTCGGTCAAGTACTGTAAAGACCTTTAATATATAAACATGAAAAAGTTACCATATTTCCCATGGAAACCATGCAGCAATTCATGTTCGATTTACGTAAACAAAAAGAAGATGAGGAAATCTTGACCCTTACGAGCATGCATATTGACCAATCAGCTTTCATGACGAAAGATTCGGTGCAAGAGTGAAAATTTGTATAAGGAATATATCACTTTGCAGGTACCCATTGACACGGGCTAACGCGGCGACGGCCTTCCCCTAAGGTTTCCGATGCGGAGTATAATTGTGCCGAATGCAACGCGCCACGTTTATTCACAACCTCCATTTTCCTTTTCCATGCTTTGAGTTATTTTCGCCAATCAGCCTCAGCTAAACCCTTTAAGAATGTTCCATCTACGCAGCAGCATAACGTTGGTGGCAATATCACTATAGTTAGAAATGTATGCTACTCTGAGATATACTGCAAGACGTACATAAAGTTTCTTCTATCGAGAGATTATCATTAAATTTGCAAGAACCAATGCTGCTAGTGCTGAAAAAACATTCAGCTACATCAACTGGTTTTGACGTTGTAGGCATTGGTTGAAGAGGTAGGGTTTTTGTGCAAATTGAAGCCAGTGCTTTGAAAGGTTGAAGGCGGGGGAAGAGCCCCATTCGAATTACTGCGAGGCGGCAGTTCAATGTGTTTCGCTACTGGGGAAATTCTTTGTCCGCATCGGTCACGCATTTGTCTGTGTATTTCTAGGAGTGGTGACGGCGTTACACTAAAAAAAAAAGTACATAAACCTGATACTTTTGCTACCTTAACTGTCATCTTTTCTCAAACATGGCTGATCCTATAGACTATATCAAACTTGCCAATGCTCAAGTAGTGATAAACATCTCGGTATCTGCCATCCTTGTCGCCATCTTGGTCTTACAGCTCTTGGTACGCCGTGGATCTGTGAAGCTCCATTATTACTTCCTGTTGGCTGCCAATGTTTTCTCTTTGATTTCAAATGCAATCAGCGAAGGCATTGACAATAGTTATATGGTCTCAAATGGCCCAATTTTAGCACTCGTCATCCTGGGCTATATATCAGACGCCTTCTTCGGCTTGACTGCTGTGCTGGCTCTGCGTCAATTCACGATCTCATATCTGGGAGGGCCAACCTTTGTAATAACCGCCATGTGTAGCCTCGCAATTGCTGCATGTTTAGCCTTTATCATTGTGGCTGGCCTTTACGCTCAATCTATCGTAACCCCAAGTACAGACAATAATGTATACATACTGTACAAAGCTGACTTATGGACCTTCTTCGCGCTATGGGCGTGGTTACTACTGCTTTTGCTGGTTATTCGAATAACATATCACACCAAAGTGCCACACAATGAGAAAAGGAGCACAATCATCAAGACCTTCAGCTTACTTTCGTTGTACATTGTCATGATGTTTGCGTTTTATCTCTATGTTGTAATTACAACATATGAAGAAGAGATCTTGTTTGCACAAGATTTTGGCATCGTGGTCGGTAATGTGATCCTTAATACACTGCTTTATAGGCTCTCTACACTTCTTTTCGTAATGTTTTACAATAAGCTATCGGTAATGACACCACTCCCTCTCGGAAGGGATACACATGAAATCTGTGAGGCATAGATGTAATATACCCTTGCAATACACATATCGTACTAATTTACAATTTCAAACCATTATTCATAATAAAATTCTGATATCACCTCCTACAATTACCAGGTTGATGGTCTGTTTAGCACGTTTGTCTGTTAATAAAGTGACATTTTTGCGATTACCCGGTATAATACACATGTTCTTGAGTCGTCTTTAATCCGTTTTACATTGGCAGCTTCGCTATGACTTTTATAAGGCTACAAGTTTTGCAGCTGAATGTAGGGAGAAGATCAAAATTGGCCATGAAACAAAAAAAATGGTACTTATTTCCAAACATCAATGAGACAACAACTGATAGTAGCTTTTACTGCTCAACTGGAAAGAAGTTACTCAATGTGCTTATGGCTGACCTTGCTCGCCGCTGCGCACAGACTTCCATTTTAGGCAGCCGATACGACCCGTTGTTGAGTGGCTACATCATGTCATACAACTTATTGAGCGGTGAATTGCTCAAGCAGCTTCAATACGGTCTCTCATTTACTTCATCAAATGCAGAAGCTTATCTCGCAATGGTTGTACATTCGGCAAATCCGTATCTGCAGTGTGGCAAAATAGTACTTTACAAACAGAAGTGCTGTTTTCCAGAAAGTAGAGGTTAGTTTTCGCCATTGCAAGGCAAGAGAACGCATCTAATTTTTCTAATCTTACACGAGCCGCAAACGAGAAGCAGCGGCATTCAATACACCAAATGCTGTTCTGGAAAAAAATTGTTATTGACACTTGTACTAAACATTCTGCGCCTTAACATAACTTACTTGCTAGGCGACTTCGTTTTGAAGTTGGTACCTGGCGACAAACGTCTGTGACGATTCGCGATATATTTAGGTTCATGAAGGTAAGTTGATGACCCAAGCGTCGTACAGTAATCTCGATGGAAATAGCTGACATAGGTCTTGCAGTCTTAGGAATTTCGCTACCATTTTCTTTTCTTAGAACACATCGCTTGGTATAGCTGTTGGCTAGCCACATACGTGCAGCCACAGTTCACATGTCCTCATTATAGGTTTGCCACATCAATTCACGCACTAACAATTTACGTCTTCACTTTGTGGAATTATCACTTCAAAACCTAGAACGGTGTTATGCTCTACTAAAACAGATCGACAATGCAGCAATATGTAATGGCAGTGATATACGGGAGATTAAGCAAAGACCATTGCTGCGCCTCTTTCACTACTGGCACGAGTTTCATGGTGACACTGTGTTCCCATCTAAACCTATAAAATGTGCCACACTGCGATTTCTTGTCACCACGCTCATGTTCTCCGGCTTTTCAATCAATTTCACATCGGTCCTTGCTGCCCAGATAAATGCGACGCTTTCTTTTATTGTTGCACAGATTGCAATCTTTTCTTTGCATATCTTTGCAGGTCATGGCATAGGCAGGTCACCTATACGCTTATTACGTAAACTACATCTCATGGTTGCAATTGCACTCTCTGTATTGGTGGCTCAACGACATTGTCCGTGTATCGCATTCGAAGTAGAAGCGGGAATCATGTTTTTTGCCTACATTCTTTTCGTGTGCAATACCCAATACTCAATCCAGCTTATGCGCAACTACAATGAAGCTCGATTCGGCACGGAAAGCCGTATAATAAGCCGCATATGTTCCGTTGTCATATATGCCTCAGTGGCTATCTTCGTAGCGGCAATATGTACCTATATTGCTGAAAGGTACAGCGGTGTGGACCATCAATACTCTTTGGAAACAATAATCCCTTGGGGAATTTCAGTAATCTCTTGGTACCATCCCATGATGATGGTGGTAACGAAATATTGTGATCGAAACAAGGAACCGATGAAAGATATTGAGAAGCCATTCTCTATAAGAATACTTTCCATTGGAAACTCTATCGCTATGTTTTTAGCTTGTGAGGTTCATGGCGTGATTCTGCTGTATCATCCACCGACAACTTGGAAAGGCATGATTGATATCCTTGGAGTGGCTTTCGCAATTGGCGCCGTGTATTATCAATTTACGTCACCTTATATTCTTCTTTTACAAGCACCAATACATGAGCTCCTTAAAATAGAGAAGCTCCCGCTGACGAACGCCGATGACCATTGATGGGTGGTATCAAATTCCAAGTATAAAAATCTACATAGAATAAAAAACTTCATCAAATGAATTGCGGTACGGTTTTCAAATGGCCTTACGTGCCGGCAATGGTTGGCACCAAGGAGGTCCTTGGGGTGTAAGCTTTGTTTCTTCTTAAGTTACCCTCTTCTCTTATGACCACAATATAATAGATAGTGTTTTTCGCTATTAAAAGTTTGGCTTGACCAGGTAAGAATCACAAGATTTTTTTTATGGTTATGGCTCAGGTTTTTATGGATTACATACTCATTTCAAAAGATCATAGACTTTTTTAGTGTACATGGTTCTATATCACGCAAGTTGGTCGGTATGGATCCGTCTTGATTCGACTGGTAGTATGTATCACCATGGAACGATGCCAATGCCAAGGGCCAAGTTGTCGGCGATTAAAACGTAGCCGAGCATGTTGGCATAGGCGCAAGTACTACGCACTTGGCGGACGAGGAATACTATATAATGGCTATGGTCATCAACCTTTGGAATAGCATTCCATCCATCAGAAACAAATCTTATACGCTATAAAGAACATGCCTTTCTTCAAGCACTCTTCAAAATCCTCTGCAAGCTCTACATCTGGTGCTTCTGCCTCTTCCACCAAGACTGCAAGCACAAAGCAAGCAAAGAAAACCGCTCCTCATGTATTCTTTCCCACTTACCCAATGCAACACAGTCCAATCAATCGCATGTAATGCCAATGAAAGCGTTAGAAGCGGCCCTTCTCTCAGCCTTTATGTATTCTAGAACGTTGTACAATTCGCATAAAAATAAATAACATATGTGTCATATGTATCATATTCACACTTCAGCTACCAAAGCACTACTTTGGTAATGCCTTTATACTTTATTAGATTGAAAATTTGTCAGTTACAATAAGCTTTTCGTCTTGCTGTTCAAAGATAGCTTCTATTGCAATCCTTTGTCGAGCAGGGTGAGAAAATCGTTTACACATCGTTACAAGCCATAATTTACCACGCAACATAACAGTGGTATAGAGAATGATAAATAGAAGAAGGAGTGATCTACTGGATCTGCTGTTTACTCTCTTTTTGCCCTGCGATGTGAATGATTTTTGAGAAATATCCTGACCGAAGCTTGACATCGAAGGAAGGATTAGGAAGTCATTCTCGAAGTAATTCCATGCGTTTTGGTGAGTGAGTATATCGTTGTAATTCTAGCGTATGAATTAGATGATTTGCTGTACTTCTCCTATCTATTGACTGGCTGGAGAAAAGTTATTCGTAGTTTGGGAATGAAACTTTTGTGATTGAGCTAGTATTTTATGAAACAGTGACAACCTACTGCTGTTATTTCTCAGGTACCTATCTCTGAGCACCCTACGTTCGAAAAGCCTTGTTTAAAAGGCAGCGATGATGCTTGAGTTAAAAGTTGTCTGCAGTTCATATACTTAATAACATATACAGAAAATGAAAGCTATACTATCTATCAATGTGGTATGAGCTATAAATTTGACTTGGCATCAAAGGGATCTTTCGCAGTAAAAGCCATAGAGGTATTTTTGCAAAGTCACAACTGGTAGTTTGGCTTACTTTTCTCTCCGTCATGATACAAATCTCGGAAGATGCATCACAAAACCTAGCTAAAGGTCTGACAGACCAGATCGTCCCCACACTCGACCTGCTGAATCGACGACTTACGATACTCGAGTGAGTTCACGTTCGGTATTTCAAACCAGTTGAAGTATTATGCTCATTCTCGAGATTAGGTCCCAGCAGCAGGAGCTTTTAGATAGCCTACACGTCGCTAGCGATTCGACGTTAACAGAACTGGATCTCACTAATATCAAAGAAACTGTATGTAATCGGTAGATGTGCGCTGGCTGTTAATTGTTGGGCTGTTCTGACACGTCTTATGTCTATTGCGAGGCAGATGGCGAAAATTTCAATATACCGCGACAAAGTTTTGTACATAGATGCTACCTCCAAGTCATTAAATATCAGATCTCGTCAGTTGAAGGAGAAAGCAGCAAACCTTCATACAGCGCGAACTAATTACGATGCGCAAGCAGCAAGCTCGAAACAGAGGAATCAAGAGCACGACATGTCGGTTGCCGCAAAAGTCGTTATACCCCCCAGTCCAATCGCGGCGTCACCAACTTCCAACAGCCCTGCATTGGACTCAGGTTCATCATCACCAGCAGTGGAAGATAATCAAACATCCCTTGTTGCAGTGCTGGAGGATGCGGTGCCAACAGATAGTGCTAGTACGACTTCACAAATCAAAAAGAAGAAGAAGGCAAAACCAAAGCGACGAGAAGCTATTATAGACGAAGGACCTATCAAGCGGCCTGTATCGTCATCTAATATCGCTAAAGGATTACGTCCATCACCGACACCACCACCACAGTAAATAATCAAGCCAACCATGCATATGGTTTTAAAAAAAAACTGCAATATGAGTTGCTGTTTGTACAAGTTGCGAATAAATATACTATATACAAGCGAATAGGAATGTATCGCAATCGAGTAAGGATCGAGTAGACATCGATAAGTGGTTGAGCAATGGTCAAGAATGAGGTTGAGTGCAGGCGTGATTGGGACAAAGTCAGTGGTAAGAGTACAAGATAGTTGCTAAGGCACGTAGATACAGGATACATGTGAAAAATGAAAGGAGAGTAAATAGGCAACTGAATGGCTTGGTCAAAGGTCGCTTGGTGCGTGGTTATCGCCCTCTGGCTGATGAGGATCTTCGTCTTCCTCAAACTCGATTCCTTCGAGATCGAACAAGTCATCCAAGTCGAACATGATTACCGTGACGGCCAGCATGATCAACAAAACCTTTGGTCGAAGCACTTGCTTTGTAAATTGCATAATGAGATCCGATAACAAAAACCCTTGCGAGCCTCTGTATTGCGAATATATAACTTGAAACGGGAACATTCCTGGAAATGAGGATAAGGTGGCCATTATGAAGACATAGAAGGTGGGACAAAAGCTACCGGTTCCCAAACACAAAAAATCCAAAATTATGTCAAGTCATTGTCTTATGAACATTTTTATTGCCGCCAAATTTCGATTCAATGCTGACATGCTACTAAATTATGGGCGAATAACAACACGAACGTATGGGACCTATTCACAAAGCAATACAAAATTAGAGGCGTGAGATCGATTAGTCATAACACGATATATGGTTTAAACTCACGTCGACATCCTCATCATCCCTGTCGTTGACGCAAATTTCCACAACGACAGCCCTCACATGAGGTGGAATTGGCTTCTTGGAAACCGTTTCGATTAACTTCGACATCCTATAAAAGAAAACAACATTAATACACATTTCCATGAGCCGATTGTGAGACCGTGAAATTCAACGTTAAGACTTACTTCATAGGAAGTCGCTCTTCCAACTTCTTCTTGGGCATGAAGAAGGAGTAAAGCATGGATACACCAGATGAAAGCATAGTAACCTCCAGTTGATGCTCATTCTTGAAGTAGTCAATGATTTCTTGTAGTGTCACATCACCCTGGATGTCGAATCTATCCCACAGGCTGAACTTCTGGTCGTGGTACTCTAGTTGAGGAGCAGCAATAGGTTCTGAGAAACCAAAGAATGGTAACGCCAAGTTGACAAAACCGTTCTTGTAATCCTCAATCTTGTCCTTTCCGTCCAGAATCTTGTACAATTCGAGACACACTAAACCTGTAACCAAGGCGGTCGTAGTAGCAATGGCAGGAATAATCTTGCCGGCAATGAATTTGGTCTTATGACGGTCGGCAGGTGTAATGCCATAGTTCAAAGCACGCAAGTTGGAGGCAGCGGTGATGAAATCAATGTGGAAGTTAGAATCGTCATCCTTTTCGAATTCTGATGGGTTGAGACGGAATCCGGCAAAGTCTTTAGCGGGGGGCAAGCTGGAAATGATCTCATCCAATTCGTCCTCATCAGAAGTCTGAGGTTGTTGAGCTTCATTTTCTTGTACTTGAATCTTGACACCTTGCTTAGGCTTGAATTCAGGCACCTTAATGTTCTGAAGCTCACGCTCAAAGTATTCTCTATCAGTTTCTCCCTTAAGGCCAAAGTTGAATGCATGAAGATTGGCAGCAAAAACAACAAAGTCCATGTGGATAGGGTTCTTGGGATCGAAGGCAATTGGCTCGGGAGCGCGCTTAGGACCGGACCAGAAGAGCTGACCAGTGGATGTGACTGAATCCTTGGGGAAGTTGAACAAAAGCTGTTGGATGTTGTTGTTATAGTATTCCTCAAACTTCATACGTGCCCATTCGATACATTCGGTGAACGACAATGGTTTCTTGGTAACGAGGTAATCGCGAATGCTTTCCAAAACTTCTTTTTGGTTACCACCTTGCTTCAACGTAGCTTCAACAAAGTTTGGCTGGGAAAGGTAAAGGTTGACATTCTCTGCAGGCTGCTTGAAGAAACCTTCAAATAGATCTCTTGCCCATTGGATAGTGTGCTCAATAGCATTGGGGAAATTCTTAAGAGTACAGATAGGGATGGACTTCTCCGGGGGATCTTGGGAAGAAGAATATGATTCAGTCAAGAAAGGAATCACCACCTGAGTATTACCCTTGGTACCCAAAGTGCCAGATTCCAAGAGGGGCTTGCGGTAATATACACATCGTCGATCAACGTAGGTTCGGGCCTCAACGTTATCCAAAGCATTCGTCACGCCATCCAGAGCCTCAAAGAACTTATCATCATAGATATTTTCAGATTCGGGTCCAACACGTTCTTGGTATGTTTCTATCTTTCCATTCATGTCTGGGTTCATCTTGGTGATGGCCTTGGACGCACATACAGATTTAAGTTGCTATGAGGTGTTGAAGTTAGCTTGCGAGCGATGACAGGTTTGTATCGTAAAATACTTATACTTACTCCAACGTCGGTATTGCGGAACAAAAATTGTCTATTCAAGTTACTCTTTTCGATGGTGTCCATATCAGTTATGAAAATTCGGCCATTTGCACCTGTACCGAGACCCATCATAGCCCAGTTCTTCATCATTTCACAGCCAATAGCACCAGAACCGACGAGGAATTCCTTAGTATCTGCGATTTTCTGTTGGAAGTCTCTACCGAAAACTGCGATCTGGCCGTCATAACGTGATCCAATGGGGGCACAATTTTCCTCAGTCAAAGGGTAGTTCTTTGGCAATGATTCTAATGAATCAAAGTACATGTACTGGTCGATAGGATGGAATTTACCGCTAACGGACTAAAACCGATCGAATGATTGAGTACACCGAGCATCTATACTACATACCATTCGTCAGGAACTTACCTTGAGCACTTCTTGAGCGACAAGACCGCCAAAAACAGCTACCATAGGAGAAACTTCTCCAGCAGCACCATATGCGAACTGCTTGATCAACTTCTCGTCCAATTCTGTTTTGATACCCAATTTTTCGTTCAATTGTTGAGTGGTTTGCCATATTTCTTCGGCATCCTGCTCGTTACGTGGCTTGGGAAGGCGGTTGTTCTTAGCTTCGAATTCATGGAGAGCTTGGAAGGCTAAGTGCAATTGCAATGGGCGATCGAACTTGGCGAAATCAGAATCAACGTATTTAGGACTTGAAATCGATTCCCGGAATGATTTCTGTAAGTACATAGCCAGTTAGTTAATGACCATATCATAAAGAACGACACATTCTGAAAATGCTTACGAAATCGAGGTATTTTGGCATTTTGACCTGCGTGAACAGACCGCCGGACTTATAATCAGAGAAGCTGGAGGTGTCACCAATAGAGAAGGTATATGGTCCTAAAAAAGGTGATTAGTATTTATGAACACTGTTCGATTTGAGAATTCGCTCTATACATACCCAAAACCTTCACGGCTCTAGGCTTCATTTCATTGAGTTCAGTCATGCCTTGAACTTCGGTGAAAGAGACATAGTCGCCATCTTCCAGTCCATGGCGAGTTTCATCCAAGCAAGTCACAACACCTTCCTTTTCCTTCAACACATCAGCAACCATGCCAGTCAATGGGTTCTCTCCAGTTGCATCAATCACTTCGAAATTTTTTCCAAAGTCATTGAAAACTCGGCTGAATACCAAAATATGGAAAGGGGTGACATTTAGTAATGGCTCATTTTAATAAGCCTGGTATTACTAAGCTTGGACTTACCTGAAAAGACCTCGGACTTCTGTAGAGATGAAGTTGATACCATTAGCATGGCAAAAGTCGTCGATCTCCAGTTGTTGTGCCAATGGCAGCTCAGTTACAACAACACACTTGTATTTCTTAAGGTCCTCTACTTTGAGCTGTCCATCAAATACATGTACGGGTACGTATTGGTTGAGTTCTGCTAGGCGAGGCTGAGATACAGCAGCGCGTGGTTTGCCAATATCCTCTTCCGTCAAAAAGAACTAAGGGAGTGGTTAGATCAAGTTTCCAATGAAGATATGCAATCGGGGGGATGATCATACTTGAGTTGACAAATCAGATATTTGGACAGGAGCAGGGTCGTAAAGAGTGACGCTCTTTACTCCGGCAAGAATGACATTCTTAGCTGGAGAAAACGCATTAGCTTACGGATAAAACTTCTTATCAAATGGATGAACTTATCGTACCGATTTCAACACCAAGGCCCTTCAAGCCAATAATCAGAACGTGAGCAACGCTCATTTTCTGCATGGCTTCGTGACCGAGCACGTAGCTATCAAAGACGTGAACAATAAGATATGAGGCGCTCATTACGCAGTCCACGTACAGAAAGGTCCACTTACAGTTGGCGTGAATAAAGCCCTTCGTCAATAGTATTTTCAGCGTCTAATTGCATGGTTAACAATGAAGTATAAATGACTCATTGGCTTCGTGACGACTTCGCCATATTGCTGACCATATCATCGGCACGTGATCTGTGCGTAGGTATTGCATTTTTTGTTGGCCCACATTGGAAATTTTTCTCTCTCCACAACTTATTTCCGTTTGGTACGTATGGCTACCGACACACCAGTATCCGATATCATAGAATCATTACAAGCGCAGGTAGAAGAGCTGAAGATGATAGCAGCTGGTAAAATTTCACTCATGTGACAAGGTGTATCATGCATATAGTAGTGAACAGCGTTTGTTGTTTAGAATATCAAAATGGAAGCACGTCGAAACACGTAGATGCAGCATCCGCGGCCGGAGTTGAGTCCACCATCTTACTACAACAAGAGCTTCAGGAACTTCAAGTCAAATATGATAAAGCCAATTACCGTATTGAGATGCTTTGCAGAGCACTAGATGAAAAGGATTTGCTGCTAAAGTCTTTGCGAAAGGCATGATCCTATAATAGTTGAAATGTTCAATACGTGCGTGTACTATAATTATGAATACATCAATGCTTTTTAAAATGCTTATTCTGGGGTATGCAATGGGTGGGCAAGGTTAAAGAAACATATAGGGTCCTCCTGATATACAGCATTCACTGAGTTTACGCAAGACATTTTGTTCAACCAACACAAGGAATAATTGCTAAAATATAAACTCAAACTTTTTTATATAATACATGCAACTAAAAAGATTACAAACAAATTTAACGGTAACGACGAAGAGACAAGGTGTTTCTTCGCTTCCAGTTGGCACGACGGCCAGAGCCAATGGTCTTGTTGAAACCATGTCCCTTTCCGTGACCACGGTTCTTCTTGCCAATGGCAGTAAGACCGCGAGCTTCACGGTGCTTGTGAACAGGGTTGACGATCCAGTTGATGCGAGCATCACGACGGATAGCCTTGTGCTGGGGATCAACAAGAATGACTTCGAAGTACTTGTAGGTAGCATCCTGGTTAACCCAGTATGAGTTAAGGACTCTCAAGTTAGCGCACTTGCGGCCGACACGCTCTTCAGCGGTGGCTTGCAATGAGCGCTGGTACTTGAGGTGGTTGATACCCTGGTTAACGGGCTTACCGAAAGTAGCGCCCTTGGGAGCAGTTCTCTTACGGTTACCACGACGAACGCGGATACGGTAGATAACATAGCCTTGCTTAGCCTAAGAGGAAACAGTTTAGTAAGGAGTTCGGTTGGTGACCTGAAAGAAAAAAAAAAGAGAGTAAAAGCACACCTTATAACCCAAGCGACGAGCCTTATCAGGACGAGAAGGACGCGAGGCACGATGGATCACATTCAATTGTCTAAAAAATACATTACCAAAAATGTCTTACGGTCAATTAAATGCTTGCAGAGGTAACATTGATATTCATCGGAAGAACTTTAACCAATTGCTCATGGGAGACAATATGGTGTTCAAGCCTAAATGGAGTCAAAGCTCCCAATGTACCTGTATTCCCAGCATCGGACACGAAGCAAGAAACGGAAAACGTCAGATTGCTTCTTCTTGTAGAGTTCTTCGAGATATTTGTAGGCTAAGAGCGAGGTAATTCGATGAGTATTTCTGTCCTTCGTTCAGATGATGTACCGCGCGCAATACTAACCTCCCATGGCAAATTATGTGGATGGATGGATGGATGGATAAAGGGCTGTATAAATCAAGGGTAGGGAAAAGATATTTCTACAGGCAGGCACAAAATTTCAAAAACACTATGATCACGTGCATAAATGCTGACGTCAAGATACTTCAATGACCGACCACTTGGGTGCTTCATTTCAGACCTGGTAGAATATCACTTGCACAAGCCTACACAGTGTTAAGTCTCCCTATGCAAACCGAATTGACATAAAGCTAAAGATATCTGACAGCAAAGAGGTTTATTATTGACGATTACGGAAGTGGACGTTTCATGTCAAATTGGTTGTGGTATCCAGTGCTGAGTCCAGCTTAAATGCAGGGGAAAAAAAAAAGTTGGTGAAAAAGAATAAGAACAAATGAGTGAGGACTATACTTTGGTATAAAGAAAAGAAATGATGTCTTTGCCATCATTTTCAGTTTGAATGGATGAAAAAGAACTGGTTTTGATGTCGGGTATGGACAGATAACAAGTTGAATTGGGGGGAACAACAATACACAATATTTATACATCTTCCATGTCTTCCATGTCATTATCACCGTCGCCGTCGCCGTCACCGTCGCCGTCACCGTCAACATCACCATCTATTTCCATGTAGATAGTGTCATTTTGTAAAGACTGCATGGTTGTTTGGCGAAAGTCTGGCATGACATGTGAGGGGGGTATATCATCCAAAGTGTTGTGCAATGGACGGATTCGAGTAAAATAGTTTCGTAGGTCTCGTACACCTTTTCCACTGAATACACAAAATGCGCTTCGTTGTTGGGGATTAAAATCTCTAGGAGGTGGACGGCAAAATCGTTGAAAATCACGTCGCAAAAAAGGTAGAACGCCAGTCAAACTTAAATGAGTTAAGCGATGGCATGATCGAACAAGGTGGGTAATAGACGGGACTGTGAGCTTTGTACAATAACTGAGATGCACTCTCTCCAAAGAATTCGTCATACGTGAAAGGTTGGTGAGAGAGAAAATGGCTTCATCTGTGATGTTTTGGCACTTGACTAAGCCAATACGCTTCAATTTTGGAAGAATGGCCAATTCCATGACTGCGCGATCCGTAAGTTGTATGCAGCAAGCAAGATCCAGGTAGCGTATCCGCATACATTGATGCGCAAGTTGTATGATGGACCGATCGGTCAGTTTGTCACAATGTCCAAGATGGAGATAATGAAGGTGTCGGCCAAGTCTGCAGATGGAAAAAACAGACTCGTCTGTGATCTTGTCGCATTTGTTTAATATCAAATTTCGTATTTTGGGAGCAGCTTTCACGATGACTGCGACACTTTGGTCGGTAATAGCATTTACATTCGTCAAGTCGAGTATGCGGAGCTGGTGGTAAAATCCAGGAGGTTTGGTTGCCAGAGCTGATTGTGTAAAGGCGGTGTCGAGAATTCGTCTGCATTGGTTGATACGGAATTCTCTCAGTTCTGAGCAATGCTGAAAGATAGCTATAAGAGCATCATTGCTTATCAAATGACAATTCATGAGATCGATTTCTAATAAAACCTTGCAATGTGTAGCCAGTGCAATAGCGGAGCGATCAGTCAGATGAACACAGTTGCTCAGCTTTATCTGCAAATCGCAAAGTAGGATGAATATCCATCTAGACATAAGCAAGGAACACAACAAACAAAAATTACATACCCGTCTTAAAGCTGGACATTTCTCAGCAATTCTAACAATGCTTTCATCATGGATTTGCACAGACTCAGGATGCTCGTGAGTGTCCTTGCACATACTGAGATTTAATCCTTGCAACCTTGGGCACTTTTCTGCAATAGCCAGAATAGCGGTGTCCGTAACATTGACGACATCACTCAAGTCAACCGATATCAAGTTCTGACCAACTTTGTTCTGTAATAAGGCAAGCACTCCGCTGTCGGTAAGTCTTGTACACCCTGCTAGCGTTATTCTCTCCAGTCGGTGACAGCCTGCTAAACAAGACAATGTGGAGTCAAAGATATCGCTAGAGAGATTTGATAGATTGAGACGTCGTATCATCGATGGATAGGGAAACATGAGCGTAGAAGGTTCTTGGCGCAAGAGTGAACTGCAGAGTGCCAAGGTTGACGCAGACTGGAAGCCTGGCTTGAACCATAGTACTTCCAAAGCCAAATAACACCATGTTTTGCAGACAAGACTACAGCTGTATACGTCCGACATTGCAGTGATTTGCTTCAAAATGGAATATATAATCTCTGATGGTAGGTTTTGCGCATAGGACGCTGTGGACGAGTCAACAATCATAAGATTCTTCTCCATTTCGACATTGGACGATAAAGAAGTGACACTCGATGATGCCGAGCTGGGTGCGGAACCAAAATGAGTAGGAGATGGAGTGTTGTTACGATCTGGAGTGTGCGCAGAAGGTAACATTATGATCAAGCAGGAGTAAAAATAGTGAAAGGAATAAAAAGGTCAGGTCAGGTCAGCGTTATTAATATGGGATTTTTTTATTTTCTCACTGCAGCACATCACAACAAAGTCTGCCGAAAATGGACAATACGGCCTAAAGCCAAACAATGTCCCGGTAAGAGGTTAATGATTCCAGCTCTAGCGTATCTCTACCCAAAAGGACAGTGCCTTGTTGTGTTCGCTGCAATGCTGTCATGTGGCCGTAAGTGCCTAGTCGAATGGCTAAGTCGTGCACAAGGCTTCTCATATAGACGCCCCCTCCACACTCTACCGTGAGCTGCAGCATATTGTCATCTAGATGAGTCAAATCTATCTGATGAATCGATACTGGTCGTAACTGGATTTCTTTTGGCAATTCGAGATTTTGCCGTGCGTATTCGTACAACTTCTTGCCATTCATTTTAAGGGCTGAGTAACTGTAACATCCCCGTCACCACCCGCGCATGAATGAAAAGGAGAACAATAAGAAATTTCCTGATTCAACCTTTCATCACAACAACCATTCAAGTAAGTTCTTACATGGGTGGCCTTTGCCAAATCTCTTCTCCCACAAACTCGGGTATCACTGCTTCAATGTCGGCTCTGCTAGCATTGAATCCAGACTTCTGATGAGTAATAACTCCTTCTCTGTCGTATGTGTCCGTCGCAGCCCCTAAGGCAGCAGTTACAACATATTTTTTGGTACCTTTTAAATACCCTTGCATGTCCTTGCA
The DNA here is from genome assembly GCF_025399195.1 of Umbelopsis ramanniana AG. NCBI lineage: Eukaryota > Fungi > Mucoromycota > Umbelopsidomycetes > Umbelopsidales > Umbelopsidaceae > Umbelopsis > Umbelopsis ramanniana. The sequence continues at coordinate 103,688 of NW_026252107.1, forward strand.
CCCGCTGCCTACTCCCAAAACTGTGGATCGCATCAGTATCACGATCTTTGTCTACACAACACTCGATTTGTTTGTGAATCAGTCCCTCTTACCCAGTACGCCTTCAGCTATGGGATCCTGCGGAAAAAATAACTAGTCAATATATGTACTTAATGGATAGCAATCTGCACGAAAAATACCTACAAGGGTTCCTCCGTGACCCATCTTGACTTTCTTTCTAGGTACTGGCAAGCTCTGCTCCGAATACCAAGAGGCTGTCAGTACGTTTTGGACACGATTCACGACATCCCTTGAGGTCCAGCCAATAGGTTTGTTTACAGCAAAAACTCCATTCAGTGCTGCTAATTTGTTCATTAACTGTTTGCGAATGGTTTGAAAGGAATGAACGGTTCTATTAAAGAGAAGAAAAAAAAAAGGACTATAGGTCGGGGTTTACAAGCTCCACAATTTTACAACGCTATCTTTGCCACCGCTAACAATCATATTATTCCTAAATCGCACGCTTGTTGCAGCCTGAGTATGACCATCGATTACGGTATGTTGGAAAGAGGTTCGGTTATAAATCTAGAATGGAATAGATATTCAGTTGATATGTGAGTCACTTGATGATAAACAGATCGCTTTAATTTTACCTTGATTTGTTTAGTGCTAGCAGTACATGCAATTTTGTTGGAATCAAACTGCAGGCTGGTTATAGGACCTTCGTATGCGTACATATCAAAAATGGATCCTGTTCGCAAGTCCCAAATCTAGTTTTTTGAGATGTGGGTGCATCAGTAAATGCATTATGACTGACTGTAGATCAATCCAACTCTATAGCAATTTTCGTTTTTTGGACTAACCTTTATGCTTTTATCTAAACTGCCGCTGACGACATGCACTTCATCAAACTGAAGAGCAGTGATTGGGCCAGAATGTCCAGATAACGTTCGATGAGACTGTCCTGTTCGCACTAATACAGATTATCTAGGTATTAGTCACACTGAAATGGATGTGCACTATCCATGAACACGACAACTTACAATCCCACATGCGAATCTTGCCATCGACCGTGCCACTTGCTAGAGCAAAGTTCCAAAATTGCAGTGCACCGACAAAGTCTCCTACTGATTCACCATAGATTCCATTGCTCTGGTGATCTTGCGGCATAGTTCCCCAGTCGACTATACCAGACCTACCCTGTGAAGACCACATAACGTCAAGGGTCATAACACACTGGCCGGTCTCCAGATCCCATTGCTTCATAGTTTTGTCGGCAGATCCAGATACCTATAACAACAAGCGTCAATGCTGAAGCCTTATACCCATCCATCAAGAATGCATCACTTACCAAATGATTCTCATCCGCATGGATAGCAGTGACAGGACCGCTATGACCTTCCAAAGTATCTATACAACACTCAGTAATGCTAGGCACAATATCATGGTGAGTTTGTGGATCAAGTTTAGGAGACTGTGCGGGCGAGGAGGCAGTACTCATCACCGAAGGTGATTGAGATCTTGCTGGTGGTATGAGTGAGAGATCCCAATTGCGAATTGTGAAATCATCTGAGCCGGTGTATACGTGATTGTTGTCTCGAACTTGGAGACAGCGTACAATGCCGGAATGACCTGAAAGCGTTCCAATACATTTCTGAGTTGCCAAATCCCATACACGACAGGAAGCATCATAGGACGATGACACCAATGAACCTCCAGAATGGTCGAAATCAAGGCATATAATGCTATCTTGATGACCATAAAGAGTCTGGTCAGGGTTATGCGTTAATTCACTATAAGGTTTTCTCCATCAAGCCATTTAGAGCTAGTCCACCCACCTTTAAGCATGTTCCGGTTTGCACATCGGTGTCAAGTTCATCATCAAAATGCTCTCTTTCTCTTCGCTTAGTTTTTCGGTCCTCAATTTTCAAAATTTCATCCGCATGGTCGTCCTCATAATTTACAATAGCCTCTTCTAAATCTTCGACTGAAGTTGAAATTAGCAATTATGACGACGGAATGATTCTGATAATAATAACTTACTGGTATCTTGCAGTTGCATCTCTCGGATCTCTAATTTCGCCCATTTGGCTTCGAGTTCTTTTCGTCGACTGGCTAAATCTGCGATTTGTGCTTCTATCTGGCTCACTTGATTTGAAATGGCCAACTGAATTGGAAGTAATACATTTTTAGTCGGCGAAATATAGCCGGTGCATAAGCAAGTATAAACAGCCCACCTTATTCATTTGAAGTTTATCGTATTCTCTTTGCTTCTTGTGCTTATCCGCAACCAGTTGACTTTGCAATCGTGGGAGCGACGAATTTGCTACAAGCAAAAAAATAGATTGGTTACATATTTGCGAAAAGGCATTTTTTTAAGGTGTTTGGTATTTTTAGTTCTTACCTTTTCCTTTGTCACTGACGGATCCTCTTCGTTTGTCAGACCCACCATGCTTTTTCCGCCTGATGTGGTGTTTGGAAATCACACCGTGGCTGGAATAGGCAGGGTAACTTGCGTGAAAACCTTGGAATAAAGACAACGGTGCCTGCGTGTCTGGTATTTCAATAGCCAGCAGATCCTTGCTGGATGGTAGCTTTGGAGATTCTCTAAGTCTGTGAGCCAAATCGGTGGTGTTGTTATCGTTAGTTCTTTTATGTTGTTGCTGCATTAGTTGGAGCGCCTTCTCCATAGTCTCTCGCTTGTAGATATGTTGTGAACCGAGCGGTGTGAACAGCACAGTACTAAGCGATTCAACTTGGGAAAAGGGTGCCCAGCTATCGAAAGCTGGGATGAGGTCGCGGGCAGAGCGAGCCAACCCAACGGTTAATCCACGAGCAGCATAAATGGCAGAGGTGGCAGCCGATTCAACCCTGCTTGTCGACGGAGCAGTTTGTGGGATCGAACGCGATGGTAGCTCAGTCGACTTGTCCTGCTGGATAGGCTGCTTTGCGCGGGATGGTCGTTCTCGTCCAGACATTTAAGTCTGTGCAATTTGAGGTATTCGAAGAGCCACGACGGACGAGCTGGGTTGACCGGTGGCAATGTCAGGCTCACAAGTCATTACCTTGAATTGTTCGTGTGAAATGACTACCCCAATTTTCACAGTCCAAAAAGTGAAACTCACTTCGTTCGTGGCCCAGTTGCTAAGCTTGATCAGTTATCACCAGTAGCCATGGTAAGTTGTAGTTGACAAGAATCTTGCCGAATAACCGACTTGATACTAATGTTCTCTTTCTCTATGGTTCATTACCTGCTTCACTAACAGTCCGTAAGTAAATTCAATGTTTCGTACCTAACGCCCCATTCAAACCCGACTTGTCATTGATCCACATTTTCCTTAGTACTTTCTACCCCATTTAACTAATGGCTGGCAAGTCGATCAAGCCATTTTGTCGGAAGAAGACCGTGTTGTTATCATTCGCTTCGGCCATGACTGGGATCCAACTTGTATGAAGATGGACGAGACGCTGTACGGTGTTGCTGAAAGAGTCAAGAACTTTGCCGTCATATACCTTGTCGATATTACTGAAGTACCCGACTTTAACAAAGTAAAGTGTCATGTCCAAATTTATTTTCTGTCGTCATTTTCTGTGCTTCATGTTCTCAACGATCTCCTTTTTCGCAGATGTACGAATTGTACGATCCTTGTACTGTCATGTTCTTCTACCGAAACAAACATATCATGATAGATTTGGGAACTGGTAACAACAACAAGATCAATTGGGCAATGGATGATAAGCAGGAGATGATTGACGTTATTGAGGTATGTATACTATCACTGATTTCGTTGCCAAGCTGCTTCCTTGTGACTAACTGTTTGATCTCATGTTAATTAGATCGTTTACCGTGGTGCCAGAAAAGGTCGTGGTCTGGTGGTATCTCTTAAAGACTATTCAACGAAATACAAATATTAATAGTAGAAAGACGAAACGATGGTATTCAAATTACCAATTAAAACTGTACAAAAGAAGGGCAATGAAATAATTTAAAAAAAGAATCCAAAAAGTAGAAATGTGTGATGCATTGGTTGGGAATCCATGGTATTTGGACCTATCAGGCTGTGAAAAGGTGTTATTCTATATTGTTTGACAGCTCATCAGCATGTAGGGTATCCAATTTAATGCTTCGTAGTCGCTCGACCTTTTTCTCTACTTGCTCCATACCAAACAAGGACGGATTGCGTTTCCATTCGTACCATGTGGCGATTTCAAACGTTCGACCCATACGATTGGCGAGTCTCACTTCGTTGCGGTGTCCATGTGTAGACTTCTCCATGATGATGACCTCTTCTTCCTCATCCTTTTCCCTTAGGTAGAGCGGCTTTCGCCAGCAATTGATCTTGCTTTCATCCACAGGTAGCCATAGAGCCAGTCGTATCCATTCTTTGCCAAGGTACGATTGCTTTAGTCGCTGAGTCCGCATCTGAGTTTTCACTCTAGTCAAAGCCCTCGATAGCGAACTTGCTTCAGATGTCACCTGAGAGTTGGTGCCAGTATTAAGGGCTGCAGCAGCAGCAGGGATTAAATCTGCAAGTGACACAGTGTTTCTTCGATTAAGGGTTGCTTTGCTGGCTTTAAAGTGGATGGTTTTATATTGTGGAGAATGGCTGGCTGCTTGGTCGTTTTCTTTGATGTCAAGTTGTTCGATGGTGCTGACATCATGGCTGACATGGTCAGTACTTTGCTTTTCTGCAAATGCATCTGCAGCTATCATATGTACAAGAGCCTTAGATGGTTGTGGGTTTTATTGAAATGATGTTAATATGTTTTTACACGCGAAACCAGAGATCTCGGAGTCTATTGGAGCTTGCCGCCGCTTTTAGCCGTGGTTCAATAGCTGTCGATTGCCGGAATTGCTCCTGCGGGGAACAGAAAGGTTTCAAAAACGTCACGTTAGCTAACAGACAAATATGGAGTCTCCTCACAACACGCCAGCCACCTACATCTTCATTCATTAGTTCCGTTTCTGCAATGAAGCCAAGTATTCTTGCATCAGGTTGTATGCTGAATTTTGGTTCTTGGAATCGTATCATTGCCAAAATTGTGTCTCCCATTAAACGAAATTTTTCCCAATGGATGGTGCCATCCATTTTAAAGTCCTTGTTGGCCTCTGCCAACGACAATAAATCCTGATTATGTATTCCTCTGTTACCCACATGTTAGTGTTGTGCGTCAATCAATAAAAGTGCTATAGAGCCAAACTTACAAGTACGGGATTCCAGGTGCCTCTGAGGCCTTAAGGGCAAGTCGATACGATCCAAATGATCGGTCGGTGCTCATTAGTCTCTCTAAGCTCTGGAATTGTTTATATATCTTTTTCACCGACACCCAATCCCGTGTATGCCGTAGTCGAAGTACGGCGGCACTATTAATGCCAGCGAGTACGGCCATTAACGTATTATAGTTGTTGCGATTTCGCAATGCCTGTCACAGAGAAAGAATAGTTTTAAATCGGTTTTCTTTCCCTTGGCATGATATCTTGGAAAATTCAACTCACTACTGCGACATGCATTAACTTTTCCAATACTTTTCCTCGTCGACTCAACTTTGGCTGGGTCACAATCATGGTCGACACCCAGGCCGATATAAAATTGAAATGTGCGATCGAAGCAAGCACTGGACAAGATGCGTGTTGACTATTGAAGGTTGGTGTGAACGACTCTTTGGAGACCGGTGATTTAATTTGGTCCAAAGAAGATATCGATGTTGAATACTGCCTTCTTGCTTTGGTTGACCAGACGTTTCTAATGAGTTGCCGCGGCTGTCATTTCAGAATGAGATCATGGTGAGCACACCGCTGTTACTTTACAGTTTTGTCGTTAGCCCATTAACGAAAGCTAAACAAACCTTAATGCGATAAAAGAGTTCCGCCTCAATCCAGGTTAATTGGTCTGCTAGCGCATCATCTGAAAAACTTGTAAACGTCTTAAAGTATAACTGAGCCACGTCCTTCTCCTGCCTTGTAGCACCACCTGCAATTGTACTCATTATACTTGCAGCCGAAGAATTAGGCCCATGTCGGGTATGGGTATCAATGTTGATAAGGCCACCAGCAAATTCTGGTTGCCATTTGTTTTTGTCGTATATTACATCTTGCTTGGGCTTCACCGGTTCCTGATACCGCGGCGGTGGAACACCATGCGTGGGAGGGGCGGTACGCTTTTTCTGAGGGTGGACCACGTTACTAATGGACTTTGGTGGCGGATCTGGTCTTTGCTTTCGATTTCCATCGTCGTTGTTTCCAAATTTTGCATGATCAACATCCATGGATTGTAAAACCGGAGAATGTAGGTCGAGAAATTGTTCAGAGTCAAAGGACCCAATATAACCACTGTCCTTTTTCCCGAGCGGTATCGTACTGGGCGTATAAAAAGTGGCTGGAGTAGATGGATCTGGGGCGGAATCTTCAATATCATACAATCCCCATCGTGTGTCAGGGTCGCCCGATAACGGCTCACGAATGATGAGCGGCGCCAATTCATCACACATGGGTCGGAGGTCCGCATGTTGAGAAAGTTGGTCTAGATGCAACATCATTAATTTCCTCGTATGGGCGCTACAGAAGTCGCCCCAGTATGTTGATAACCATTGACAAAAAAAGTGATGAATTCTGTAAGGGATGGTTTAGTTGTCATGTGCTTACAACGTGTTTCCCAACGCCGCCTATAGCATGAAAAAATCATGATGCCATCCGCTTGAACACAAAAAAAATAAAAATTTATGGGCTATCTCACGTACTTTTGTTGTTGGGGAGTCGGCAGCTTGGTGGCATCCATTTCGCTCGCAAATCTATCAATTTCATACGTGTAAGAGAATAAACTGCATGACATAAGCACATCACTCCCATAGCGGTGATACCTTTCCGTAAGCATCTCGGCTAATTCCCTTGGCTTCATAAAGCGGCGAAAGAATGTCATAAACACCAGCATGAACTTCTCATCTGTACATGTGAAAAGATAATGAGTTGATGCTCTACTAAGCTGATAAAAGTTTATTGCACCCTTCATTGTGTACTTACCTGACGGCGGACCATTGACCTGTGTTAACCGATCTATAATATCCTCTATAGTCATGCCTGGACTAAAAGATTCCCTGTGTAACCATCAATCCGGTTGGTGGATGATTACTTATTTATTAACACTAACATAAACAAAAGCTGTACTTACCCACTGTCTTTTGAACTTCGTTTGTTGCGCTTAGCATCGTTCACGCCCATATTTGATGATATATGGCTCATTGGTTCGATATGTGGGTACTGTTCTGAGACAGAGGGTTGAAGTGTTGTGGGTAAGCTCGGGAGAGGCTTAAAGGATGGTGATGGTACGTTTGCGGTGGGATCGAATGTGCTCTGAGTAGGCGCATACACAAAGCCTGGAGTAGGGTGAGAAGTAAAAGTTGGTGAGAGACGATTGGAAGAAAGAGAAGAATTAGGCGTGCGCTCGCCATTTGTGAGGTAATCATTTCGGTTCCGAGTGGAAGGCATCGATTTCGACGCTCGTGGACGAGGTGACTGCATCACGTCAACGGGATAGCGTCGCTGATGATCGGGCGGAGAAGATGCAGTGCGGAAACTAGGCGAATTCTTGGGGCTCTGTTTTCCGTGACTGGAGGAGATTGGAGGCGGCTTTGTGAAGGCTCCAGCATTGCCCTTGGTACCTATTCTGATGATGGGTTCGCCAGCAAATCGTCGTTCCCTCAACGTTAAAGGATTTCTGGCGGAAAGTTGATTGTTGCTTATCCAATCTGAGGTGGATTTCATCTTATTCATGTTGACGTCTGGTCGCTTACTGGCACACGATAGTACAATATTAGCACATATTTCAATCAGGCGACGTGAGCAGTGAAGTGAAAAGGTATTGAATTCGGAAAAAGGAGCGTTGAAAAGTTTTCCAAGATTGGTTGCTAAATGAGCATCGACTTGGCGCAAGGCGGTTAAATCTGATTTGAGCCCCAGCAAAAACAATGGTATCTGCAGCGAATGGAATAAATCTATTTTTGTTTTTAACAAGGTAAACGAAAAGGGAAAAAACATTAGGGACGTCCGTTCAAGCAAGTGTGGCTATGATTAGACTCCAAGGGAAAAAATTCCTTACTGAGCAAATCAGGAAGGCAGTCCATCGAGTCCTTGTTTGTTAAATCGAAACAGATAAGGCCTCCATCCACCTTTGGCGTATCCTACATTGTCATTGTTTCAACAAAATAAAGAAGTTCTCAGTATAATGTCCATCGAAACTTCAAGCTGTGCTAGTGGCAGTAAATGACTGACTTTAGGGAGCTGTAAGGGATCGACTGAGGTATCGAACTTGTCAATACTGAGCTCAACTAGTTCGACAGGATACGACATATCTTCTATACTCAACGTGTGCACTACTCTTTGGTCATCTGAAAACGTTGTATGGTTAGCCAAAGTTTTCGTACATTAGCAATCGTCGCATGGAAACGCTGTGTTACTGGAGGTGACTGTCTCGGCTATACGCAGCTTGTGGTGAGCTAATTTGATCAAAGCGGATTTTCCAACATTGGGAGCCCCCGAGACAACAATTACAAAAGGTTTCTTAGGTGTGGTATCCTGCACGTCTGATATATGCTTATGATCAATGTTGTTTGCCGATGACAACTAGGCGTTCGAAAAAAAAAACAAAAAGTTACAAGCTGGAGGTTAGCTTCTCGCTTTGAAACATTTTTCTGCATCGGGCCGGCAACGGACGCAGATCATAGCAAGTTTAAATGGTGGCTAAAGCTTTTTGGAAATGCAAACCTTTGAAGTCGCTGTAGATAAAGTTGTCAAAGGTGAAAGGCTTTGCTTGTCTCGAAAGGCATCGACAGACTTGACCTTTCTAACCGAGTCGGGAGAACAAGTAGTGTATGTGGTCAGTGCGTCGTGTCGCCACATAAAAAGCCGAGCACGGTTGAAACGTTGGGGAAGATAACAGACGACGGGGAGAGGGAAGAGGAAAAAGGATGAGGGATGTAAGGAGATCCTAATATTCAAGCTGGCGAAATATCTGGGCGGAAAAGAAAAATGCTGGTCCATCCAACCCACCACTGTGCAAACAAGGGGGCCCACGCGTGTGGTTTATTTTCGTTGTGGAAGATCTTTCTTTAAGCTGAGGCAAGCTTCTTTTTGAAAGGATGTATGTCATTCATTGCTTATCTGTAGATCAAAGAACTTTTTTATAAAACATCGTCTTCTATCAGTGAGTGAATACCTTTGGTTCATTTTGCCCTGCCGCCCGCCCTCTTTCCTTCCGCCTATGGCCAACGATTTCTTGCCCGCGCCCAACTCTTGCTTGCGGACTTGATATTTTTGGCTGTCCCAGCTTCCCAGGTCGGCTCGAGCTTCTGAAATTCAATTTTTGCAGTAGTATTCGATCCAATATTCATGACATCCTCTAATTACCAGCTACCAGCAATTGCTGCTGTGGCAGGCTTGGCTATTGCTGCAAGTACTCTTGCTCTATCTTCTTCTCCACGATCGGTGGAACAAAGAAGAAGAAAACGACGCATCAAGTCAAAGCTTCAACGAGGTAAGGACTGGCTTACGAATTACCCTCCGCCCCCATGTCGGCACGAATCTACTCCCTCACGTTCCCATCTGACATACTTTTACCTTATAGAACGAGAAGGAAAATATATTTTAGGACTCATCAACTCTGGGAACTCTTGCTTCTTGAATTCTGTGTTGCAGGTAAGGAAGCTGATCTGTTCTCCACTAATCCCAGCTATTCTACACGTTCGCTTTTTACTTATGCAACGTTTTATTAGGCTCTTGCTACCCTACCGTCTCTTAGATCTTACTTGGTATGATTTGTACATATTCCATTATACATCACTCCTGCATATCTATATCTTACTGTTCATAGGCCGAGCGAGTTGATGACCCAGGCGACGAGGCTGTTGTAGCCATACCCCCTCAAAACCGCGATTTCATATTGGCTTCAGTCGCCTATGCATTGTATCAAACTATTGAAGGTAAGCAAGAAAGCACCTGAATTATGATCTTTCTGCAGTAAAGATGCCGTCATTTTCTCACTATCATCTTTATTTTATGTTTTTTAAAATGTATATTATGCTAGTGCTAAATAAGCCACTCTCGAAGCCGAAATCTATACTCCCAACTGATATTGTGCAGGCACTGGAAAGGAAGACGAACTGTACTATCAGTCGACAACAGCAGGTATGGTGTGCTTTGGATTTGAACAATACTCAACAGAAATAGTTCGGCAACTGAATATATGCGACTCCAGGATGCACATGAACTTTTCCAGATTATTACGTCTACATTGACTTCGGAAGAGGAAGAGCAGTACAAGGAGGCACCAACTTCCCTATTCGATGCCTCCGCCGTGCGAAAATTGGCTCTTGAAAAAAATGTAGGTTTATATTGTCAACGCAGCGCATTACATGAGGTTCACTAGCGTCTAACTGGATGTTTGATTGAAAAAAGACATTGCCAGTGTCAAATTCGATGCTTGATAGCTTAGAGACCTCATCCATGTCCTCGGTTGGAACACTGGGTTCCATGTGGAGTTCCTTTTCCGTGACGACGGTTGGCGGCCATTTACGACCCCGGGTACGTCGGCCTCGGAATCCCTTTACGGGATTGGCAGCTAGCAAAGTGAGCTGTTTAAAATGCGGTTATACAGCCGCTATCCGACACCATACTTTTGACAACATTTCACTTACTGTTCCACAACTAGTAAGTACCTGCATAGCGATGAGCGATTACAATACTGGTTTGTTGTGGTTATTTAGACTTGTTTATCCTAGATATCATGCACTTTGGAAGATTGTTTCAGCCTATATACAAAAGTTGATACATTGACAGATTTTCAATGTCGTCGCTGTGCGATTACCGACACTATCACAACGCTTAAAAAAGAAATAGAGGCATCCAAGAAGAAGAGTAGAGAAAGTCCAAATGGTAAAGAACCCACCGCTGCAAAAGTTGCAACTAATGGTGCGAGTGACCGGGTTACCAAATTACAACAAGATATCGAGACTTTGGAACATGCGCTGAGAACAAATGTTGAGCAACAGCTGGTAAGATTTTGTGCTAGCGAAAGTAGAGAGTAATGTTTGTAGCTAATCCAGTCCTAGCCAAATATTACGTTGACGCCATCTAAACTCCCCACCCGAACTACAAAGCAAACTATGTTTGCAAATCCCCCTAGAGCACTATGTTTGCATTTGTCGCGATCGGTGTATCACCCTTCTGGTCATGTTCAAAAAAATCACTGTCGTGTTCGATTCTCGGAAGAGATTGACTTGGCACCTTTCACTACCAACGGGTTTTTGAATACCGCTGATCCTCAGTCCTCTTTGTCGACACCTCAACCGTCGTCGGCCTCTACCAGCCATGACGACTCACAAAACAATGGCAACAGTTACGTCAGTAGCCGAAGAAATTTTGTCTACTTGCGAAATATGGCGCTGGGACATCGATCTCTTGCTGGTGGAGACGGTCTTAATGTTGCCTTGGGGAAGAAGCCCGTGGATACCTTTCGTCCTAGTTTCTCAATCCCAATACCCACCACTCGACCTGTCAAATATCGATTACAAGCTATGATTGTCCACTATGGAAGCCACGATAGCGGCCACTTTGTCACCTTTCGACGCAAGAGACTACCCACTGGCCATCAAGTCATGCGACCTGGCGAAACCCCGCCTCCTGAGGAACCCAAGTTTTGGCGTGTCAGTGATGATAGCGTTGACGAGGTTGATTTGGCTACTGTGCTATCCAGTGAAGCCTACATGCTGTTTTATGAGCGAGAGGAGTGAAAAGGAAGTTTTAAAAAAATAACACCAATGATCAAGCGTTCAGTTAGCGAAAACAAATAATCCCTCCCCCTTTCTTCTCTCTACTGAAGTAGTAGTGTCGTGGTATTTAATTGATATTCTTTGAACAAGAAGCTATAAAACGGAAATGCTTGATATATTTAAAGCTTTTACTTCGATTTGAACCTTCCTACACTGCTGCTATTAGCAACAATGCATGATGAAAAATGAAGCCATAGCATTCACCAACCCTCAGGCCGTTGCGTGTCAATTGTAATGATGCTATAGTTGTATATTTCGTTTATATTTTTCTACTTGGTAACTAAAACATTTTAGAACATACTTTCTCTCTTCCCTTCATCTTGGAAAGGGAAAAGATGAAAACGTTAGAAAGAAAGAGGTCAAGCTTTGCATATGAGTGGATTATAGAGTATCGTAAAAAAAAGGAGTTTTTGTGAATGCCATGTGAGGTCAAAAAAAAAGGGGGAGGAAAACATGGAGATCATTTGGTTTAGAGATATTGTGCCAATTCGCTGGATCGGATGTTGAGGTTAGGAGATTGAGCATCCAATGCGCGGATAAGTTCAATCATGCTAGCCTTGGTAGGGTCCTTGACTTGACCTTCCTCACCAAGAACCTGAGCGAAGATATGGAGGAACTGAGGGATATGTCCCATGACAAAGCTGTTGTTAGCTCGGAAAAGAGCGAAGATACACTCAAAGACTGGCTCATTCTCTTCATAGTCACGCTTAAGGGGAAGTGCAGTGGTGAATGTTGGCAAAACTTGATCGAGAGGGACAGCTTCGGGGTTTCTGAGGATCAAACGAGCAACAGCACCGGCAGCGTTGTCAGTAACATTAGGTAACGTTTGACTCTGGAACAATGGGTACAGAGCTCCCAAAATGGTGTTGTATTGACTTTAGACAAAGGGAAAATAAAAGAGTTAGATTAGGATTCATTCACCACACTTTTATAGCCATTTTCATGCTTCATACCTGCTAACGTCATATTGGGTGTAGGCAGACAAAACACCAAGGGCATATGCAGCATTACTTCGGACTTCTTCCTCTTGGTCAGCAGCAGCCTTCAAAAAGAGGGTGAGCAATTGCTCAGTGTGAGGAGTAACGCCACCCTTAATTCCACCAATAACTTCGCCAAGGCATCCGATAGCCATGGAGCGTTCGGCACCAGTCTTGGTCTTTTTCTGTGATGTAGATAGAGTGTGAGTATGATATACGCTAGGTTTTTATAAGAAAAACAGTTCGGCTCCTGTCAACTTACGTAGAACTTGGTGATGTGGGGCAAGAATCCGTTAAAGTAGTTAGAGAAACCTTCTCCAATAGCCTGAGCCAAAGCTCCAACCAAATCAGAAGCAGATCCAACAAGCATTGATTCGTACTCTGCTTGCTCATCTTCGTCAACCAAACCGTCTTCGACTTCGTCCTCTTGTTGGCACAAGGCACGCTTCTCGAAGATCTCAAGCAAGTGTTGGCAGATAGGATCAACGTGATCAGCAATAACAGCAGGACCAACCATCTTGATGGTCTCGACGAATTCTTGGCAGATTTGAACAACCACCATCTTGTCATCCTCTTCATCCCACATCTTCAAAGTGGCAGGTAAGACCAACTTGATCATGCTATCGACGTTCTCATGGACAGTGTACTTCAAAGGCAAGCCAGGGATCCATTGTGCCGGGCTAGACATGACGTAGAAGGTTTGTAAAAAGGTGAAAAAGCTGTTGGTGACAGCCTTACGGACACCTTCAGAAATGTGAGCAGAAAGCAGAACCAGCTCATTCATGGTAGGCTCAACATAGGGCAAGAAAAGAGAGCGAGTGTTCTCAAAGATCTCACCGAGAGCATCAGCAGCAATTTCCTTCTCGTCAGCAATGGCAGAGTTGAAGCTGAATGGGCTGAAACCGTCATCATCATCATCAAAATCGCTGGTGGTAAGATCGATTTCACCCTCCAAATTGAAGTCATCTTTCTCTTCAGCTTGGCAAGAGGCAATAATGCTAGGCATGATAGTAGGGAGATAGACAGCGAAGTCTTCCTTAAATACGCGAGCAATAATGGAATAGAAGCAGTATGAGCATTCACGAAGACGAGATGAGTCCAATTGCATTCCCTCGATAGCAAGCTGCATGACATCCTGAATGTAAGGAGTGAACATCTGAGCACCAACGGCTTCAGCAACAGCACCAGTGGAATCGGTGGCAACACCACGAAGCAATTGCTCATCGTTGCTAGCCTTCAAGGTCATAAGGTGGCGAAGGCGAGGCATGACTTCAGGGAAGTAAGGTTGGAAAGCTTCACCAGCAGCATGAGCAGCACTTCCAATAGCAGCAGTGACGGTAGCTTTGGTTTCAGTTTGTGGAGCATTGTCCAAAAGTTGAAGAAGCTTCTCCATGAGCATAGGCAAGTATTGCACAACGTCATCTCCAAGACCTTCAAGAATAGCATCCAAAGCATTGCAAGCATGCTTGGTGATCTCGGGGTTGGTGTCGTTCATAAGGTTGAACACCAATGGAAGCAAAGTAGAGTGGTTCTCAGCAACTTCTTGATCAAGTTCCTCGGCGAGGCATCCCAATGCCATACAGGCAGCGCGACGAACGATGATTTCGGAATCCTTAAGTCCATGGCACACAATAGCCAAGAGATCGTTGAAGTTGGGACGCATGAAATCAGCGCAACCCTCAATGACGACAGCAAAAGCCATCATAGCAGCCTTACGATAGTTGGCATCGGGGTTTTGCATATAGTTGATAACGTTCTGGAGAACAATGGGGAAGACTTGCTGAGGAGCAATGTTGGTAGCAAGAGAGTTGAGAACCTTGAAAGCGAGCTGATAGAAAGATCAATGTACAACAAAGATGGTTAGTGACTAAAAGTAATATAACTATAAGAGCACGGTATCACTTACTCTGGATGGAGAATCCTCATCAATGTCTTCGGGATCCTCTTCAGAACCAATAGGCATGATTCTCTCAATCATAGGACCAACAAGTTTAAGACTGCGAAGCTTGTTCTGCTTGCTGCAAATCCATTTTTCAGGTTAGAAAGAATTGTTCGTGTCCTAGAGAACAAATGAACTGTGCCAATACATACTAAACAGCTGCCCACATGAGGAAAGACAAGGCCATGACACGAAGAGAATCATCGATTTCGCGATTACCACCAACATTCAAGAAGAACTCAACAAGTTGTGCAAGATGATTGGAAAGGAGAGGAGTGTCCTGTAGGGTAGCACACATCGGCATTAGCTGATTGGATCTATACGAGCATGGTAAACAAGATTCTGCACTCACCAGCATAAGTAGGGTGTCGAAAACTTCAAAGCCCTTTCCGGCATTCTCTTCGTCGCTTTCGGCCAGGCACTGCTCGAGAACATTGACCATACCGGGAACCATCTCTCTAAACATACGCTGTACAACCAGGTAAGCTTTTTAAGTTCACGTAAGACATGAGTATCGAAAAACACAAAATGATAACTTACGACATCCTCCTTGTTTTCAGGTTCAATAAATTCGGCGACCTTTCCCAAAGCTCTGAGAAAATAAGGGGTCGAGAAAGTTAATAAACCGGTCATGCATGAAGAAACACGTTTGATTTCCACTTACTGAACTGTTGTAACGCGAACAATCTTGCTCTCTGGATCGTTCAAGGTCTTGGCAAAAAGTTCAAACAAGTTGCTCAAATGCTCCAGGAAGACTTCGGAAACGGTCTCAAACAGGGTGTACAAGCAGTAAATGCCGACCTCACGGTGAGCGGCGTTGGGGCTGTTGCAGCATTGGTACAAAAACTGCAGCAACTCTTGCCATTTGCCTTCGGGTATATCAATCCGAGCAACAGCAGAAATAACTCTAGCAGCAGCATGGAGAACCAAGTTCCTATAATGCAGATAATCAGCAAATCTAGAGTGACAAACATCAGCAACTGATCGATTGAACTTACTGCTGTTCGTGAAGAACGATATCTAAAAGTTTTGCTCGAATGGCAGCGCTTGTAGCTTCATCTTGTTCTAACCACCACTTGCTAATACGTTTTCGCAACTCGACGCAAGCTAACTGACGGACTTGTACGTGAGGAGACTTTGTGATGATTTCAACCAAAGCAGGGACACACTGGGAAGTGTTGTAAAACTGTGTGTTCAGAGTGGATGTAGCCTACCGGGGGAAATGTTCCAAGGTTAGAAAAAAACAGTTTGGGCCATAGATGTAGGGGGTAATTGGAAGCATTGTTCCAAAAGTAAGCAAGCAGAAAAGAAAACACACTTACAACTCTAATGGTTTCTGAATCTTGGCCAAGAGCCAATTTAGTCAGGGTATCGTCCAGCCCGGCAACGTATTGCTTAAAATTCAATAGAAATAAGTCATTTGTCAAGTCTGCTGTCAAGAAATCTACTACTTACTTCCATGATGAAATAAGCGATCTCTCGGTGTTCGACACGCGCAGCCTTAAAATTTTTCTTTCTTTTTTTTTTTTGGGATTGTGCCTGTTTCGAAGGCTTGTGTTCAAGCCCCGCCCTCAGGCTTGCTCCACGCAGATTTCATTTTGCTCCAGTGAGTTTTGGGAGAAAAGGAGGGCGAGACGCAGATGGAAAATGAGCATGAGGTTGCTTCTAGGGATAAAATAAAATAAAAATATGACAGAGCACAGCATCCTTTCGCGTTTTGAAAAATCATTTCTCTTTCTTCTCTAGCAAAAATGCAGCAGGAAATTCATCAGCCTGTGACATTCACCAATATATTCTACGAAAATTCAGACGAAAGCGCTGATCAAATATCATCGCTCGTATCGTTTCCTCACCAAACATGCTTACCTTTTAGCCCTGTGCGACGCACCTCTGTGAGCGCCGAGTCGATTATACCAAGCAACCTCACACGTTACGATAAAGTCGTAATACCAAAGACAGAGTCACAAACTAACTTCATAAGAGAAGCACTAGCGGAGATCTTTCTGTTCAAGGACTTGGACAAGGATCAGCTTCACGACGTCGTAGCCGCTATGAAGGAATGTCCTGTCACCTCTGGAACTCGTGTGATCAAACAAGGAGACGACGGTGACTATTTTTACTTGGTGCAATCTGGTCGTCTGGAGTGTCATATCAGGAAGGACGGTCATTCCAAGCAAGTTGCCGTCTATGGATCAAAATCAAGCTTTGGAGAAGTAGCGCTTATGTACAATTCTCCTAGGTCGGCAACTATCACGGCCACTGAGGATACCATTTTATTCGCGCTGGATCGCACTACCTTTCGTAGACTGCTCGTTAATAACATGGCTCATAAGAGAATCACTTATGAGACATTCCTCACGAATATCCCATTCTTTCAGTCTCTCTCAGTTGGAGAGCGACGAAAAATTGCAGATGCATTAGAGCCAAGAACGTTTGATGACCAAGATATCGTGATTGCTCAAGGCGATGCTGGAGACTATTTTTACCTGATCGTGTCGGGCAAAGCGGAAGTAACGAACTCCATCAACAAAACTTCTGGCAACACAACGCTTGAGGAAGGTCAATACTTTGGAGGTAAGGAAAATATAAATCCAGATCCTATAGGTCCTAAACACCTGAGTAGTCATAATATCAACCCCCCCCCACCGGCGTTTTTTTAACCCCTCTTTTTCTCTCTCTTTTCTCTACCGCTGCTACGTAGAATGCGCCTTGATCAAGGATGTTCCGCGCACGGCTACAGTGATCGCGCGTGGTCAGCTTAATTGCGCTGTCTTACCCCGCCAAGGATTTCAGCGTCTCCTTGGTCCACTTTTTGATAGCATGGATGGACGTCAGCAATATGTATGAAGTCCAACATCTGACCTCTCCTTACTGCACCTCATGTAGAGTATACACGTCACTGACGTTGCAGTTGTCTCCTCTGTTCATAACTATACCCTCAATGACAAGTTTTAATTTCACGCTTCAATAATTTAGTTTCATTTTACACGCGATCATGTATGATTTTTTCGTCGCTCTTAATTTTGGTTTCTTAACAAAGATCTTTTTTTTTCGCCAAACTGTACGGGATAGTTGATTAAGAGAAAGTATGAAGGGTTTTTGACTGGTTTTTTCAAATGCAACTTGACATCACAAAATAAACCTGTGTTCTTTTTGAAAATAAAATTTGTCAGTCTACGAAATCATTGATCAGCATCTGTATATAGTTGTCTTATCGTACGATGGATTTATTTGGTGAAAATTTTCATCAGAATTGAATTTCTCTATTTCGCAAGTTACCTGGTTCTGAGCGCTTGGCAGCTGATTATTTCGAATTGGCAAATGCAATTATTAACTACAATACTATAACAGTATGAAGTGTAGGAGTATGACACAAGCCAAACAGGATTCTAGACGTTGATACATCATTACCATAATTCTATGCCGATTAATAGCAGTTATTTTTTTCAATAATGACTTTGACCATGCATATTCAACCGCTCCGATCACTGCACTGTTCTTTCGCTTTTCCACTATCACCGGTCTACTTTTGCTACTGTTCTATGCCACGATCTTACTAAAGTTAATGACTACCAAAACTTATGTCTCCCAAAAGAACGTTTTTGTTTGCGAATAATTAAAAATATATGCTGTACTTGTGGCCAAGTTTATGGTTCAATAAGGCTTTATATTTTTTCGCTAAGATGAGTATTTGCAATGCAATGTCCTTCCGCGGGATCGGCAACCCAGGCGAGCATAACTTAAAATAGTAAAATGGAATCAAGTTAACGCCGGCTGCAGTTGGTGTGAATGGAAAGTTACGAAGTAGAGGGCTACATCTCATGGTGGCTTTATCGAGACATGACGAGAAAAGCAAAGGGAAAGCCGTACTACAAAACATAAGGAGGGTTCAGAAAGTGTGGCGGCACTTCGGACAATAGCATTATAATAGAAATATAGTAGATTGTTACGTTTCCATAGACGTACATGTATTTACTTTCACTATCTACATTACGCTTTTGTATCTTTACCCTCGTAGAAGATACTTACGGCGATCTCCTTGCTGTGGTGAAACTTTCGCTTTGACACAAATTACTGCAGAACCCTGAAATGGAAAATTCAAGAGAAGAGACCTATCTGGTCACTGGCGATCAAAACAATTTAACGAGTGGTCATGAGTTTTTAACCTTGTCCTCTAACCTTTCCAGAAGAAACGTTTAAGGAGTTGGGTATCCGGGTTCTCCATCTTTACTTAGCTACCATCGAACACAATCTATAAATCCTAGAACCTCTAGCCGGAGCGGAAGCGAGCGTCTTCACAAAAACGGCAGCTACTCTGTCTTGTTTGCTACCAGAAGGCAGGCTGGACACTCTATAGCTGGTAGCACAGGGTGTTCCGTGAGGTACTTCGCTCACCAATTCTCCGGGACTACGAATGAAGTTCAGTTTGATTCGTGTTGCAAACTCTCGCAGCGGCAGTCCACGTGCGGCTTACCGATGGTTACTAGTGCATCTTTGCACATTGTGCACTTGCATATTCAGAGCACAAAAGTCGCTGTATGCAAGGCGTCATGATTTGAACTTTTCATAGTAACTGATGCTGTATTAATGAACTGCAATGCTTATCTTATTAATGTAACCAAGGACAAAGATACGCTTTTCTTATTTATCTCATACCAACCCGCATTACCTGGTGTTGAAACTTGGGCCTCCACCGGCCCGTGTAACATCAGCCCCAAATGCAAGAAAAATCTACACTGTTGATAACCAATTATCTCAACACGAATAGATGCACTGATGCCAAACATGGCAACCTTTTCCTAATTACACTAGGAAAGTACCACACTGTGAAAATCAAATAAAAAAACATATAAATACACAATGAGTTCAATCGTAAGGCGTACTTTAGGCTAAACCCCGTTCAACTTACATCAAATGTTGTTCTCTACTCTCGCTGCCACCGTCTTTGGCTCTATCGTCGCCTCCGCTGTCCCTGCTTCTGTCCCCACTGGCACTGGTCATACTTGCCCCGCCAAGGAGTTGTGGTCTTGCTCTACTGCTGCTTTGTCCAACTCTGCTGATGGATGCTGTGTCGGTACGAAATTTACCTATTTTACTTTGTTAATTTTATGCACTCCATCGGAAGATCAATAATTTCATTATACTGATTCATGCATGCTTTACATACATCTCTACTACACTTCGTATACACACTAGAGAACAAGTCCGGTTTGGTCATGCTTGCCGCTTTCTGGGATATCGTAAGTATTTTAAGAATTATGATACAATATCATAGTGGCGATAGATAGTATTATACATAGACCCTTTTCAATGCTGCTTGCTAACTGTTTCGTCCTCACATCAGCATGCCGGATCTCTCTATGATTTCACCATCCACGGAACATGGTCTGACCACTGCTCCGGTAAGATTTTAATCCATGATTTGATTATTCGATAGTTTTCACTTGTTCACACTTATTTCTCCTCCTTTAATATTTTAGGTGGTACCTGGGACCAGTTCTGTGACAGGCAAGTAAAGACCCCTCGTATTGTCTAGCCTTGTTCTATATTAACTTTTTCCTACAGTGCCAGAGAGTATCAAAACGTCACTGCTATTCTCCAGGATCTTGGTGAATACCAATTGTTGCAAGAAATGAACAATGTCTGGACTAACAGCGAAGGCTCCACCGACTCATTCTGGGCTCACGGTACGTAGTTGGGATTAAATTCGCAGGCTCCATATTTTCAGTTTTCCTTTGCTAACGTAAACATATATTGTAGAATGGGGCAAGCACGGTACCTGCTTCTCTACTTTCAACCCCTCCTGCTACAGCAATTACAAGACCGGACAAGAAATGGCTGATTTCTTCCGCATGACCGTTAACTTCTACCACAAGTTCAATGTCTACAAGGCTCTTGAACGTCACAATATTGTCCCCGGTCACAAGTACAAGACTGAACAATTCACCAAGGCTCTCGTTAAGGAATTCGGAACCGTTCCTAACCTTCAATGCGATTACACCACTGGCGAGTTGAACGCTGTCTGGCTCTACTTCCATGCTAAGGTAAGCATTTACTTTCACAAGCAATAGAAAGCATTAGTTTGTTAACCATTTTTTTTTTGGCAGGGACCCGTTCGCAACCTTGAGCTTCGCCCCACTGTTCCCAACGCTGCCAACGGATGCAATGACACCATCCCCTACCCCACCAAGTACCCTGGCGAAATCAACGGCCACTACCCTGAGCTTACCACCAAATTTAATTTCTAAATACGTCTTCGCTAGCAACGTGAGCACAAAAACTTATAGTATAATCTATGTAGCCCCCAAGCGATATAATACACATGTCAGTGCCTGTGGCATTGAAACCATGCAAATGAATGACCACATCGCTCTTGAGAATTATATTGTTTAGTCTACAACGTAAGACCTGGGTTTACACACCAGTCTTGTCAGTCGCTGCATAAACGGGATCATATTTTTCAAATGTTTAAGAGTATGTATTTTTTTTTCTTGTCTGTAAAAAATGGTATGAAAAAAACATACACACAATGTCTATATACAACTGCTGGGGGTGGGCATCATGAAAGGAATTTTACAAGTAGAGGAAAAGCGGTATTGAAAATGAAGAAAGAATTATTTCACAGATGTGAAAAATGGAATAGTAAAGTTGGAGGGTGTTGTTAAGTCATTTTCTTTACGCTGAAGCTTCAAGAACGGGAGAAGCATGATCGGCGATTTGATGTTGCTTCTTCTGCTCTGCAAGCTGTTGCTTTGCCTTCTTTGAAGCCATGAAAGCGGCTCTCATCTTGAAATAATCCTTGTGAAGTCCACATTCGGTCTTTTCCTTGCCTTCCCATCGACCACTGCGTTCGTCATCCTTGGAAGCAGGCTTATTAGTGCTGTGCCAGTCACCAATAGAATTGTAACCTTGGTCAACAAGAGCGTTGTAAGGCACTTCGTTGGCTCTGATGTAAGTACGAACTTGTTGAAGATCCCAGTAGGCCAAAGGGTTGAGTTTGATGAGACCAGTACCGTCGACTTCAATAACGGGGATGGCAGCACGGTCACCCTTTTGGCTTCTACGACGGCCGGTGATGATGGATTTAACGTTCAATTCATCATAAGCTCGGCGAGCGGGTTCGACTTTGACAAGAAAATCGTAAGCATCTTCATCGTTTTCCCAAAGCTTTTGTCCATGTTGACGTTCGAAATCGGCAACGCTATCGCAATCTACTGGCTTGTAGACCTTAAGTGGAACATCGTAGGTCTCAACGCAGCGCTTAGCGAGGTCCAATGTTTCTTGGAAGTGATAAAGTGTATCCAGGAAGATGAGTGAGACGATGTGATCTTTTTGACGTTGGACGCTAATCTTATTGATCATATCGAGGGTAATCAAACCTAAGAGATCATAGATAATTAATACCTATTTTTCAATGGCTGAAAAAAAGCTTTTTGTAGTTTGTGTACTTACCAGTCAAGCCAAAGGCTGTGGTTTGGTACAAGTTGGGCAAGTTATCGATGGCCCATTCCAAGACTTCCTGAGGAGAAAATTTTGCGAGCTGGGCATTAAGTGCTTCCAAGCGCTCAGGAGTCAAGTCATCGCCGGATTGAATGGTGTATTGTGTGCTGACAGGCATTTTATCTATTTTTCTATTACTGTATGAACACAAAGGTGTAGAGAAAAGTAGTCTCTGACGGAGCCGCGTTTGGTTTATATAGTGTACGGTGCTTGATTGAAAGTGGTGGAGACACGTCGGAATTTGTAAATCTGATCACCATCTGGCCAATCGCATTGACTTGAAATTGCGAAATTCGACTCTCGTTGTTCGTCACTTAATCTAATGGACCGGCTTATAAACCCATCCATTACAAATTCTTCTCCGGCTGCCCCAGATGAATATCGCCTTAAGCGCTATTTATCGATCCTTCACCATACAATTAATAAACAATGTTTTCTTCTTTGACGATCATGTTGTAATTACCTTGTAATCTATAAGTTTAAACAATGGACCAAACCAGCCTACAGCTTTAATATACGATGAACCTTGTTCAACAATTAGGCAACAGCCAAGAAAAAAAATCGGGTCTAAGAGCAAAAGTAAATCGAAATCTCGAAGTCATCACTACAGCAACTGAGCTTTCTCCTCATAGCTGTATCAATCAAATCACTCAACCTCAGGAGAAATGTATAGTTTTATAAGCTTGGGACGGAGTCAATGAAAAATAGTATGTGCGATCTAAAGATATGCTTTCAGGATAAACCATTCTCGAGGAGCTGGAAAAAATGCTGAGTGGTTCGGAAAAACACATCCCCAATCACGAAATATGGGATTTTATTTCTAAAGAGCCTTCAATTCGCGAAATGGACCTGCGATAGGCATCCAGGAGGTAGCAACCAGCACTGTACAAATGCATGCCACATTCTGTAAAGGGGTTGTTATTTTTATAAAAAGTCAAAGGCGTCGTTTAACCCAGAGACATCATCTGCAATCTCACTGCCAAATATCGTACATTTGTGATTTACCAGTTTTGCACAGATCAGCCCTATCCCCAATTTACGTGCGCAGAAAATTCTGCTTTGATTTGTCAGACCCCCGCTTCTTCGTGCCAGCACGCAAGAGATTCGCGCGATATGAAATTTGATAAACCTTTCCACTTGTGACTTTACGATGACTGATTCATCACCGTTGGAAAGGTATTTACTTTCATTTGAAATGTATCACCATTACAACGCCTTATTTCTTTTACAGCCGCCGAGAGCCGCGTAAGACATACGGGGTTACGTGGAGGGTTCGTCCCCGTAACCACGCTGTTGGTGATACCAAGCGGAATTCGTCATAGCACGCACACGTTATCGTCACACTCAGCAAATATAGCCACCAAGTAAAGACTGAAAGAAAATAAACCAAAAAAAAACAAGGAAGATTTTTAATATAAAAAAACTTATGCTTTAAGGGCGATGTGATTATTAGGATTATCAAACAAGAGTTTGCGTGGTGGCAGAATGTTATCCTGCTCAGTCTGTCGGACAAGCTTGAATAGACCAGTACCGATAGACATTGGAATACCCTTTGAAATGGACAAGGACTTCAGTAAACGCTATACGAATAAAACACAATAGTACAAAACTTACCATGATGATCTTTTCCGAAACTCCTTCGATTGCATCTCGCTTACTGTACAATGATGCGTCGAATAGATGGTCCGTAGTCTTTTCAAAGGACGCCAACATAAGCACACTGTCCTTCATCTTGGAAATACCGAAACGTGTGATTCCAAGCACTTCACCCTATAAGACATAAAAGACGTCAGTTGCCATCAACAAGACATCATCATATGAAATTCATTCGAAATATTACCTTGCTGGTCATAATATCTCCTAGCAACATGACGTGACGAGGGTCAATAGTCATACCGTGCTTATCCATCGTGTACTGAATTTCATGAATGATAGTGTTTCTTGAATAGCAAGTTTAGTAAGTTGTGTACAACATATAAGATTAGGCTGTAGATATCAGTCTCACCTTGCGGCTTCTATGCCAAGAACTTGAGCAACCTCCATAATGTGGTTAGACGTGGTCAAGCGACCAATGATACCGTCTGTAGTCATGACCTGTAGCAAGCCATAGCCTTCGACTGCAAGCTCCTTCTCACCGCTACCACCTTCTTTCTCAGAAATGACAGCACGTACCACAGTAGGCAAGCCCTATTTTGAAAACAAAAGAGAGTAAGAAAGGCTGGCTTCTGCCAAGTCTACAGGCAGCGATGATAAAATTCCATACCTTAATGATGATGTGAGGAAGAGCTCTTTTGAGTCTCTGCATCTTAAAGTACAAAGGTTCCTTTGTCTTGTCGTCTGGGTCAGCAGAGATTTGGACGCGAATCATGTCCGGAGGGCTAGAGTACACGGACTTTCCAATCTTAAGCTTTGGAGCGTTGGCAATGCAATCTGCTATCTCATTGACGTTGGTTTCCAACTAAGAAGGAATGTCAGTAACTTGAACACCGGTACACATATTTTCAATTGCTTTGTGCGGACAACTCTTACCTGTAGTTTGCTTATGGCAGACATATCGATCTTGATAGCAAGGTAGCAGTCATTTGGCGTGAACACATCTTCAATGTACTCAGCAATTTCTCCAAGGGTAGTCTTTTCAATTCTAGCCTTCACCACTCTGGCTGCTCGAACATCACGATCGGACACCAGGTGAGCAGTAATGATAGGGGTTGAAATAATCTTCGAAGCGTTGATAATTTCCTTGATACGAGGGACACCAAGCGTAATGTTCATGGAGGCGACACCAGCAAAATGGAAAGTCTTCAACGTCATTTGAGTACCAGGCTCACCAATAGATTGTGCACCGATAGCACCGACAGCAGTACCAGGTTCGATTTTAGCCTTCATATACTTGGAGAGACAAACATTAAGGAAGCCACGAAGTTGCCTTTCGGTAACAGTGTATTTGTTGTTGACGATTGCTTTAACATCATCTATTGAAATCAAGTAGTGTAAGTCGTTGATGCTCCGATGCTATTTTCCCATACGGTACACGCATAGCGTAAATTATTGTGCACTCACCAGTGATATCCTCGTCAATGTCAATATCCATGTAATCCTCACTAGGCATAGCCATACCAGCTTGGAGTTTATACATTTGACGGATCTTAACCAAACGTTCGGCAACATTATTGCGGATGAACCTAAGAGTGGATTGAATGAAGGATTCCATACAATTTGCCTTCCAAATTGGACGTTTGATTTCCTCCTCTGTGATATGCATAATTTGCCATGGCAAAAGAGCAGCATCACCGGCATGTATTCCAATACTGTTGCGAATGTGGTTCATGTTGCGCTCATATTCTACAGGAATTCCATCACCTTCAATCGTCATGGGATCCAAACCGTCATCACCATAACGGAACTGGACGATAGCACCTTCAGAATTACGGACCGACAAGTCATAAAAGGTAGTCAAATCTTCAAACGCCTTCATAAGACGACGAGCCATGTAACCAGTTTCAGCAGTCTTGACAGCTGTATCAACAAGACCTTCACGACCAGAAATAGCGTGGAAAAGGAACTCGTAAGGAGTAAGACCGGTAAAGAAAGAATTGCGAACGAAACCTTTGGCAGCGGGTTGTTTGGAATTCTTCAAAAAGTGTGGTAGAGAACGATCTTGGAAACCATTTGGAATACGAGTACCGCTAATAATTTGTTGACCGACACAAGCAACCATTTGGGACACATTAATCTGGGAACCCTTGGAACCACATCGGGCCATAATACTGGGAGCGTTGTGGTTGTTTAATTCCGTCATACAGACTTTACCCAGGGCTCCACGGACTTCGGACAAGATACCAGACACTTGGGATTCCATAGTTTGTTCTTCGTCACAACCAGCCATAGTTTCAAGTTGACCTGTTTCAAATTGATGGATGACATCGTCACACTTTTTGTACGCGGTAGCAATTTGTTCATCTTTGATGTTGCGTAGACGTTCACCAGGAGTTACATCACTGATTCCGATAGAAAAACCTTGATTAGCGAGCCAGCGAGCACAGAGCTTGGCCAGACGGTTCATGCACTTTGCAGATTCAATCGGTCCATAGTCACGCAAAACGATATAAAACACCGAGTTCTTGTTTCCGTCACCAACAGTCGCTTTGTCCATCAAGCCGCACATGATCTCACTGTTTCGAATAACCAACCAACCATCGGCCGGGCAAAGGTCATTAGCTCGCTTGTCAGATTTGATGAAAGATTTGGTCTTGGTTTCCAGATTGATGATAATGTTACTGTCGGTATTGGGTCGGAACAAAACATTGAAAATCTGTTTGCCAGTCCACAGACGTTGTGGCTTCCAAATAGCTGGAGGCGGGATGGTGACCTTGAGTTCAGCATCACCCATCATGGAGCAGACTTGGACAAACATAGCGCGGGTATAGAAGCGATCCTTTCTAGTAATAAGGTAGGCGGCTGTGATGAAATCTTGTGTTGCGGCAATCAAAGGTTCTCCGTTTCGAGGCGTAACCAAATTGTTCTTGACGCCCATCAACTCAATGGCTTCGGTCTTGGCTTCTTCGGTTTGTGGTAAATGCATGTTCATTTCGTCACCGTCAAAATCAGCATTGTAGGGTGCACAAACACACTCGTTGAATCGGAAGGTTCTCCATGGCTTGACTTTAGCATAATGCGCCATGATGGACATTCTGTGAAGTGAAGGCTGTCGGTTGAATAAGACAACATCGTTATCTGAAAGATGTCTTTCGACAATATCTCCTATTTTGAGTTCAGCAGCAATGTATTGGCGATTACCAAACTTCAAAAACTTCTTGAACCCGCTTCCTGCGAATTGTACATAGTTTGCACCAGGGTGGATATCTGGACCATTGATGACATGCTGGCGCAGGCGATGGATATTATGTTCGAATACTCTCTCGGGATATGTAAGAATTTTGGCTACACGTTCTGGCACAGCGACTTGGTCAATTCGCATGTTTGGATCTGGTGAGATAACAGTACGTCCAGAAAAGTCAACACGTTTGCCGGACAAATTTCCTCTGAAACGACCTTGCTTTCCCTTTAAGCGCTGACAGAGACCACGACTTGGTTTTCCCATGTTGGCTGAGGGTACACCAGGCAATTCACTGTTAATGTACATAGCAGCTGTAAGCTGTAGAAATTCCCATTGCTCCATCAAGTTCATGATCGTGATGCCCTTTTCGAGACCGGCTCTAATAATCGCATTGGTGAAAACTATTTCCGTCAATTTAGCTGTCAAATCGTCTTCATTGCTACTGCCATCATCTTGTGGGACTGATGGGCGGATACAGACAGGCGGAACAGGAAGATACTGCCATATATAAAGTTCAGGTCGACCATGCGCAGGGTTCAGGCCAAGCAGCTCGCAGTCCTATTCAGTGATACAATATGTTCAGTTAGGAAATCTGACGATGAAATGTAGTTAATCTGGATATTTAACCTACCTCTGGTGAAATTCGCTGAAATAGTTTAAGTACTTTTAGTGGATTCATATCATCTTGAGCCTTATTGATATGACTCTTGATTTCCGGCATAGTCTTAATGGACTCGGCAAATGTTTTTTCAAAGTCTACTTTGAGCTTTTCATTTCTTTTTGAGTCTCTCTTGAACAGGTCGTGTGTAATTTTGAGTGCTCCAACTTTTTTGACGGTACCATTCAAAGCACCACAGTGTGGACAATTGTTGTGCTTTCTGCACCTTGTATTAATGGCCTTTACAACACGCTCGCGCGTAAGGTTATCCATACCGGGTGTACGTAATCGCTTCAAGTATGCTCGTCTATCCGTCTCATCCAGCATTACACGACTGCAGGTCTATTGGATTGCAATGAGTCAGCTCTCTGTCATTCTGATTTGAAAGTTTTGTCTGCATATCATACCTTGCAAATTTCTTGTAAGATGGAGATAATGGCCTTGAAGTAACCGATGTGAAATACAGGCAAAACAAGTTTGATATAACCGAAATGGCCAGCACAATCTGCCATTTTTTGTCCACAAGTTTCGCAAGTACCATCTTTCGAGGAGGTACCCTAGTGAGCGTGACAAAAGGTCAGTGGGGAAGCCGCTTTTCAAAATAATGTATGTATCGAAAGTACATACCAATCTCAAGTCGAGCACACCATGTTTAACAGGTGTTCTGTCTGGCATGTTGTACAAATCTCGTTGGGTGACCTCGAACTCGGCGATCTTGACCATCTCCTGAGGAGACAGCACACCAAATTGGATGTGCTTACTAGAAAATCAAACACAGTGTTAATAATTGAGTAATAATCGCTGGCATTCATCGTCGGCCATAGTCGTCTGCTTTGAATGTTGTCGCATGACGAGCATTGAAGTCAACAATAATTGCAGCATGTTTGTACGTACATTTTTTTTGGCGTTATGTCAAGCACCTGTTCCTTCATGGCGAACACTCAGTATGGGGATGAACAAGTAGTACTGATAGTTATTTAGAGTAAATCAAGCCAAATTATAGAAATTCAGGGTTGCAAAGCATATGCAAGCAGCAAAAAAACGACTTGTCAACGAGACTTGACGAGGTCCGCAGCGAGAAAATAAAAAATTGTAACAACTGTGCAAAATTTAAGCAGTCACTCGCCACTTTTCCATTGTGTGTTTTGCTGTGCTTTCAATCCTACCATCTACAGCACCATTGGCGTGCGTTTTTGACTTTGACTCGTTGTACATAGCGCATTAAGGCTCATAAGTAATATCTAACTTCAAAAATTGAGTTTCTCGATGAATACTTAACATGTCATAATGATTGATAATCTATGGTAAAACCTGGGACAGACCTTGTAATTACATGGTTCATATACAAAGAGCTTCCTCCCCGGGCCTGTGTTCCATCAGGGGACCAAATCTCTACGCGCGATTCTCACGATTTAGCCAATTGTTCAAGTGCACAAATGTTTTTGGGCTGCATTTTTATTTTATTTTACTGGCGCAAAAAAAAGAAGTACTTGAAGAAAGACAAACAATGGAAAGGAAGAAAAACGAGATCAAAGTCTGTAGAAGGCAAAACGATTAGAACCAGCAGTATTGTAGCTACACATTGTTACGTCTTCCATCTACTTACTCACTGTAAAGAGAAAATAGCGTATTGTCAGTCAGGATCATGCTTCCAATAATCGACACCAATGCACAACTTACGTGAAAATAAACAGGTTGTTGGTAGCGGCAACGGCAATAGAATTTTCTTTGGGATGCCACGACGCATGCAAAATCTTCTTATTGAAGTCAATTGCATCAACATTGAAATCGTCTCGTTTTCGGTTGCCAGTCATAGTCATCTTATTCTTGGCTGAGCCCACACGCTTTGCCTTGAAAGCACTCTTATCAGCCTGCAGAGTAATATCTGACTTGCCCTCGTGGTCGTAAATGTGGAAGTAATTATTGTATGATCCGGTCAAGACGGAACTAGAAACAAGATTGATCGATATTAATGTTAAGGAGGAGGCACATATTGAATCAGAAACCATTTTGCCATAAACTGCCCATACCTTCCGTCTCCACTAAAAGTACACTCGAACTTGTCAAAGATACAATCATTTTCATACAAATCGCACAATTTGTTTCGAAGGTGATCGTGAATGTTAATAGTCTTAACAGGCTTGTTCTCCATGTTGATATCCCAAAGCTTCAGAGTGAGATAGTCACGAGAGAGGATATATCGACCATCCTTACTGAATTTGACATCAGATATCGATGAAATGATCTCTGAAAAGAAGGATTTGTTGGAAGGATCTTCTTCTTCCTCAAAGACTGTGTTGTGACTGAGTTTAGTATGCCATATCACTTTTCAAATGTCATTTTCGTTAGCTTTACCTTTGCTGTGCTGATCGCACAATGCCGATTCGCGCATGTCACCTAGTTTAATGGTTCCTTTGCTGCTACTATACATGAACAAGTTGCAATGAAGTGGGTGGAATTCTGCTGCGGTAATGACCTCCGTAAGTTCCTCCATGTTAACAGGCTTAATGTCGACAATGTCTAAAAACAACAATTCATCAACGTTAATAATGATCATGCTTATTTCATAGGAATAGGGAGAGGGGGGGGGAGTTCTTACTGAAGCTTTGATCTGAGACATCCAAGTTCCAAAGGTTGATTCGAAGATCATCTGCAGATATGTAGGTTTCTCCATCCGAGTTAATGGATATAGAGTTGATATGATAAGCATGCGCTGATAAGAAATGGTAGAGTAAGTAAGGTTGAAATTCATCTACAATGCAATAGAAAGGTACGGCATACCATTTGCATAGATTTTTCGCGGGACTGCTGCAATGATTGTATCGTGATGCGTTAGCTTCGGTAAGCGCAAGTTGCCAGCAGCTATTGGAGAAGTGCCGAGATTATTGGAAGTTGGTAGACTGGGCCGGAGCATGATGCCGTCCTGATGAAGTGGGGTTTCTTGCACGATTTTTAAAGTTTTCTCGAATACCTTCCACAGTTTGATTGTTTTATCTGTAAGGCGGTCAAGGTCAGTATACAAGCCGAAAAAGTAAATGATTATATCATCACACCCGTGACTTCACGGTCATGAAAATGAAAAAGACACAAGTACCGTTGGTAGACAAAAGGAAATGGGCAGCGTTCTGCCGCCTGCACCATTTTATCTTGTTAATCTTCTCCTCAATTTCCAAACTCTTCAGGTAATCGAATTCGGGTTCATGTGACTGAAATTCGGTATGGAATTTGTATTCGCAACCTCGTTTCTACAAAGCAGGCAATGGTATGTTAAGACGATTTGTCATGCATAGACTTCAAGCGGGGATGAAACCGAAATAGTGCACTCACGCTTTCGTTGCGTTCAAAAAGAACGACTCTGCCACCTTTGTCACCGGTTGCAAGATAGTCACCAGTGTGATCGAACTCCACGGTAGAGATAATATCGGCTACGGATGAAATAAAAACAATAGTAAGAGTTAGGCGTCAAAAGTATAAATTCAAAAGGAGTGTTCGGTATTCGTGGATGGCACCATCCGTCACTTTGCAATATTAAGTCGTTATTACAAGGCGTTTATCGATAGTAATTACTCCGAATCATTTAGTATGACTACACAGGGTTGAATCGACCCGTATGAAGCAGTATCGATAGAGTATGAGGATTTGATGTTCGCGCGCAGGTCAACAACTTTTAGCGGGTCTCCTAATGTCACCTCAAAAAGCCGTAGGGTCATGGTCGTATTCGACTCGGTCATGACACTCTTGCCAACACGGATTTGAAATTATTGACAGCATCTTTGACACTAATGTGTGCGCTTGCAAACAAGGTTCGTGGATAGGTCGAGAGAAAGGGTGTAAAAAGCTCATGATCTACGCAAGTTGGAGTGCGCAGGTGGATAAAGAATAAAAATAAAAAAAAATAACAGCGATGAATACCTTCTGTAATGTCATCAGAATCTCCCTTATCACCAAAACATTGAGCGAATTTCCAGTTATGCTCAGGCTCGGCCATTGTGAAAATACAGTTATGCGGGGAGGAGAAAGTATAAACAAGTTGCTTTGAAGGTTGTTTGCCTGTGAGGTTCTTGAGTGCGAGAGGCGCGCAATTTCAAGCAGCAGTCTCACCAAAACCAAACCCCACCTGCAAAAATGAGCATGACGTCGATACTTCCTTCACATTCTCGTCTCAGCTCACTGTAACTTTTTTCCAAACCGTACAGGCAGCAACAACTAAATATACCAAATGTCTGGTTTAACTGTCATCTGGGTCTTTCTGCTATGCACCCTTATTAGCGTGGCCTCTTATTTTGTCATACCTAAAAGCTCTAATCAAACGTAGGTCGATCTTCATGTTGATGCGGAATCCGACTCATGATACTAAAACTGATTATACCCGACAGTGTCATACGAACGTGTATTATCCTTTCCATAGGCTGCTGCTACCTCATGTAAGATCTGTTTATATGTTTATATGTATATATTGTATCTCATGCCTTACTGAAGTACGATTGTGTTTTTTTTTGTATCTATAGGTGGGCGATAACTTACATGGCTCAACTGCACCCTGTCGTCAACCCCATACGATCTGATTTACGAGGCCATCACGAATAAAAATTGCCTCATACATTCATGTAGACTTACTACCTTCGCACATCCTCGTTTTTTTTTTTTTTTGTCGTTTCTTTACATTATTAAAACTCGTCCACTCTTGGCGACCAGAAACTTTGCTGTCTGCCACGTTGGTGGGCTCTATGTGGCGGACATTTAATGATTTTGTCTCTAATGGTTGGCCCTTGAATCTTATGGTCTTCCACTAATGCTTTCACAATCAACCCTCTTTGGCTTAGCAGTAGCGACGTTGGCCTCTATGGCTGCCATAATACGTTATTCCCATGATACTTTGACCATTTCATTGGGATTTGCAACTATTGCTGGCGTTGTATCTTACTATATGCTGCCACAGCTGATTCCCGTCTTCATCCTTTCCAACATTGTCGGCAAGGATGTTCTCAAGAAGGACCGGCCAGTGCTGTACGTGTCTCGAGATAAATAATAAGCTATTTATTTTTATTCTATCCGTTAGCAGCTTTTTCTAATCAAATCACCCGTTTACCTCAGAGCCGAGACAATGGGACTGCCAGCCGCCATCATTTATCTCGTAGCCATGTTTCTGTTCGTTCCTTTTCCCTTCATGTCTTTCTTCAACGGAAATGCGACTTTGGTGCATGACGAACAACCTATTGCTGGAGTTTTTCCTTACCACAAAGTAGGTACATCAGTAATGTTCGTGTTGAGATCATGGCGTTAACAAGCTTTGTAATTCAGCTGTCGGAAATTCTCTCTGCACTTCTCGCAATCCAATCCATGGCATTACTAGGATTTGCTGATGATGTTTTTGACGTTCGATGGCGTTATAAAGTATGGTTTCCTGCAATCGCGGCCATACCGTTGTTGATCGTCTACTACACCAACTTTGGAGTGACTTGGGTAATGGTACCCTTACAACTTCGGCCTTACCTTGGCGAATTAGTAGAATTGGGTAAGTCAATTAGGCTGTAAGGATTGTATATAGACATGTGACTGAGAATTACTCCTATAGGATGGCTGTACTATGTATTTATGTTGTTATACTCTGTGTTTTGCACACACAGTATCAACATTCTTGCTGGAATCAATGGTTTAGAGGCTGGCCAATCGATAGTCATCGCGCTCTCAATCGCTATCAACGATCTGCTGTTTATTCAGGATAAGCAGGCAACTTCACCCGCTGTTGAAACACATTTATTCAGCTTATACCTTATACTACCCTTCATCGGCGTGACAGCTGGCCTGTTATGGCATAATTGGTGCGTTTGAACTTGAGGTTGAAGCGCTCTGTTCCTCAGTGCTGACAATGTACTTTACGCAGGTATCCAGCTCGACTTTTTGTTGGAGACACATATTGCTACTTTGCTGGAATGACATTTGCTGTTGTCGGAATACTTGGGCACTTTACAAAGACACTCATGCTGTTCTTTATACCCCAAATCTTCAACTTCATATACTCAGCACCGCAAATCTTCCGATTGATCGAATGCCCTCGTCACCGCATGCCAAAGTACAACCCTGAGACTAACAAACTCGAACCATCCATGGCATCTCTCCAGAAAAAACCAGTCGGAAAACTTGGAAAGATTATCCTGAAATTATTCTCTACGTTTGGACTGGTTCGCATTATTTACAACGAGCAAGGAGAGCCGACAGATTGCAATAACTTTACTCTCATCAATTTGGTATTGGTCTGGTTCGGGCCCATGAACGAAGGGAAAACCACAGCGGTTATACTTCTCATTCAGGGACTCTGCAGCTGTATAGGATTTTTCATTCGATACAAGTTGGTGCAATATGTATATTAAGGTGTCCTCACCGAACAAAATATACGTAAGCATGGTGTCATGCAACCTTGTAACCTTTAGGGCTTGGATTAATGACCAAGACAGAATAGACACCTCTCGGGAGCTATCATCGTAATTGAACATAAAATAATAAGCTTCATTCAAAGAAAGAAATGGCTTATTTACGGTAAAGAAAGGTCCTGCATGTTGAAAGGGATTGATTGCAGCTAGTCGGACTGCTAAAAGTCCCAGCCGTCTGATGGACAAAAAATAAGAGAAAAAATCCACCTGCTAGCATTTCCACCTTTAAGCATTGCTTCTTTTCTTAACAAAAGTTTTTGATCACCACCAGCTGAATGTCCATATCACCCAGTCGAGAGCGTGGAAGATCGCGAAGACGTAGCTGCTCGCGGCGTCCCTCTTCCATTTCAATACAAGAGACGGTTAAACCGGCGCCGACTCGATTCCGAGCTCTTCGAATGGACGAAGCGCAAATTGCAACGATAAAGAATCGCAAAGTTCGCGAGTTTTATGAAGTAGATATATTTCAAACTACTTTTTACCAATATTATACCGCTTTGACTAATATAGCGTATTTTTGCATCCTTAGCATCAAAATGAAATGGTCGATCGATTTTTGGAAGTTGATCATATCATCGAATCCTTGGAACGAGGAGAAAATCCTCTTGAAAATATTACAAACGAGGTTGAAGATGAAGAAAGCGGTATAGCAAATGGGTCTAGCGAGCCATTACTGGCGAAACCAAACTTAAGGAAGTCTCACTCCTCGACTATCGTTCACCTGGCGATCAATTTGTCCATGTTGGCCAATGTCGTACTTTTTGTGACCAAGGTCGTAACTGCCTACGTATCTAATTCTATATCTATTTTGGCATCCGCTTTCGAGACACTTCTAGACCTGCTATCAAATGCCATCATTTGGTACACAATCAGAGTTATTAAGCATGAGGATTATTACGGATACCCTATTGGAAAGGTAACCACACCAAGCCAGAGAGAAAGTGCTTTTGGTCAAATTTTGTAACCATTTTTATTATACAGTCGCGTATGGAACCCTTGGGAATCGTTATATTTGCTGTTATTACTACTACATCTTTTACCCAAGTGCTAATCACTTCCGCTGAGCGACTAATGGACCCGGATAATTCTTCTGAGGTTATCGATTTAAGCTTTGCCTCTATTGCAGTATTGGTAGCGAATATTATCATCAAGGCAATCTTATGGCTCTGGTGTAGATCGATTAAAGGAAGTTCCAGTGTTCAAGCACTCGCTCAAGACCACGAAAACGATGTCGTATTTAATATTGCAGCGACTATTTGTCCGCTAGTCGGTATATGGACTAAACTTGGTTGGATTGATCCTGTAGGCGGTATACTTTTGTCCATATACATCATTTACGAATGGATGGCGGTTTTATTGGACAACATCCGACGACTGAGTGGACGTGCAGCCACGATTGATGATATCAAGCAATTGACGTACATGGCATATCGGTTCTCTTCTCAGATTGAAGCTATAGAAACAGTTAGGGCATACTATGTTGGAGACAAGCTTTTTGTCGAGGTTGATATTGTCATGCCACCTGATATGCTAGTCCATATTGCCCACGATATAGCCGAAGCGCTTCAGAATGCACTGGAGCTCATGGAGAATGTAGAAAGAGCGTTTGTTCATATAGATTATAACACAACTCATACGCATGAGGTATTTAAAATCATTTCTATTTCAACCAACATATTTTCCAGCAGATTTACTAACATTAATGACAACATTGACTTTACAGCATACCCAGGCATTTTGACATTAAGCACTGGGATTTTCGATAGACAAAATAAAAAAATTTCATTGGAGGAACACAATTTTTTCCCTTCGCTCGCCCGGTTCACTTCTCTTCCGTTTCTACCTTTTTTTTTTTTTTGCTACCTTGTCTTTTTTTTTAACCTTACACGTGCTGGTCTGCTGTAATCTAAGTTAGAAGACATGGCTCAGGCCCAGGCTAGAAGAAACACTTGGGAAGGGTAAATTGCTTTTTTGATTGACTGCAATCTGGATCGAGTTCCTCCATGACCTTGTTACTAAATGAACCGTCTTTCCTACAAAACAATAACAAAACATCATTGCAATCCCATCCATTCTTGCACTTTTTCACATATTGCAGTTTCAATCCTCAGCAACCACCAACAGCGGTACAACAACAGCAGCAGCAGCAACAGCAATACCATACTTTTGCTGCGGAAATAAATCCTATTGATACGTTGCATAGCTATATATACGATTATTGTATCAAGCGCAATTATCTCAACGCTGCTCATGCTTTTGCGAGCGAAGCCAACGTCAACGTTGATCAAAAAGTTCAAATAGACGCCCCTGAAGGTTTTCTTTCAGAATGGTGGGCCGTGTTTTGGGATCTATATAATGCCAAACTTAGAGATCCAAACGCAAGTAAAGAGGCCTTTTTGTACGATGAGGTAAGGCACAACATAGTTTGAAACGAAAACTGATCGTAACCAATCAAATTCATGTGCTAAATATTGTTTTCCTTTCAAAAAATAACCCAATTTCGCATTAGCACCAGGCGGCTTTGCGAGCACAGCGTGATCGCTTCAATCAACAGAAAATGATGAATCAAGTCTTGCAGCAGCGACGAATGTCCGAGTTTCAGGCTAAGCAGGCACAGCAAATGGGTCAAGAGATGGCACACGCGTCACCAGCTAATAGTAATACTTCATTACCTAATAATCCTAATATGCCACCCCCATCCGCCGGCAATATCATTCACACACCTCAAACTGCTCCAAGTACTCTACCTAATCAACCACCACGTGTAAGCGCGTCGCCGTCCTTTTCTCCACAACAGGTGCAAAGACAAGGTCCTGGACCTGATCAACCACAACAACCTGGTGATCAACCAATGATGGGTCCACCTATGCCTGGGAGTGGTCAGCAGATCCCAGGTCAACCGCCTATGAACCGTCCCAACATGCAAATGATACACAGTAGTATGATTGCCGCTGCAATGAATGCTCTTGGTTTTGGTGGTAGAGACGCTGCGACATTGACTGCTGAGGAAAAGGTTAGTGTCTGAACATGACTTTTGCTCATGAAATTCGAACGTTGGTAATAATTTTGCCGTTCCCATTTCTACCAGGCATCCGTTCAAAATCACATAAAAAGACAACAGATGGCACAAATGCAGTCTGCCCTATCTCGTAACCCGTAAGTTTGGATGGAAAGTGTTCATTTACATTTGATCGACATCTAAACTATTTTATTATATATGATTTAGTGCCATGAGTGGACTTACCCCACAGCAAGTTCATGCTAGGATGCAAATGCAGGCTTACATGAACGTGAACCAGCAAATGATGCAGCAGCAAGGTCAACCACCATCTGCTCTTCAGCAGCAGCAGCAGCAACAGCAGCAGCAACAACAACATCAGCAGCAGCAACAACAGCAACAGCAGCTTCAGCAGTCTCCTCAGCAACCGCACCCCGGTCAAGGCTCACCAGCTGTCCAAGCAAACCATGTAATTGCTGGCCAGCATAATCCTTCTCAACCAGATGAAAATGGGCCTGCTGCTAAGAGGCCACGGAATGCCTCCAATGAGGCTTTTTCACCGCAAGTGACATCGGCCACTACTCCGGGCACCGTTGCCAATCAGCAACACCCTCAAGGCGCCCCCGGTATGCCCAATATGCCATTTAATCCTGCAGATGGCATGAATCCCTTGGTACTTCAGCAGATGGCCGCAGCAAAGAATCTACCACCAGCTCAGCTTCAGGCATATCAAATGCAATTACATAGGCAGATGCAATGGCGCGCTCAACAGCAACAACGCGTCATGCAGGCTCAACAGCAACAACAGCAGCAGCAACAACAACAAGGGGGCCCTCAGCAACAGCAACAACAACAGCAGCAGCAACAGCAGCAGCAACAGCAACAGCAGCAATTTGCACAACAGCAGCCGCCAATGAATGGGCCTGGAACCATGCATCACCAAATGATGCCGGGTATGCCAAATCAACAGATGATGGGAATAAACCAGGATCCAGCACAATATCAGAATACCCTTGCACAGTTGAACAAGAATCAGCAAATGATGCAGCAATATCGACAACAACAAATGCAGAGAATGATACAGCAATCACAGCAAGCTAATCAACAAATGGCTGCGCTTCAGCAACAGCATCAGCAACAGACAGTAAATGCTACTGCTAGCCCAAAGCGTAAACAAGCAGGCGATAATGTTGGCACTCCACAGTCGATGCAATCTCCCCAGATGCGAACAAACAATGCTGATAGTCCTAAAACTGTCGGGAGTATCCAACAGTCTCCTCAAACTACTACGTTGGAGGGAAACACCCCCAGCTCTCCGCTTGTTCAAATGCAACAGCGATTGGCACAGCAGAGATTGCAGCAGCAGCAGGCTCAGCAACAGGCCCAACAGCAGCAACAACAACAGCAGGCCCAGCAACATCAAGCTCAATTTGGCTCTCAAACTTCAGATCCTAGAGCTAGTCAATCGCCTCAGATCAACCGGCAAAACGTCAACACACCGGCCAGTCAACAGCGAAGTGCATGGAATCAACCACCCATGGACATGAATTCTCCAGCTTTCTCAGTCAACCAAGATAACTCAGTCAGTTCTCCTGCCAACCCATCCGAGTCTCCACAAGTGGCGCAAGCTCAGGCAAACACTCAATTGCAACAGCAGATGGTAGCTAACAACAACAACCATCCGCAACAAGGAGCTGCAGACGCGGGGGCAAATGGAGATATGGGCATGAACTTTGACTTGGAGAAATTTGTCATGGAAGATAGTGGCGATTTTGCAGAATTGTCTGACATGTTTGCTGGAGACGATGAAGGTGGTGACTCTAATATGCTGATGGCAGCGGAAGGCAACGATATGGATCCATTTGGGGGTGGTTTTTTAGCTAGCATGGGTGGCGGTACTGGAGTTGATTCGAACGCTGCCACCCATACTAACGGTCAACCCATCCAACTCTACTGTGATCTCCAAGGCCATACCACCAAAGTTTCTACCTGTACTTTTACGTTGGATGGAAGCTGGCTTGCCAGTGCTGGGCATGACAAAAAGGTCTTGGTTTGGAACGTGGCTGAGAAGAAGCTGGCTTTGAGCCTTGAAGGGCATAGTAACCAAGTGACCAACGCGCGGTTTAGTCCTGACAACCGTAACTATTTAGCGACTGGATCTTATGATAAATCCCTTCGTATTTGGGATGTAGGAACTGCCTTGAGCAGTGGAAGTATGTCAGTACAGGCTATCAACAAATTCGATTGCAAGACCCAAGTTACTGCTGTAGATTTCTCGCCCGATCGTCCAGAAATAGTTTGTTCTCTCGATGCTGAAGGAGAACTCAAAGTGTGGAATTTGACTGCTAGTCAGTGCGAGAAGACTATTCGTATGGTAAGTGAATGCTCAAACGTAAGCTGAAGAATGATCTGTTATTAACTCGTGGTTTGATCCGTTGCTAGTCCACGTCCAAGTCGAATTACTCGCCTAACCCACTCCGGTTCAACCCTAGAGGAAATAATATATTGGCTGCAGCGGTGTCCACTACTCTGCATATTCTTGATATCAGTGCCTGCAAAAACAATTCCAGCGTCACTGATAATATTTCGACCAGAACAATTAATACCACGCACAAACGCAATATATCCTCGATTGACTGGTCCCCCGATGGAGCGTATTTAGTGGCTTCATCTGAAGAAATGGTGAGTGTCTACGAGACACAACACTGGAAGCAGGTCGCCATACATCCCACTCAGACCAAGATTTCTGGCTGTGCGTTCGTATTCACTCAGGATAAAAACACTAATACAGCAGGATTGGCCGTTGCCTATGGTGAATATGAGGCTATCTGTTTGTGGCAGTTTACTTCTCGCAGCAACTCTCCCAAAGCCATTCGATCTGCTCAATCAGGCACAGTTGCTGGTATTGCAAGCATTTGTCGTCCAGATGGTCAGACATTGATTGCAAGTGCAAGCCATAGCAAGGCAAAGAACTTGATGATATGGACTACGGTATAAATACAACATCCCCCCGCACTTCCACTATCCTTTCCACTGCACTCTCAGTTATAGCTCATCTCCCTCACCACATCTCTTTTTTCATTATCTAACTCTTTCTTTTTTCCCATTCTGCACATTTGCCTCATGCCATTCCTCTCTTCTCCCCCCCCCCCACCTGGACACTTTTGACACCCTCCCTATTTAGGCGTTCGCAGTATGGAAAGCAATGAGACCTCTTTTCCAATTATCAATTGTATCATACGTCTTTGATGTTCTTCTTATTTTATACTTTTTTCTTTTTTTTCTGCTATATCGTTCTTTCTTTTTTTGACCTCCCCTCTTTTTCTTCCTTTACTTATGTGGGCGTGTGTATGGGGTGTCCATCATACACACCTAATTCTACAGTATCCTACCTTAGTCATCTTTTTGCCTCCCAATTATCTGAAAAAAGAAAAAAAATGTCCTTTTCTCACTCCTTCAGCATGGTCCCTTGCTATATAGTTTTTCTTGTCTCAAAGTTATTCAATTCATTAAACACCACCAACGAAATCGATTTCTTTGGCAAGGGGTCAGTCAAGACGATGCTTGGTTTATTTGGGTTTTTAGCCATTGTTCATGGGTGTAAGCTAACTCTTTCAGCTCGCACAGGATGCGCTTCAATATCTACATCTTCTTCAAAATCTTCTTCAAAATCATCGTCGTCGTCATATTCCCCTTCAGGCGAAGCGTCTTGTGCTTGGTGATTCAGATTATTCCTGGACCCTTTGCTCAAGTGCAGAGGAGGAACTTCCATATTCCGCCGACTGGCCAAGACACTGTTGGTAGCTGAGCCGGATGAATCTGTGCTGGTACCAAATGATGCCGACGCATGTCGGAATACGTAGGCTGTGGTTTCGGGATAGAGGCTTTGACGTGTAGCGGAAGGATTATTGGTGATACTAGGTGTAGCGGTATTAATATGATGGATGGTAGGGGGGTGGTCGTCGGTGGAAAGACTATGTAGAGGGCTGTTGTTGGTGGCTAAGGTGCTACTACTCTGCCACATATCAGAAAGATTATTGTGTCCAGCACCTTGCCAAGACGGAGCCGGCCGTCTGAATTCGGGGTTATTATCAAGTCCCATGGATAATGTGGTTGGATAACGGATGGTAGGTGGATTATCCAGTGCACGCGTTGTCCGTGATCCAACAGGACGACGATCTCTTCCTCTATGGAACAACACAACTTTGCCAATGCCTCCAAGATGGAAACCGGCGATGAAGATAAAATACACCCACCACGGTTGGTAGTTACTAAGACAACATATGCAATACACAGTGGTACTTGTATGTTGTAGAAAGTGGACAAAAATGTAGGCGTTCAAGTTGTTTTTCGGTCGATGGACTGGTTGCGTCACATTAGCAGACACTAGTGCGGGTGAATGCAATTCAAACCCTATGGCGCTAGCTGGAGGATACAGACTGGTGTTGGGTGTGAGCGGTAGGTGAGGAGTTAAAATATTAATAGGTTCGACTATGCTGCTCGGTCTTCGCTGGTATTTTCTCATGTCGCCCATGCCCACGGTATACGACAGGTTGGAGATTTGATGTTGCTTTGAGATGCTTGACAAGTGGAAATAGGTCACTAGCCCGAGAGCCAAGTAGTTGATAGCAATCAGTGACCCGAGTCCGACGGTGGCACCAGTTGTAGTTGGCTGGGTATGGCACCTGTTGGCAAGTTTAAAAGAAAATAAAAAAGGAGCATGAGTACACCCGCTGAAAACGCCACGACCTGATTTTGCCATAGCAACCCAATTATTTCTCTTACCAGTAAATATCTTGACCATATCCACCCATTCCCACTGTGACGCAGCATAAAATCAAAGGGATACTCATCTACAACAACAATTGACAGCAAGTTAGATTCATTTCATGACAGCATTGTTGTACAATGCATTTTTTCCCCGCCTTATTATTTCAAACTGAGCTGGTAAATGGCAAAAAGAAAAGAAAAAAAAAAAGACTGCAGCTTACCACAGTGGCCCATAATTTCCAGTCATATACTCCGGTTTTTGACCGATAGGAATGGTTGACCTTTAGCCAGGTGACGATTACGAGACACATTGCAGAAACGATGTCGATACTGACAGTAAAATGAACCAGAAATCCAAAGGCTGTGCACGGTGCCTGGGGAATAAGCACATCATACATCATGGAGTAAACCAAACTAGCAATAGTTAATACTCCTAACAGTAGTTCTGCTACGGCTGTGCACAGATGTGATATTCGGTCTGTTCGCGGGTGGACTAAACAAACATAGACCACTGACACAGAGGCAAGAACATTGGCAAAGCTGATCAAACTGCCTCCAATCGTCAATATTTCGCTGCCTATGGGGCTAAGGGCTCGGATGGACGGAAAGTAGCCTGGTGATGTCGAGGAAGGTAATAAAAGATTTGTCGTCATAATAAAAGATAGTGGGTGTATGTACGGAATGATATGTGGATGGTATTGGATTGATTGATAAAGTAAAGAGGGAGTATTTAAGGTATTCGAGATGACACGCGAGATGGATTCTAGAGAGCAATAGATTGGAAAGTGGGAGATATCAAAGGAATGCAAGGGGAATCAATACCAGGTAAATCATAAGGTAGACATAAAGAGAGAAGAAAGACGAGCGATGGAGAAAGCAGAGTTACCCGCTTTGAAATAAAGATGTGAATCTGTGCAATCAAACCTGTAACACTTTTGCACGACATTGGGCAATGTGAGCGGAGAGAGATCTCAAGTCTGGACCCGCCAAAACCTCGCTTCACTTCTCCCGACTAAAGGCTTGCCATTCTTCCTTTATATAGAGGGGTGGACCGAATGGGTTCGTATTTGGAGTAACGTTTGTAATATAATTTCTCATTTTTATTTGGTATGTTTGCTTTGGCATCATCGTCTTTAATAAATATAAAGCCATTTTAACTCGTTGGTCCATATCTTGTACGGGGCCGGGTTGGCTTGACATGGTCAGGATTCTGAGCCTGTAACAAATGGAACAAAAGGTTATATATCATCATAACATTGACAAAAAGGTGTGAAACTCCAATTGCACTAATTACCTCTTGGTGATTTTTCATGCCTTGTACTATGCTGTTGTATTGCTTTGTGATTTCATTGCGAAGCCGTTGTTCTCGCACTCCTTTTGGATTCAGCCACAACAAAAGTGCATCAATCTATAAAGTGAGCGCGCAAGAAAGATGAGTTATACGTACCAAAAAAAAGTTTTTCTTTTCTTTTTTGCTTTTTTTTTTTATGGCATTTACCTCTTCAGGTCGCGAATAATACATCCACCATCCTTTGGCACAGGCATTCGGTGGAACGACAGATCCTTCGCCTTCCTCGATAACCTCTTGAAGTCGATGTTCGAGCCATTCACTCTCTTCGTCAAATCCTTGCTGTTTCATCAACTCCAAGAAAAATTGGGTGGTCTCACTACCGTATCCAGCCAATTCAGTGGGTTTGCGATTAAGAATTAGTCGAATATCGGCGTAACTAGGATTTTGTATA
Source organism: Umbelopsis ramanniana AG (assembly GCF_025399195.1). NCBI lineage: Eukaryota > Fungi > Mucoromycota > Umbelopsidomycetes > Umbelopsidales > Umbelopsidaceae > Umbelopsis > Umbelopsis ramanniana. The sequence continues at coordinate 147,339 of NW_026252107.1, forward strand.
TACAATCTGCCACTTCCATCTCCCACAGCGCCACCGATATTGTCCAGGTAAAAATATCGGTTGTAGAATCGATCACGTCCAAGAGGTCTTATTCGTAGCGTCATGTACCTCCGCATGTCTTTTTCAATCTGTCCCTCCTATGAAAGAAACATCTATTAGTTACCTAAAACGCGTTACTGTATGATGGGTTAAGTTGTCTACCTTCTCTTGCTGTGCCTTCTCATCATCTTCTAATTGTTTTCGCTCTTCAGCCTTTGCCTTAGCCTGTTGGGTTTTAATCTTCGCCTTTTCACGTTCTTCTCGATAATTTTTCACACGTAATGCTTCAAGTTCCTCACGCTTTTGTTGCTGTCGTTTGAGCTTAGCTTGTCGCGATTGGTGTCTTTTATCGTGCCTAGTTCGTCGAGAGGATCTGAAAATACAATCAGCGACAAGAACATGCCCAGCGCGACGTAAGCATATCACTCACCTGGTGTCATCTTCATGATCCGTCATCTCTTCATCTTCCTCAGAATCACTTGACTCATTGCCAGATGCCATGTCACTATCGCTCGTATGTTGATTGTCGGCATCGTCCTCTGCCCCGTCTGAGTCATCCGCATTATCTCCAGATTCACCACCTTCTTCCTTTTCTTCCTCCTGATCTTCTTTATCTTTTTGGTTTAAAGCCATCTTTGAAGCCAAACTAAGAATACATATCACGCATGTTAGTATGAGAGAGGACTGAAGGGCGATCAGCAATATACGGCAACTTACATTCTCTTATTTTCTCTATTTAAATCTATTTTTTGTCGCCGTAATTCGGTCAATTGCTCTTGACACTGCTCCATATACTCCCTAAACAAAGAATCATATATACATTAATCAACACAGATACGCCGTTCTTTGAGCCTTCCTTTCTTCAACTTACTTGATCAAACTACACTCATTAACAGCGTTGACTAAGAATTCCAATATTTGTATCTTGTATGTGACATCCAGGGAAATGAACGCTTTTTCGCGATCAGCCATAGTACAGTTGGTGCGCGGGACGAGATGGTTGAGAATTTCATCCAAGTCAGGTATACTATCAGTGGTTGCGAGCTATGAGAAAATGACATCAGCTCCCTGTTATTACGCCTTTCTATAAACACATCGTTTGCTTCAACTCCAACCCACCTCATTCAAGCATCCAATCAGGGTTGATTCCCAACCTCGTCGATCGCTCCTGATTTCCCGATTATCCCAGTTTTTTGACACTTTGAGTACATCGGCACTACCTTGACCTCTTTCAGGTACATTTGGATCAGGCGAAGATGACTCGGGCGACGCATCCATGTCGACACCAGCCTTTCCATTTTCAGAAGTCGTTTCAGGTCTGTCAATGTCCATAGGGCTACCTTCGCTTTGCATCTTTTCTAATTTCGGCGTTGAAGTTGCTCTATTAGGGGTGGCACTTCGTGAGGAGAGCACATTAGCCACTGGACCTCCGGCGATGCATCCAGGCAAAACACCATCCTTCCGTTCGCGCACAATGGCATTGAGAAGAGAGGTAAAGCTGTCGATGGTGATATGAGATTTGCTGGCATTTTGACATAATCCGGATTCAAAATCGTCGATAGTGAAAGGATCAAGATTCAAAGGCTCAGCAAACGTGCTGAGAAAGATCCATATCATGATGTAGGATTCAAAATACTCGGCAGGTACAGTAAATTCTTTCCATGGCACAGGTCTGGGTGGTCGACCACCGCTTGGATAAGGTACGGGACATGGTAAGGCGTTGTTTGTAAGAGATAGGTCCGTCAGCTGCCAGCTATTCACTGGATCTTTTCGGTATATTGGCAGATCAATATCTTCAATGGGGTATTTGATAGCAGCCTGCTGGCGGCGCTCCTCTCTTATCCTCTCCTTTTCTTCCTTCAACCTTTCACGTTGCGTTGCATCAAGTGGCGCTTTTCGCTCATTCTCAGAATCTGAAACCATCTTTCGCTTGCGCGTCTTGTTGTACGCTATATCTCGAGCAACCTGGAGATGATTTGGCATGGTCATGTCGATACCGTAATGTTCTGCTATGGAAGGCTGTATAATAACACATACATCGGCATTAATCTCAATAGATTGGATCATCACTTGATCAGCAACATTAACTCTCCTCGTAATACAATACCTTCAAAATCCATGGAGCTCCCACATAGTTCTCCTTTGTCATACACTCACGAATCAATCGCTTTATCAATGGCTTGGAGAAATAGAAACGATCACGTCGAATATCGCCTTTATGGACGCATTTGATGCACTCATCAATCCCTTCACCGTCGGCATCAACAAGTTGCACTTTGAACATATCTGTTGATGCTTCTGGTTCTTCCTCCATAAAATAAGACTCAAGAGTCTGCGTCTGAGGAGTTGGTGTGCTTTCAGCCTCGGGTTCTGGAAGTAAAAATGCATCTGGGAATTTGAGTGTGGTCGTAGCGGTTTGAGTCGAATGTATCGCCTGTTCTTTGCGATCGTCGTCTGACTCAGTCACTTCCGAGGCATGATCAGATATGACCGACAAGCTGTTGCCGTTGGGAGCCTTATTAACAGAAGGAGGTGGTATAATTTCCAAAATGCGAGCGTTATATCTAATGATGGATGCAAGGGGTCAGTCAACTCAGGCAAAGTTGCATAGGATTCAAAAATAATAGATAATCCACATACGCAATTCCATCATCCCACAAACAGTTGATATATTCGCCAACTTCATATTGGCTACACAGCGTGTCGAATACGTGTTCAACAACAGTATCTAGCCTTGACGTTTCTAGCATTGTATGCAGTAAGATAAACCTTCATTTGAAGAATTCGGGCGAATAGGAAGAAACAGGGCCTTACCAAATTGAACACATTGAAATACTCTTTTAGCAAGAGTGAAGGAAAACCGATATTCCGCACGACTATCTTGTGCGTTTTCACTTTCCAGTGCTTGATCATAAGTGAAATCGGCGCGTCCCGTTCGTTCGCATTGCCATTGCGGCAATCGATATTGCATTAAGCGTTCAATGTAAGTTCTAAGTATGTATATTAGAGGAATGGATGGCAAGAAAAAGGTGTTTTGATGCGCCTCATGCTAGGTAATGGATACATACTCATAGTCAGTAAAAACTTCATTGGTCGAGCGTAGGTACCAAACGTCTTTATGCTTTCTTTTGTTGTCGTAAGGGGGTACTGGAACCGAAGGGAGAGGTATTTGCGAGTGCTGTAGAATGGGCATGACAGACACGTACTGTCTAATGGGTGAGCAGTATGGAGAACAGTATTGCAAACGGAGCCCTGGTATAAGTTATACCCGGTGGACTTGCAAGAACGAAGGGGAGGAAAACCGGACACTGTGGCTTGTGATCTGAAAACTTTCCAGCAGTAGGCGGGCACTACTACTTTATGAAAATTCGGCCCTGTAGATGGTCCGATCGTTCTCTAGTGTGCGCTAACCAGCCCACAAACTCTATGTCGCTCACATATCAAAACCAGGAATTCTTCGTCGCATTTGTTATTCACTGCCATGCTTTTTTTTTATTCTTCAAGTCTAATTCTCTTTGAATACAAAGGCACAAACTCTAAAAAATCACTTGCCGGTACAATTTGTATGGCGACCTACCTTCCTTCATATACATGTATCATTGACAAACAAGAAGAAACATCAACTTGGGCGACATCTATGCAGGTCCTTCACTAGTATATTGGAAAACGGCGTGACATGTCCTTTAAAAAGCTCTCGACATCGTGTAATGCACTGAAAAGCCCGCACCACATGGCAAAAGGTAATTTTTGTACTGGTTGGTGAGGATAGCACGATGAAGCGAAACTCTATAATGAGGGTAACGATGATAATTTCTGCCAAGATGAATTGAAACGATCAAATAATCAACGTTGAGTGTGTCGGTAAACAATCGAATGATATAAGTCTCCTAAAAAGTCTAACTTTCATTTTACAGCTTCGTTTCACCTATGCTGTTTTGAAAAAATTGCGCACCTCTAAAATAGCATCGCTATTCGAAATCGCTATGTGAGCTTGTAGAGAGTCCGATATAAGCAGACGTATTAAGGCACTGACTCTGTAATTTCCATAGTGGACACTGTCTTGACCTGCTAGTTCAATTGTATCTCGATTGGCAATGGCTGGCAAATCGATGAGAGTATTTAAGCAGTCACGAAAGAAGACTGACGTTTATGACATGAATGAGCTATTCCAAGAGAAACCCGCTTATGGCTCGATAATGAATGGTGTCACCCCGATAAGGATAACCGAACCGGATCGCTGCTTGAAACTGTAGAATCAGCGATGGACGGAAGGCCCGTGTGTACTTGAAAACTCCTTTCTACAAGCAAGTTGCGTACAGTGGATGGAACATAGAAAGAGGATAGGACATAGCAAGTAATCCGTATGGAAAATTTGACGGTTGTTCGAGAGAAAGTCGATGGTTGCAGTAGACTTGACGAGTTTTGTGGGGGGCGACTGAGATTTTGCTCTGCTTTCAAAAGAGCAAGGCGAACGAATGAATAAGGAAGGATTGAGGCGGAGAATTGAAATTTGGGAAAATAAGCAGAGTCTTTCAACACAATTTTTTTCATTTTTGTCTCCCTTCTCTCTTATCAGCTTGTCTTATGGATCACAGACGGTCATCTATCTCTGAAGGCTCGGTTACTTCAGAAGATTTGGCTTCTAAAGATCTACCCTCTCGCTCGTACTATTCATCTCACGTCCAACCTGATATAGGTAATGCACAGATCTCCTTTCACCCCCTACTGCGAAATGTGACTTTAACCCAGACACTCTATTGTTCTTCACAGCCTTTGAAAAATACAGTGCTTCTATAGAGGCCATTCGAAAGCAATCACTCGCACTTGGAAATATTGCTCTCGAGGATTCTGACCCTAGTGAAGAGCCTTTGGAATTTGAAGCCTCACCTCCATTATCTGTTTCCGCTGGATCGCCAGTCAATCATACCAGTAATCTATCACTACTCCTTCAAAATGCCAACTGTCAGCAACCGCCGGCTTCATTATCCGAAGCTGCTGAAGATACCCCCCTACTACGAAGTCGTTCACAATCTGATACCGCCTATCATGCCATAAATGTAGACTCGGAACTCAACGTCAACCCTCAAAGCCCACCACAAATTCGACTACCACCTCCTATGAAGAAAAGCCCGTTGCGACAGGCACGTGAAAGTGTAGTGCATGGATCAAATGTATGGAATCATGGTATCAAAAGGATGAAAATGATGCGTGCAAAGGATGTATGGCGGGAGGCAGTGGTAGTTCCCGCAGGATACATACCCGCGGTGATTCTAGGCTTATTGCTTAATTTGCTTGACGCCATCTCCTATGGTATGTAGCATTGCCTTATCTGTCAGGTTACAAGAGATCTTCCCTCAGCTTTGTATCACGCCACTAATAGATCATCTTTGCTCATAGGCATGATTACTTTTCCAACCAGTAACGCGATCTTTGCGAAATTTGGGCCAGATGGTATATCCATGTTTTTCGTCAGGTAAAAGCTCCGTGCCCATTTCATGACAGCTTTTTTGAATAATGCCGCTGCCTACTGACCCCCTTGTCCGCGGTGACAGTTCTATCGTATCACAGTTGACCTATTCATGCGGCGGAAGCATATTTGGTGGAGGTAACGGAAGGTAAGGCAAGCAATAAGATGGAATTATGGCAACAGCCGTACCGTTTTCGGGTGCCTTTTTTTTTCCTCCATGGATTTGAAATGTTGTTCCCCACGTGTGGCTAAATCACAATTTTTATTATTATTATTATTATTTAAAAAAACGAAGTATGATGATTGAGGTAGTGCCTTTCCTCCACATCATGTAAGTGACCCTCACCATCTTTTTCACATGCTTTATCATAGCGTTCGTTTCATCTCATCTATTTTTTGCTGGTTAGGGCGGATTCGATAACGAGGCAAATTGGAGAGGACAAGCCCCATGAAGTGATAGCAACTACTATTGTGGCATTTGCTATCAGTAGTATCATGACTGGTGTGGCATTCTATATCTTGGGAGCTATGAAACTTGGTTCTCTCATAGGCTTTTTCCCTCGCCATATCTTGGTCGGTACCATTGGTGGAGTGGGTTGGTTCTTGGTGGCTACCGGAATCGAAGTATCAGGACGACTGGAAGGTGGCATGGTCTACGATATTCCAACCATGAAGGAGATCTTTCTCAACACACATACCCTGCTTTTGTGGACTTCAGCGCTTGGCGTTGCACTACTGCTCCGTGCACTGCAGCATAAAATTAAGCACCCGTTATTGGTCCCAGCATTTTTCATGATCGTCCCATCCTTATTTTGGTTCGTTGTCCTAGTGGCAGGATTGGATGTCGACCAAGTTCGTAACGACGGTTGGATTTTCCCTCTTGTCGAGGGTGATGTTCCATTCTGGCATTTCTATACATATTACGGTAAGCTGACGTAGCAAGCCGCGGAAAAAAAACAATGATATTGTTGTGGTTTAACTTTGTGCCCGATTGTTGGCTTCTAGACTTCAGCGCCATTGACTGGGCTGCGCTATCTTCAACCATACCGGCTATGTTGGCGTTGACTTTCTTTGGCGTTCTCCATGTTCCTATCAACGTCCCTGCGCTAGGCGTATCTACCAACCGAGATGACGTTGATGTCAATAAAGAACTTGTCGCTCATGGCATCTCCAATACATTGTCAGGATGTCTTGGTTCAGTTCAAAGTAAGTTTATTTTCCTCTTGCGATGTTGTACAAACCATAATTTTTTTTTGTTATCTCCAGCAAGCGATAACCAACTGTCTTATCTTTTATCTTTTAGATTATCTTGTATATACCAACAGTTTACTTTTTATCAAGTCTGGAGGCGACAGTCGACTTGCTGGTCTTATGCTAGCTGGTGCTACCACTATTTTATGGGTTGCAGGACCTGGCATCGTTGGCTATATACCCGTTATGGTGGTAGGAGCTTTGATTTTCCACTTGGGCTTGGACCTCTTAAAGGAAGCCTTGGTCGACACGTGGGGAAATCTTCACCACTTTGAATACATCACCATTTGCGCCATCATCTTCTTCATGGCATGGTTAGGTTTCGTCGAAGGTATCTTTTTGGGCATCGTTATGGCCTGCATCTTCTTTGTGGTGACCAACTCAAAGCGCGGTGCCATTCGAGGGGTCTACTCTGGAAATACCATTCATTCAACTGTGCGAAGATTGTTCCGCCAACAAAAGTTTTTGAATCAAGTTGGAAACCAGATTATGATCGTTTTACTGCAAGGCTATTTGTTCTTTGGCACGATTGGCCAAGTCGAACGATGCATACGAGATGCTCTAGACCAAATGGCATGGGAGCAAACTCCGATACGATTCCTTGTATTGGATCTCAAGTTGGTTCAAGGCATTGACTTTAGTGCTTCCGAAGCGTTTGTTCGACTCAAGCGTCTTCTCAAATCAAAAGACGTGTATCTAGTGCTATGCAATGTTGACCTTGATACCGAAATCGGCCATGCTCTTTGGAAGGCAGGAATGATGCACACGGAAGAAGAAGCCGGTAACAATTTACAATGTTTCGCTATTTTAAACGAAGCTCTGGAATGGTGTGAAAACATATTGCTGGAAACTTATTATGCCAAGCATGCTGTCTTGGCACAGCAGCGTCGACAAGCTACAATAGCAAGTAAGCAGGGAGTTTCATTTATTTTCGGCATCAAAAAGTGCGGTGGTCTCGCGTGTGTTAGGCATGGAAAAGGAAACCGCCCCGCCACGGAAGTTCATATCCCTAAATTTCTAAAATGTATTGTTTCTTTTTTAGAATCCGTTAAGAGTGATTCAACTGACAGAGATGCCCTACGAGGTACAGTAGCATCATCGCCAAGACAGAATATGCTGGTCCAAGCGGTCCAAAAGGTGTTCAATGGTAAGCAGTATTAATGATTGATCTATTGGTTTAATCGGTGACACGGAGTCCTAAATTTGGCATATCAGATGCCCCTGTGGTGCAATCCAATATGGCCCAGCCAATTGCCATCATGACCCAAGCTTTTGGAGAGCTTTCAAGTAGCGCCAACCCAGATCTGTATATGCATTTGGCACCCTACTTTGTACGAGTCACTATATCAACCAGTACCATCCTTTGGTCTCCCGGTGAACCATCGACATGCTTGTATATAATTGAAAAAGGGCTGCTAAAAAGCAGCATGCTCGAGCGCACTGAGGATTCAGAGCGACTTCAGCTTATTGCCACGGAAAGTATTCTGCCTGGCACTATTGTGGGTGAACTGGGACTGTTTACCGAATCCCCCCGCACCAAGACGCTGACCGCTGAACAAGACTCTGTTCTCTGGAAAATGTCTAAGCAAGACTTCAATCGAATGCTAGAAAAAGAACCCACTGTTGCTAATCGTTTTATGAGAATGGCCTTGAACTTCTCAGCCGAACGCTTAAAACTTGTGTCTAGCTTTGCCTTTGAGCTTAACTAAGCCACGGACCATGAATCTCCCAGGCGTCTTTTCATTAAAAAAAAAAAAAAAAATTATTTTTGGGATTAAATTGGGAAATCTGCCAGTGCCGGGTATCCAAATGAAAACCCAATGACGGGCGTGACCGAATACCTTCTCAGTAAAAAGTGTTTCCCTATCCCATCGGAGAGAACTGCAAAAGTGCGTTTTGCTGCAGAACCTTGGAAAATTGTAGAACCGAATTTTGGGGGGGGGGGGCATGTCCATGAGCTAGTTGGGTTGGTAGCTTTTAAAACCGTTTATTCTTTCATCACTACTGTTCTTGTTCCACACCTCTCTCTCTCTCTCTCTCTCTCTCTTTTATCCTTCACTCCTTTCTTTTCCGATATTCAAAATGTCAAACTCTCACACGCGGACTACGTCTGGATCAAGTTCAACCTCTGCGTCCAGTTTATACAAATTCATTCCTAGTCAAACTTCGCCTTCGTCAGGGTAAAAAAAATTGGTCTTAATTTAGTGCACCCAACGAAAATATTTACCAAACCCAAAATATTTTATCCCACTTCCGAACAAAATTCATTAGACATACCCTCACTATTCGACAACAACCTGCTCATGCTAGAGTTTGCACGATCCCTGAGCGTGGTAAGTGTCTTTTTGAATATTGATTTTAATAGAGAGGGGAAAAAGTGGGAAGATTATCAGAAGAAAATTCGTTCATTGTCCGGGAAAACATTTTCGCTGACTGTGAAACTATTAGACCGCAGACCAATTGACCCGCCACCCATTTTGCGTATGTCACTGGATGGGCTTGACCCAGAGGAAGAACAGTAAGTATCGTGGCAAAATTTACACAGAAAAGGGAAATGCCAAGACATTGTAACCAAGCCGGAGTAATAACCTTATCCATCCTCAGGTACCACACGCAAAGCCCTCATTACTTCATGTGTGCTAATCTTGTCCACCCGCACGACCACACAAATTTGTACCTTCCTGTCCAAAATTACCTCACTGGCACCATTGTGTCCTCCTTGCACCGACTGAAGGATATTGATAATAGTGGTAAGATAGGCATACTGAAACCTTTTACAATCTATCCTTCTAACGGAACGATTTTTCCTTTTTTTTTTTTTTTCAAAAGATGGTGCATTTTTTGTGTTTGGTGATTTGGCCGTAAAGGAGGAAGGGGAGTTTCGATTGCTCTTCAGCTTGTTCGAAATAGTAGAGTAAGTTTGAATTCTCGTCAGAACGCTCCGCTATCAATTTCTAATGAAATTTCCACCACAGTACTGTAGTCAGAACTAGGAAAACGATTTTATCTGACATCTTCACTGTATATGCCCCAAGACATTTTCCGGGGCCACTGCCTTCAACCTTCTTATCACGTTCGTTCTCAGACCAAGGAGTTCGAATGCGTATACGGAAGGAGCATAGAATCCAAGTGTAAGTGGCATTGCATCCCTGGTATGTGTGACATATAACAACCGCCACCACGTTTCTGACATTTCTACAGCTCATCACCTAGAAAACGAAAGCAGCCAGAGAGTGAAAAACCCTATGGTAAACGAAGACTACAAAGTAGCCCATTGAGTGACGACAGTCCTTCCGAGACGTCGGTCAATATCGAAGATCGTAAAGTGGAATTTGAAAGACCTCACATACCCCAGCAGCAGCGGGATCAGCCAAAGGAGTATGCACGGGAGTATCAAAGAGAGCAATCCTCCAATGAATTTAAATCAGAACATCCAAGAGAACCACAACCAAGAGAATACCCGGAGTACCAAGGCGAGAGACCAAGAGAATATGCTACAGAGCCTCCAAGGGAACTACCACCCAGAGTCTATGCGTCAGAATATCAGAGAGAAACACCGCAACGAACAGACTATCCAACAGCGGTGTATCCAAGAGAACAACCACCATCAGAACACTACAGAGGTTCTCCACCTGGTGCCATACCATATCTAAAAGCGCCATTACAAGATATAGCAGCTCTTCCTATTCCCATACGAAGTACTTCGCCAATGAATATATCTATACATCGCGAACCCATAACTGCATTCCCGTTATTTCATCAAGTGATGCCTGACATTGCTCAGTATCACCTTGGTGCATCCAAACCGAACACACCTCCAGAATTCATAACTGCAGCAGGAGAGCAGTCACCAAAACGACGACAAGAACCTTGTCGGCCAGGGCACGAGTATCCTGTCGATTCACCTTTCGACTCCAGACATATGAACCCCCCGACCCATCCATTGTTTCCATGAAGGGGAGTTTTGCTCTGTGCATTAATTTTTTTAATTGTTCCGTTCAGTGCGACTTTGAAAAAAAAAGAAAAGATAATTTGGTTGTTGCCTTGTGTTACTAACTCAGTTAGTGGCAAAAACTTGTACATACATTGTAGAATTTCAAACGATAATATCTGTTTTAAAATAGCACACACTTTTGTGGTTTTTTTTATTCACTTTGATCATCCGACGCCTCCTTGGTTTGCTTTGGCTCGTGCAACATTGAGTGGAAAATCTTTTGAAGATACCGTTGCTGTTGCCAAGACTTTCAGAGAACGCACCCACAAGCGAAATTTCGAGGACCGGCAGAGTGGCTTCTGCGATAATTCGCGCGAGTTCCTATTCGAGTGAGGAAAGGGGGGGCACCTTGCATCAAAGAAGCCAAGCCAAGTAGACACACGGGATCTAGATGTAGTGGGGTATGCGGGTAAAGAATGAGACGTGTGAACGGCAGCATGAGGATGGGGAAGTTCGGCGCAAGATACTCGGATGCAACTGTTCAAAGGGACTCCGTTAATACCAAGACTTTTGTAATTATTAGATGACCCCCATAACTTGATGCTTACATTAGCTTTAGATATCAATTCCTCGAAACTGAGATTGAACTCGGCTTACTCATAACTACCGAGGATTCTACAGCTCCAACGCAGGTAATACAAAAAATGCCACCACCGCCAATTTTTTGGATCTCACCAGGTATTCCCTACGATTCGGTCATCCCTTATTAAATTGATTTTTGTCATAAGAATAGTAGCATTACAATGCTTTTCATGTTGGTCGAGAGTGGCTAATGGCCCCACCAGCCACCGCCAAAAATACACCCATTGTAGGTATTTTTGGCAGTTGCTTTGACACCTGTTTGCCTTGTTATTAGATTGTGATTAGCTTTAGCATGGCAAACTTTACGTCTTTGCAAGGTAGGACAACTTCGTGGGGCGGTTACTGAAATTAGTAGTTGACGCTTATAACCTGTTACCACAAACTTAGATCGCCGACCTGAACAATGTACTGGATCGCACAAAGAACCAAATTCCTGCCCACAGTCTAGTGCTACATCAGAAACATGTAATTTAACAAAGAACAAATCTTCACTTCCAACGCACCCAACAATATCGACCTACCATGGCATTCCAAATCAAGTGGATGAACTTTTACCAGACGTCGTGCTACACTTCACAGACCCCGACTTCAATTACTCACTACCTGACAGGCAGAGCTGGCCTTATGGTACGACGGCTTACCACCTACAGCCAAGGTGGACGCCGCTGCCACAAGAAATATTCATATCAATCTTATCATGGCTACCCCTTGATTCATTGGTACGTTGCATGAGAGTCTGCCGTGAATGGAATCAGTTCATTCAGTACACTCGTGCGCTTTGGGAGGAAATGAGCTGTGATGACGAGTATAGCGTTGATCAGGACACAATTGAGCGTTATATGAAGAGAGCTGGTCAAAATGGCATTCGAAAAGTGTCTCTTGGCTCTTCTACCGCGATGAAACTCGATGTAAGACTATTCATAAAAGCATTGCTCGAACAAGGCGTTGGCAATTTGCAATATCTTGGTATGTTTTCGCATTCATGCATCATGATGTCAGTTTGGCAATACGCCCATTAATCGCAACATGTATCTTTATTGACACTAGATATGTCGGACTGGAGATTGCCTACACCTGATTGTCTACAGTTGTTCAATGAAGCAAGGCTGTCCTTACGCTACCTAAATCTCTCCAACCTGCCTTGGATTGAGATTGTTTGGAAACATGCCATCTTAACATTGGAAAATTTGGAGCACATCGAATACTACAACTGCTATCCAGAATTGTTACCCGATCTCGAACTACCTTTGAGGAGATCTTTGAAGACTTTACGTGCAAGTGGATCGTTTGGAGTGACTAGCAATTTAATTTCTAGATTACGGCAATTTCCCAATCTGCAGGAGGTCACACTTAACTCCATAAGAATACGCAACCCACTGAGTCTCTCTGGATTCATCATTGAGCTTCCAAGCATTCGAAAACTACACATCAGGATGCCTCTTTGGCCAGGATTCGAATACCCTTCACAAATAGGAACACAGTCACTTACCGCCGAGTACATTAAACAAATCACCATCAACTCTTGTAACCTGGAATACCTGTCCTTTTCCTCGCCTTCCGCATTGGCAGTATGTGATGATGAACTCAGTGCTGTCCTGGACGGCTGCTCCCAACGGCTGGCGGTCTTGAAGATTTCCGTATCAAAAATCACCGACCAAGCTCTCTTGCATATGGCATCACTCAAACTCCCTTGCCTCCATACGTTAAGAATAGCACATTGCCCAAACATATCAATGGATGGATTGAAACTGGCCATTGAATCTTGTCCACAACTTGTACAAGTCGAACTTATGTACCTTACAGGCATGAACAACACACTGTTATCATGCTTGGGCGATTGTGCTTTTCTTCAAATCGTCAATATTGCTTCTTCCAAATCTATTTTTCCCTTATATACCAGCAAAGGCTTACGACTCTTGGTTGGAAAGTCCAAATCTCTTCAAAAAGTATGCTTCCTTGGTCCCAATCAATTTGAACCAAGTGCAATGGAATATACTCGGGCTACTTTGGGGACAACCAACTGCATCTTTTCCTAAGTAAACCGTTGCAATACTATATTATCAAGAAACTGTAGATATTGTTCTGGTCTTATTTTAGCTTACTTTACCACTGTATGTATACAAGAAAAATTTGAAATATACATGTGCAAATCGTTCTTGGTATTGTTGCAGTAATTGGGAACCTTCTCATGAATAATGTGGTCCGTATTTTGTCTGTTATAACTGCAAGCATCATATGTTTTCATTCATTCATATGGAACGGTTTCGCTATTGTATAAGACGGCTGCATACTAGATCGATCGGTTTCGAAGTCAGCGTAAAATTTCGGTACAACTCACACGAGATCATAAGGTACAAGTGCGACTGCACCCAAATGCGCTAGCATGTCAAGTACCGATTTCGCGAGAGGCAATGAATCTTTTCAAAAATCCGACTTCAGATCGGCTTATAGGCATTATACAAATGCATTAAAGGCGAATCCAAAAAACGCAGTTGTCCTGGACTGCCGAGCAGCCACAAACCAAAGACTTGGAAAGCATAAAGATGCATTAGAAGATGCACGCTTAATCGTCAAACTCGAACCAACTCAGGCTAGGGGATACCTGAGATTATACAAAGTACTCACCCATTTGAATCAGAAGGATAAAGCTCAGCAAGTGATTGGTGTCAGTCTGAGGCGTGTGCCCGCTTTTGACAAGCTATACCCGGCTCTCAAACGACTTAAAACATCCAAAGATATTGACACCCCCATCCAGAACTACTGGCCACTATTACCGTTGGAATTGATACATTCCATCTTTCTTTCTCTTCCATTACAAGACCGTGTACGTTCGATGCGCGTTTGCCGCTACTGGCACCAGATACTGAGAGATACGCCTGCCATCTGGCGCGACTTGACCATCACGAATCCATCCACCCGAATTACCTTTCCTGCCTTTACCACTTACTTGAAACGTGCCGGGTCAGCTGGAGTTCATACAATTGCGCTGGGATCAATATCGTTCAAGAAGCAAAGAGGCAACGAGCCCATGAAGGACTTGTTGAACGCCCCTCAATGTCTTCAGCATATAGGTGAGCTTTAATTGTAAATGAAAAGGCTTTGCACAACGGACAATCATTCATGAAATGCAAAATAGATTTTACAGGTTGGTCAGCTTCACATTCTACTGCTCAATCACTTTTAAGGCAGAACAAGTCGACCTTGCGATATGTCAACGCTACGGATGCTACAAGTAGCAACGATTACATATGTGCAGCCATAGAAGAATGTGATATTTTGGAGACGTTGGTGTGCTTAAACTATACACGCCTGGACTACAACGAGTTGAAATATCCGAGTCGTGCAGCCTCATCTGTCAAGAACTTCCACTTTAAAACACAATTGCCTGCTGCTGGAGGATACACTGCTGGACCAATGGTACGATATATCGGCTCCCTTCCTAACCTGGAAAATCTCAGTCTACATTACACGGACGGCATACCTGGCACATTTATCCACCGCCTTATCCTATCACTTCCATATCTTCAACAGTTTCGTGTTCGTATCGAACAAAGGCTCTCATCGGCTTTGAGAACCGATACAACCAACACTCTATCTGCTCGAGAAGCAAAAGAGCTAGAACGAAATTCCGCCAACATCCGTGTCTTCTCACTAGCATGTCTATGCTTCTATGACTGGGAGCTCATACCTATCATCACTGGATGCCGCGAAAAGATCCAAGCACTTACGTTGTATGAAACCAGCTTGACGGACCATGGCCTACAACATGTCTGCCTACAGCCGCTGCCTCAACTTCAGGTTTTAGAATTATCAAGGTGTCATTTCAGCTCGGAAACCATGGTGTCACTGCTTCGCGCCTGTCCTAACCTGAGAAACGTAGTGCTCAACGATCTCCCTAATGCCAACGATGAAGTCATGACAGCCCTGGCCCAGTGCAAGCACGTTACGACACTTGATATATCCTCCTCAACCAAGATTACCGGCTTTGGTGTCAGACGGGTCGTAGCTGGTTGTCCCTCTCTTAGACGCCTGGTTGCTGATTGCTGCAGTATTGATCTTGATACTATTCAGCACACTCGGTCTGTTATGGGTCATTCCAGCTGTAGCTTTTTTTCAAGAGTATAGTGCGTCTGCCGGATCAAAGACAGTAGATTGTTCTCTCGTGATCCTGACCTCTTATCCACCGCTTTGTACATTTTCATATAGTGCCTACTGATTTTCCTCCATACCACTTTGCTCTAATAAATACAGTAATAACGTCATCGATTCGGTACGCGATGTTCGAATTAACAGCCCATACTATTCGTTTCTGTAGGAGCTACCTGCCCGCCAACCCAATCAATGCGCGATAAGACACCCAATCGGAGTAGCGTGCTGATCATGCTTGTAGGTAAGATACGTTGCATTTATTCTGCGGCTACATTGGTTGGAGTGTCACTTTGACAGCAACTCACTGCTGTATGAGAGGTTTCTTCCAGTTACTGGAGAACAGGGTGTTTCTGTGGACAAAAATGCGTGGGCTTAGTGTTAATTATTTTTTGGGACTTGGGCCACCACGCTAGGGCAATTGTCCAAATCCCAGCCAGTGCGGCATTGCCTCGCTCCCCCCCAAAAAAAAAAAATGCAACATTTCTCCCTCACCAATACGTCATTGGTTCCTCATCCTCTCCGTATAAAATCCCTAACCTCTCTCTTCCACTGAGCTATATCAGCTTTGACAGCAACACTCCAGTTAAACATGATTCGCACTTCCCTACAAAGAATTTACTCCACAACTGCACGTAGAGCCTTTTCTCGATCCGCTGCCGTGTCAGCAGAGTCAAAACGTAAGTACAGTTAAACCAAGATCACTACGTGGAGTTCCACACTAAGTCTACGTTCTTGTAACAGAGACCCCAGAACTCGCCAAAAAGCATGCCGATAAGATTCGAAAGGAAGAACAGAGCAAGGAGCAACGTCCCTCTCCCATCCCCAAGGAAGCCCAGAAGAAGTTTGACGAAATGAACAAGAGGGCTGAACAAAAGAAGAAATAGATGTACATCTTGGATCCAAGCTCATTTTCATTGAAGCATTGTATATAAACTATTTGAACGAAGACTTACGTGAAGGCTTGTGTTGAATGGGGGGTTACTACAAAGTCAGTGATGGGATATATATGCGAAATGGATTCGGGTCTAAAGGCGACCTTAACGTCATCGACAGCGAGTGCTGCATATCTAAACATGTTAGGTAGAGCCTCTTGCAGAGTTCCAACCCCATTTATTGATGACACCGATGACGGTTCAAAGATAGTGACCAATATAGAATGGAAGGATACTTCAAGGACGAAACCCCTATGGCGTTAAGTGCCCGCCGCATGGCACACACTCATCATTGTTGGGCATGTTCAGACTGAAAGAGCACCGTCATGATTTTCTGAAGTAGTAAAATATAAAGGTTTAATGTTTTCTGCTACAGCGTGCCCTTTATTATATAGTCAAGAGATGTTTCCGCCGAAGCAGGTAACTAATGCGATTTCCTAGGATGCCTGCGACTTTTAAAGGACGATACTATTCAATATGTGTTGGTATTCCTTATTGCTGCATGATGGAGCTCAGGATCGTATAGGAGCATGTTCAATTTACTAAAATACACATATATTCTACTCGCTTGAAGACAACATGCAAAGGAAAGCTTCACCTGTAAACGTACGTACAGCCGAGGTTCAACGCTAAGATACTACAGGTCGGAAAAGGGAATGTGACAGTCACGATCACAAATTTGGCACTTTTTTTTTTTTTTTCAAAGTGAACCAGATCTTACTTTAGCCCTTCAGTTAACAGCACAATGGCGAATCCTAGACAGAGAAAGATGAACAGATCTGGTAATCGGGTTACCCGAAGGACCGCCAACAAGCATAAGAAGAAGGTCGTCATAACTGTAAGTCAAACCATTCTTGCCTGGATTCCGATTGTGAAAACGTACTGATTCAGCTGCAGGGCAATGACATTATAAAAGCCAACTGGGACAAGAAGAAGACGCTGCGACAAAAGTAAGAGTTAAACCTCATTAATTGAACGAATTTTTAAATTCTCATCCTAACTTTTCCTGTCTAACAGCTACGAAAAGCTCGGTTTGCTCACATCGTTGAATGGAACAACAGGAGGAAAGGAGATTTTGAATACTGTTAAGCCTGAGGAAGCAGAAGAGCCTACCGAGTTGAAGGAACTTACAGAAGAAGAAATTGAAAAGTTGAAGAAGACACTCAAGCCTGGTGAAGGTTTTATTCAAAGAGACGACGAAGGCAATGTTGTTCGAATCATTGTTGGTGACAGAAAATCGCACGATGAGATCCTCGAAGAGGAAGCAGAGAAGGTTGAAGCCAAGACCGACGTTGTTCGAGGTAAGTCATATGCTGCCACCCGGACACTTACTTTTCGTGATGAGTTATTTGTGATCTGACCTGTTTTGTTATAGCTCTTGAGGAACAAGCTGCCAATGCACTCGTCGTTGAACGACACCAGACCCAATTCGAATCAGATTGGGTTGCTCAGCTGATTGCAAAGCATGGAGACGACTACGAGGCCATGTTTTGGGACAAGAAGCTCAATGAATACCAGCAAACCGCTGCTCAACTGAAGAAGAAATGCCAGAAATACCTTAAATCTAGGTCACAGCAGTAGAATGTTTTTTTTTATGTCATTTTTGTACAATACTGTTTTTGATAAAGCACTATCACATTATTTTTTTGAATTTATACGATCAGAGTTGGTATTTTTGACAAATTTTTAAGCGTGATTGAAGAAGCTATTGACTTTGGTTACTTGATGTATATTGGCTGGTGCTGCAGCCTACCTACCAGGCAGAGATCTTTTTGATCCTTCAACAGAAGCTGTACCTTCGCTTAAAACACAGTCACGATTTCTGCCAAAAATCTCGCAGACCTATCCCTAAGATCCGCTCCATTGCTTACAAAGACATGGAGAATTCCATTAGACCAAGGCTCGAAGACATAGAGGATGAAGAGGATCTACTCCGTCTTCAGGAAGAGTTTATCTCTATGAATTCTACACCTGCTGCAAAGGTTATTCGACGGCCACCGCCCGTATTTGGATCAGCTCCAACACCTGCAAAGATAGAGGAGGAGGAGGATTTGGGTATGCCCGATCTAGAGGACGTTCCAGAACTCGAAGCTGTCCCGGAAAAACGACCAGATAGGAAGATGAAGAGTGGAAAGAAAAAGTCCCTGTTTGCTTCTCGTCGAGCTCAAGCTTCCAATACTGCGGAGAGCGCGCCAAAGCAGGAGGAGGAGCCGCTCGTTACTAAACGCCTCATTGACGTCAACTCTATGCTGGGAAATGTCATCGGCACTGTAAAAGAAAGCATCCCGGAACCGAAGAAAGATGTGGTGAAATTGGATTTTGACCTAGGCTTCGCCAATCGCGCTCGACAATCCACTGGATTTCCACAACCTGTACATCGAAGCGAATTCCGAAAGCGAATGGACGAAAAACTCAACAAGGAGAAAGATCAAGCAACCATTTTAAGCGACCTACCATCGAAGGATGATGAGGAGTTTGTGAACGAAAAGTATCAAGATATCCACGAAGAGAATACCAACGCCATCAATGCAATGTCGGAGGAGGATATTATCGCTGCTCGAGCACAATTGATGGCGTCCATGGACCCGGCTTTGATAGAAAAGTTGATGAAGAGGAAGCCAATGAGTGAGAGAAAAGAAGACACTCCATCTGCTTCACCTAATGTCAAAAAGGTACAGTTTTCTGATACCATCGATACTGCCGCGGATGTCATGGAGGAAGATCATCCTATCGCTATGAAGAAGAAATACTTTCAAAATGTCGAGTCTGAACCTGAAAAGATGATTTGGATGGGCATTGGCGAGCAGCAGGATCAAACGACAGATGTACCCAGTTTTTCAAACGCTGCTGCGCAACTTCGATTTGACTTTGCCGGAAATATTATTACAGATAAATCCGTTCCTGTCCATAAAGGTTTGCATCACCATGGGCAGAATCCGAATGAGGCTGGCTACACCATCCCGGAATTGTTCCACCTTATGCGAAGTCAAGTATCCTCTCAGCGAGTGATTGTTCTCAATACCATTTCGCGCATCATACAGAAAACCAAACAGCAAGGTTATGGGCGTTCGATCTCTGGAAACATTTGGTCTTTTATTATATCTGATATGAAAGGCGCTACTTATTTGCGAGCTGCTTTGGACGACAAATATACTGGAGCCGTTGCTGCTGCTATCAACGCCCTTGCTTCTCTCATTTGCAACGATGATGATGATATTTCCATGTACAAACATCTTCGTTTTAATTTGGATAGAGGATATGAGAGGATTTGGCAAATCCCCGCAGGTGAAGTTGACAGCGCCACCTCTGCTTCTGGCCTGGATAAAAAATTTACCAATGCGGTTGATACTTTAAACAACACTTCCGCCGATGATGACACCGAGGAACCAGAAGCGAATACAATGGAAGCACACGCCAAATTGGCAGAAAAGGACGTCATATCAGCCTTAGTACAGATGAACATATTGCCTCGAATTCGCTATCTGTTGGAGCACATGTGTCAACCTGGTGGGCTGGATAGCTGGACCGTTATGCGACTTATTTCCATTACTGAACGCTTAGCCAGGACCAGTGATAGCATATGCGAAATGATTGCTGTGGAAGAGCCCAAGATAGTCGACCTGATTGTTAGCCATGGTATTGAAAACACACAATGGCCCATCATTTCCTCCAGCCAGTCGTCCAATAAGTCTAATGTTGGTTGGCCATCATTGGAAGCGATTCACTTCTTACACGCTATGGCTGCTGCCAAAAAACAAATTGCCATCAGTGTTTGTATCGAAACTGGTCATGTTGATAATACGCTTCGTTTCCTCACTTTGTCTCCATCCGCCATGTCCGATCCTTCAGCTGTCATACACGCTTTTGAGTTACAATTGGCAACGCTCGAATTGTACCGCTTGCTTGCTGCTTATGGTCTCTACTGCCATGTGATGGCTGATCTGGCACCAAAAATACCACTGTGGATCATGGCCAAGGATACACTGGATAATGAAAAATGGGACAAGGCGGCAGAACTAACCTACGCAAGAAGTATCTCGGTGATCGCGCTATTAGAAACGTATCTTCACGATGCATCCGATACTCATCGAACGCTGCCTCAACATGATATCTGCTGGGCGCAACCAATGGCTTTCCATGAACTAATTGTTTCCATCCTAAAGAAGAGTGCTGCCGATTTGGTGTCTATTAGTACAAAAAAGGATACGGATCTTCAAGACGATGCACAACTCAGCCTCATAGCAGTCTCCATTGGCTATCTTGCGACGTGGTGTCGATATCTGGATTCTAATCCTCCCGCTGATAAACAAATCGTTGAGGATACCTGGGTTGCTATTGCTGATAGCCTTCTTCAGTCGAGCTGGCTCTCGGCGTTGGAACGTCTTTTGGACCATCTTGGACAGTCATGGCCAAGCCGTCCACAACCTGTGCAGTACACCAACCTTTCCGGGATATACGGGCCGGACACTCTGGATCACTACAAATGCTTAAGCAAGAGAGATATTGTGCTTGATGTTGTGGCTAGATTTAGTCAGCTGCTGGGATCATATGGTAGGATTCCATTAGCCAACATCGCGCAACAAGCATGTGAATGGTTAATACATGATCAGGTTGCACACATTATGATCGACCAAATTGCGAAACTCTATCTCGGTGCACACCATACCAGTTTCAGTTGGATGGAAAGCCGACACACTCGAAAGTATCCAGCTCAGACTGTATGGTCACACCTTTATTCTGTAACCAGTTTGACATTGAGTACACGTGCATTACCTAAATCAACTATAGAGCCCATGTCGATCTTAGCTGGTTTTTTCATGCACAAATCATCCAGCGGAGATGAGTGGCCAGTTCAATGGATTCTAAACCACGTTCTTTCAACGTCTTCAACGACTGAAAAGGAAAGCAATGATGATGGTGTACTATTACCGTTCTACAAGGAATGTATTGGGTCGGACGCTAAGTTGCAAGAATCCAAAGGTCTGTTCTTACATGATGGAAGGTTCATCGAAACCATGGTGCAAAGCGGTATTCAAGATACTAAAATACCTCATAATGTGTTGGCATTGTTATTGTCTCCCATTGACGAGCTCTATCACGCGGATAAGTCGGAGATACTTCGAGACTTGCCACATGGCTACAATGCCACGGAGCCTAATATTGTCACAGCAGCGTTGGACAAAACGCTTCAAATCTATAAACTGTTTAGTGGACACCAAGATTTAACCACTGTAGCCGTTTCACTCATGAAGCTGTTCCTTCTTGGCGAGAGATCAGGTCGAAACGTCCAAGTGGAAGTGGGTTTTGGCCATCCGGAGGATGGACAAGACTTGTTCCGCGACAGCAATGTGACGTTAAGAATCCAAGAGTGGCTGAATTGCATGTCAGCTGCACAGCTGCATGCATCATTGCAGGAAGCTTGGTCCGACAGTTCGTGTCATGTCCGAAAAGCGGCTGTACCATTTTACCAGTTCTATCAGGACTTTGCCGCTCAATACGCTGCCATATCTTATGGTGATCGCTCCTTTGCCAGACTCTTGTTGCTTCCGCTGATGTCCAGCTGTCCAATCGATTACAAACATCATCTGTGGAACGATTTGATTGATACCCTACCGACCATTCGTGTCCCCATCACGGACTTACTGGGAGGAGTTCAAGCGTATGTACAGCCTCCTGAACAAAATGAAAGCATTTTGCGAGATATGCTTCTGGCCGTTTGCACGAGGAAAGTGTCCAAAGTCGATATGAATGGTGGTGAAAATGGTGCATTGTATTGGCTCGCGTTGCACCATCTGAGATTTGCATATTCCAACCATACTACCCCACCTTCTCTTTTGCGAGACTTGCAAGTGTTACAGCCTCTTTTTGACCAGCCGTTTCCTTCGGAATTAGCTAACACGAGTATTTAGATGCATTACGTGTGTTTATGTTTGATTGAACCAAAATAAAAACATCGTAGGCACAAGAAAAAGAAAAACAAAAGAGAAATGGAAGTTCCCTTCTTTTTTTTCTTGAGGGTTCTTCGTCTCTCGATAGCTGCAACATGTCACAACAGTGTAACGAAACGGGTTGTTGCATACATGGGGACCGGACATTAATGCATTCCATTACAGTGTGTCCTACATGAACCAGCTTTTTAAAAATGCGAATGATAAAGAACTCATGATCATACTTTTTCTGTATGATACCGCACTGGGAAAACTTACAAGAAATCGATATGCATGTTTAGGCTGGCGTTATTTGTCGGTTTACTCACGCAGCAAACGATGAGCACCACGCATTTTGAGGCTCAAAGGATATTTCGCCCGGTTATAAAAAAATTGGCACGGAAGGGCATGCTACTGTACTGCACACATGATCCGCGCCGTTTTCTTTTCCAAAACCATGTTGTTTGTACAGCCCATATTAAAAAGAAAAAGATGTAAGGGGGTTTTTCAATAGAAAAGTCAGCTATCAACTACATGTCAGTTACCACTCTTTTCTAGGGCTGACACACAACAGAAATTCCGCCCAGTGTAAACGCACGGAATAAGTTTTGCCGTAGTTACGTTTAGAAGCCAGACAATCGCATATCCCACAAAATGTGCAGTTCAATCAAATCAACACCATGCAAAACAGAGTTCTCTCCCATTATAGCACCATGGAACTTTAAAAAATCGGGGTAGGTAGGTTATAAAAATTGGGGAGTTGGACCGCAAAAGAGAGCATGTGGCAATCATCATCTTGCATTGCATCAATCAAACTCACTTTGAACCAAACCCTACCGACGCTTTTTTTTTTTTTTTCCTCCTCCATCCACCTCTTTCCGTCATGAAATATAAAAGGTACAAAAACAAACACGAGACAGTGAACAAATATAGCAAGGTCATTGCGGAGGGCCATAGAAAGTAAGTCAGTGTAGGCACGGAAAAGCTGGTTATACTCATATTATGTCCGGTTATGAATCACATAAAAGGAAGGAATGAATGAAATAAAAAAAAAAATCTCCTTTCATTTTCGTTCCTTCCCTTTTTCCATTCTCTCTTTAAATTCAAAAAGGTTATACCCCCACTCAACTCGTCCTTCTCTCCATAGCATGTCACCGACAAGGAAGACTGCCGAATTAACTGATGGAGTGATTTGCGGAACTTGCGATACTGCCCTCTCCTCTGACTGGTTCTGCTCTCGTTGCCACCGCAAGTGCAGTACCTGCAATCGCTACATGGTTCAGGATGACGATTTCTGTTCGCGATGCTGGACATCAGCCACTGGATCGATCCAACCTAAACTGACTCAAAAAGAGTATTCCAATGCAATGATAGATTTTGTTCAGGAACAATTGATGGTCATTCCCCTTGTCGACGACCGCAGGCCAGGAAGACAATGTTAAACTCATACCTTTCTTATCACTTAGTACTATAAGCACGCTCCCGCTATGTATATTTTCTCTGAATGTTTTTTTTTGCCCTCGCCTTCCACCTAAAATTCGCACAATTCTATTGTGGTTTTTTTTATTTTTATTTCAAGATGTCTGCTGTGGACAATTGAAAAATGGTACCTTTCCTCAATTTCTGTCGTCCTCATTGTTCAGAGGCGCTCTTTGAATTTAAAGCTGTATGTCCTCAATCTCTAAAAAAAATAATTACGATTTGATGCAGATTTGTTCCTTTCGTGCTTGGACGGAGTTTTATCAGTACACAAATAATTGTAATGTTTCATCCTGCAACATTCTGTTGTTGTGTTGCTTTTGTGGCAAAATATTCACAGGATACGACAAGAAAAGTGTCCTCCATCGTACGACGGCCGAAACCCCATCCCCATGACGAAACTGCATTCCATTTGTCTGATGATACTGCCTAAGGTTTGTGCGCAGTATTGTCATACGCTGCAATTAATCGTGAGTTAAACGGCCTTTGTCCAACATCACTTTTTTTTTAACACGCCTACTTGGCATTACACACGCATGGAAACATAGTCAGACAACAGCTTTTGTGATGCATGAGACAATTTACCTCGTTCGGCTGTGATCACGCAAAACGATAAGCAGCCAAGGTGCTCGCCATACGCTGTTGGTAATGGATGCGTTTATTATGGAACGTGTGTGTGAGAAAAAAAAATGGATATCACCGTTCATAGAATACCGTTCTCCACATCATGCTAAGTAGTTCTGTTGTACACAAATTTTTTGAAGGAGATATGGTCTCTCAAATCATAAAAAAAATGCCTACTAGTTTATCGCTAGTAATAATAGGTAGATCAGGTATGCCTAGAACATGGTGTTCTTCTCGATCTAGTGCATGTTATTGTCAGTGAATGAGATGGCTATCGAATATTTATCCCCAGACTAGCTTACTTTAATAACGATAGGCGGCTCTTGAGTATTTGGCCTAGAAATCTCCGCCAGCTCCCGTCCAGCCTGCGCATGTCAAATATGTCAGTATCGACAATATAAAGCTTTGGGTAGGTTCGCCCCCCATCCACTTATGAGTAACCAGTTACTTACGTTCCAGATGCCTCCTTCGAGGATTTGTGATAATGACAAGTTCTTCCTGGATTTGAGTTTGTCGCGCACCTTAGACGCTATCATCTCACTATAGGTGATAGTCAGCGCTCGCCATTCAATAACCACAGGGTCGCTAATATCAAACATGGGGGTGACTTCCATCTTGGGTTGCCCCGGTAACAGAGAGTTACGTCGGTAGTTGGACAGACCCGACTCCAGATCTCCTTTTTTCAAGGTAAGAAATCCGGTATCCAGAAGCAAGCCACCTGGTTGTAAGAGGTTGGTTTGGTATGATAAAACGTGTTTAATATGCACAACAGAATATTATGTTACCATTAGGGTAGTCGGTCAGTGGAGTGAGTTGATCTTTGCCATCCACTGTGATACCGAGTTGAGTTTCAAGTACTTCAACGATGGAGTAGCAAAGCCATTGGGTGGTGGTGTGGAAGGGCACATAGGGATCCGAAAAGCCAGCAGATCTCAACGCTTCGCATGGCCACACATCGCCAACCGATCTTCCTTCAACCGGTGAGCCTTGTGCCCATAGTTCTCCCAGCAAGATAGCCACAGACCATAGCGTCTCCATTTGAATCACAGTACCTTTACTTGAACGAACGGTGGAAGGATGCGACAAGATGTAATCTGGAAAGGAGAGCGATCGTCAGTGATCATCCATGGTTTGACATATTATGGTAAAATTGCAGGTCATATAAATAAATAGATCTTTTACCTAGCATATTTCCAGGTCGAGAAGATGACTTATCATTACCCGAAAAAATGTTGGAATAATCCTTCATTGTTTCCGTGACATGTTGTATCAGATTGATTCGATCTTCGAGGCCAATCAAAGTATTTTTTGCATTCAACTGAAATCCGCTGGCCAAGTCGTCGAGAGTCAAGTCTGCTAATGCCGATGCTGCAGAAGAGTGTAGGACAGTCAGAGGGTGGACAAAGCGGGTATTCAACTGAACTCTTTTTTTTCTTTTTTTATAAACTTTACCATCGACGCGATTAGGATCACCAGGATCACTAGAAAAGAGACCAGACTTGAAAAGATCAAGTACAGCAATAGCAATCCCCTCGGTTCGCTTGTGAGTTCTTCCGGTTGATTTTTCTTGGTACGCCCAGTGATGCAGAGGATTTACGTCAAGTAGTACACTCATAACACACAGGTCAATAAGACGTTTAGCCTTCTCTGTTGGAGTCACTGATGCCCAAGAGGACTCCAGCTGTTTTATTCTTGGCTTTCCACCCACTTCAAAGTGTCTCCATCTTGAATGCGATGGCATATCGCTCGGATCGTCAAAGTCTCGCTTGACCAGCAACGTGACAAATCGTACAACTTCTTCCATTTTCCCTAGATCGATGTCAAAATGCTGTAACCTGCCTGATTGAACGATGTGCTGCATCTGCTTGGTCTGCTCACGTACTGAGCGTAAGCTCAGTAAGTAGTCAGCTTTCACGGCCATCATGATGGATAAAAAAGGGCAACTGAGGACCTTAAAGGAGAGAGAAGAAGGACAAGGGTAAAAGAGAGAGAGCGAGAAAAAAAAAAAAAAGGAATCTCTGTGTTTATTGTGATTTTCGCTTTGGCCCGCCTCGAGAGCGCCTTGATTTTGACGATCGTTACCAATTGTGTGTCCCACCGAGGGGGATTCAAGGCAGTCGATGCTAGTACAACAGCCACATTTAGCTTTTTGTTCTTCTGCTGAACTCCCTTTGAACATAATATACCGACCTGTTAATAGTAAGGGAAGACTGGCTGGATGGGGGGGGGACAGCCATAGTGAAACTGCCTGCCCGCCTTTTTTCTCTGAGCCCAGGTCCGAAAGTCAAACCACGTGACAGATGCAGCTTTGACTAACCCTGCCTAGTGGCGATGCCGGACTTCAACTCAAACCCTGCCCTGTGAGAGTCACTTTTTAAACATGTCCATCTCCAAGATCGCTCGCATCGCTCCCCAATCCACCGCTGTATTTGTATGCGACATTCAAGAAAAGTTTCGTGGCCGTATCTGGCAGTTTCCATCCGTCATATCGGTTGCCGGAAAAATGGTAAGCTCCCACTTGTGGGGTCTACACAAGAGCCAATTTTATATATCCCATTATGTAACCGAAACTATCTCAACAAGATTAAAGCTGCTCGAACCCTGGATATGCCAGTCTATGTCACCGAACAATACCCCAAAGGTAAATTCATAATCCATCAATACCCTGGTGTACAAATCCATATTTTTTTCTCACATTGTCTCTCCAGGTCTAGGCGCTACCGTTTCCGAACTCGACGTGTCGGATGCCAAAGCAGTGTTGCCAAAGACCAAGTTTAGCATGTACTTACCTGAAGTTGCAGAGTCATTAAAGCAGAACAACATCAAATCCGTCATTCTTTTCGGTATTGAGGTATAGACAATTTCAATTGTGCACAGTTGGGTCATATCCTACGGGACACTAAAAGTTCACATCTTCTTTTAGAGCCATGTCTGTGTCCTTCAAACTGCTTTGGATTTGCTGGAAAATAACGTTGATGTTCATGTGCTATCGGATGGTGTTTCGTCTCAAAATCACCCAGAAATTGATATTGCCTTGGCTGTAAGTTCCCAATCCTCTTTTGCTGGAAATCCAACTTTCTGTTCACTAATCGGACATTGCGTTCACCTAGAGAATGAGACAGGCAGGTGCAGTCATCACCACTTCCGAGTCCATACTATTCCAGCTTGTCAGAGATGCCAAGCACGAAAAGTTCAAGGGCATCCAAGACATCGTCAAGGAATACCAGGAGGCAACCAAAGTCAACAAATTGCTTTTCAAGCACACCACTGCCAATTTGTAAAAGCAAGCCAATCGTGTAATAATGAATCTTTTGTTCCTCTCATCGTCAGTTCAGTTCTATTTACATGCAGTCAATGATGGGGTGGACGGAAGGGGGATATTACGGTGGTGGTTGTCTTCTATTCAAAGTTTTTGTCCCAGAAACTAAGGGGTAATGCTTCTTGCTTCTTTTTTTGCATTAGCTGTCTGAATGCTGCTTTTGCTCCTGGGTATAACATGCCGATATTCTCTTTCCACCACTGCTTGTTATACGCCATTTGTCGGTCGTAAGCTTTGTCGAGGAAATCTTTGTAAAACACAGAAAGTGCTTCAGCCGTCACTTTCTCTCCACGAGCCCTGACTAAAAACGAAAGTGGGTTGAGTTCACCATGTCTACTCAAGCCTTTTATAGAATGAATTCCACATACTTGACTCTTCGTATTCGGCCTTCGCATTAACGAACAACGCATTGTTGGAACTCCAAAAGTCTTCATTGAATTGGTCTACACGCTGACGATGTAACCGCCACTCCGTCTCCTGAAAATTTCCATCAACAGTGAGTACATTAATGTGTCTAAGTAAAACGTGGCAAGGGAATGCTGTTTTTACCTCTGGTGTCTCATTCGCTGCAACAAAGTATTTGACTGGTCGTAAATTTGAGATAGGGTCGGGTGTTCCTATCATATCCGCTTCCACTTTTTGATACAAAACGTCGTTCAAAGGAGAAGGAAGTTTGTCGGTGGTGAGGTCTGATACATTTGACAGTTGTTTAGGTTTGGGGGGCTTACGTTTGCATCATAGGCAGGTTTATGCTTACCATCGGAAGGTTTAGTAGTGTGAATGGGTCGAAGAGCAAAGCTTGGGGAGCTCAGCTTGCAAATGCTCTAGAACGAAAGCATAAGTTTGGCGATAACTCCTTCGCGGGGTCATTTCCGTGCATCTTACCAAGCTGGTGCGGTATGTGGTTGCTCTCAGCATTTGGCCTTGAATGGTTGGACAAATCCCAAAAAATAAAAAAAATAAAAAGATTTCCAGGCAGGCAGGGTTGATCAAACAGACAGCTGTCACAAATTTCGCAATTGCAATCCATCAGCTTAAGCTTGAAACTGACAGTCTCCCATCTTCGCTATGACTTCAATGGACAAGCATGTCGCTAAATACATGGTGGCAACCGGCGATGCTTCAGCCGAGGCTGTCTCTGCCTCCGATGACATCTCGAAAAGTAAGTGCGGCTGCTGATCCCACTCCCTAGTAACCGACACCTTCAATTGACCGTATTTGCCATCGCAACAGTTGTCAATTCCGGAGACACTCAAGCCAATTTACTGCAATTGATCCAATCCCTCGGTGAATATCTCACCAACGACGATGGCTTCATTCGAGCTAAAGGTAGAGCCTCATGGTATTCAGATCTACGTCGTTACTGAAAGTGTTGCTGACAAATGATCTCATTCTCAGCTACCGGATTGCTGTCCCATGTGCTTTCCGAAACCAATCAATCCAGCATCAATGCGGCAGCAGGTACTTTCTTGCTCACACAATATGCTTTCATTGATAAAAAGGATGCTGAAGTATACTAAATCCTTCCACCTAGTTGATGTGTTGGTCCATTTCTATTGTGATCGCCTCTCAGACGAAACATGTGTCCCGAAACTACTAGAGGGAATCGATGCCCTCGTCACTTTCGATAACTTCAAGGAGAAGAGTGCCGTGACTGTTTCCAAGATGTAAGTGCCGGTTTGCATCCTGGAAGGAAAGGGCTTTGCCGATCCAATAGGACTAATGCAATGGTTAGGCTGTTTGAAAATGTCAAGACACAATCTTTCCCTCAGACTGCCAGATATAGAGTTTTCTCAATAATAGGATCGCTGGTAGCAAGGTACTCTAGTGGTAAGTCTGCTTGTACTCTTTGTAGTAAAATGATCTGTCATCGAAAATGAATATTCATCTTTAACCATTGTGATAGCTTTGAGATCAATGAACAACGAATTCGTATTTGGATTCAGCCAGGCAATGGATGGTGAAAAGGACCCAAGAAATTTGATGAAGGCTTTTGCACTCGTCAAGGAGATTGTTGTGAACTTTGATATCTCTAACCACGTAGAAGATCTATTTGAGGTCACATTCTGTTACTTTCCAATCACCTTTAAGCCTCCTCCGGATGACCCATACGGTATCACTGCCGAAGATTTGAAAATTACCTTGAGGTAAACTATGAGTGTTTTGAAAGGTTTATCGGTATCGATCTAATGTATATGCGCTGACCCACTTTACATTTTGGATCTTTAGACACAGTTTGTCTAGCTCACCTTTGTTCGCAAAGTTCGCTATGCCCTTGTTATTGGAGAAGTTGTCATCCAGTTCTGGTAGTGCAAAGGTATTAACAGACTCCATCTTCGATCTAATGCAGTAAGACACATCTAACATCGTCGTCCTAAACTAACAGAAAGACTCCATGGAAACTATTGCTGAATGTGCACCGGTTTATGGTGCTAATGCCTTATTGCCGGATATCAATGAATTGTTTGATGCCCTCAAGGTTGAAGTTTTCCATGCCACTGACCCGGTTCTTGAAGACACAGCTCTTGAGGCTATCCACCAAGTCGTAGCTGCTCTGAGTACAACGATTAGCAGCGATAGCGCCAATGATCCAGCCGAGAATGCATTGAAGCCACTGGTGGTTGAGTGCATGGTCAATTTGAAAGATCCAGAGCTCAAAAACGCTAAGCCGGCCGGCCGGATTTTACGAGCTGCTGCCTCTGCCTCTGGTATGTAAAGCGGTAGATCAATGGAAAATGATTTGATTTGTATCCTAATGGCTTTACAATTTCGTAGACCCTGCTTTCAACTCCATAATCGATGCCATCATGCCAATTTTGCTTAGACATCATAGAGAAACGGATTTAGCTACGCAGAAGAAGGCTGTACTAGATGTTCTTTTGGAGTTCTTGGAAGCTAGCAAGACCCTGTATGGAGAAAGAACTGACGCAAAGAATGGTAAATCTCACATTGATGTAGTTCGTTTCAGGTCCATGAGTCGGTCGTCTAAACCCTTTCTCTCTTCCAACCTGAATAGATGCTGACTTTCAGACTCCTCTGTTGGGTTATAAAGATCGCCTTTGGGAATTGTTTGAGTCAGCAACTACGGCGTCAAACGAATACAATGGACTTCGTCTGGCAGGCATAAAAGGTCTTCATGTCATGACTCTCATGAAGAATTACTTAGCTGATAATGAGGTATAGGTTTTTCCTTCAAACTCCACAAACACTTTCATGGAGCTGACATTATTACTTTATAGGTTGGGTTGGCAGTCCGAACATTTACAAAAATCTTGGTGGATCAAAATGACAACGAGCTGCAAGTCAAAGCATTGTCATCGCTATTGTCTATCGCCAAAACACAACAGCAGCAAATTTTAGACTACACCGTTCCTGTACTAATGGATACCATGCCAGCTTCTGAGGCAGACGACAAGGCTTCAGCTCACCAGAAAAACCTTGAGTACTTGACCGAGTTGTCCTCAATGCCTGCCATCTTTGATGTCGTTGGTATACAATTAGTATCCAAGTTTGAGACGGCAACCCGCCAACAGCCAGAACAATATATATATGCCTACGAAATCATCCATGCTTTCGACACCATCTTACAGCAGAAAACGGAGAAGCAAGATATTGGCAAATGGGTCGATTTGGTTTTTGAGAAGTTGTTTGGACAGTGTATATCAGCATCACTTGCCAGTCAAACCACCAGCTCGATACTTGACGATCGCATTCTTTCCGTTATCGCTTCCATCACTGCCGTAATTTTCCAACATCTCGAGGCTAGGTGAGCTCAGGTTATTCTGTTACATTCGCAGCGAGTTTGAATGGTTTACTGATATGCTGTACGTTATTTCAGTGTTCAATCTGAGTATATCAACCGCCTGTTCGACATATACACCAAGAGCGATCTCTCTAGCCTTAAGCTTGAATCAGACCACACATTTAAACCCTTGGACGCATCAAGCCCTGATGCTCAAAAGAAGACTAGCACCTTATTTGCGGTGGCTGTGTCTTCCTACTCACGTACAGTTCAGCTACCCATCGCTAGTCATGAAGAATTTTTAGATGAACTCGTCAGTGCAGCTCTTTCCTCCTCCTCCTGCGAACTGCAGGTTATTGCTCTTGCCCAGCTTCATGGTGCTATTGTTAACAAGTGGGCAGACGGTAAGTTCATTTGATCAGTGAGATTGTTCCATACGTATGCGCTGTATGGCTAAATATTTGGGGTACAGATGCTGTGAGGAACACCTATGTTGAAGGCTTGGTGTCCAAGCTAGTCCCCATTGCTGAAAGCAACCACGCTGCTCTGACCATATTGCTCTGGGTAAGCATCGTCTTATATTTATTCTTAAGTGAGCACAAATCATGCGTTTCTAACGGCGAGACCCCCCTATAGACTTGCAAGGCCCTTGTGCTTATGGCCAAACCCATTGGATATACCATCACTGATCAGTTGATCACTTGGTGTGCTTCTCCGGTACTCGGAGGTCGCACTGCCCACGGGTTCGAGCTTATCGTTGGGGATGATAACCTGGTTTTGAACAGAGCATCTGGTGCTACTTTAAATGTGAGTAAATATATTTACATATTTTTTGGATATCCGATTATCAAAGCTCTAATGCATGGCAATCTTTTCCCATCCAGCTACTTTACAAACAAAGATTTTTCAACTACTGTCTTCCTAAACTGGTGGAGAATTTTAAGTCTTCTCAAGCAGGTAAGAGACATGATATTCTGTGAGGATCTCCTTCATGCCGTCGTTAGTGACCTGTTCTCCTTGGTGTCGTAGATATCAAGCCCAATTATTTAATCGCCTTGTCCTACTTGCTGCGCAATGTGCGCAAGCAAGTCCTTCTCAACGAGCTTCCACCCGTAAGTGTATTGGCTATTAGTGATACGCACAGAAAAGGCAACCATCATAGGACGAAAATTTTTGTTTGCAAACCTGACTGACCATTCTGCTCGCCCCATTATGCAGCTCATACCACTTTTGCTCGATTCCCTTGAGCTTGACGATGCAAGCCTGAAAATTTCCACCCTAGATACGTTCCGCATCGCCGTGATTGACGCTCCTGAAATTATATCTCAGCATGTTCGCAGATTGGTCCCTGCACTGCTACAAGTCGCACAACATAGCAAACAAATGGCTGTCCGCATCAGCGCATTAACCTGTCTTGCTCAATTCCCCGTCAGTCTTACCAGAGACGTTCTGCAACCTCACTCCACTTATGCTATCAAGCAGCTCAGCTTATGTCTTGATGACAATAAGCGTTTGGTCAGAAGACAGGCCGTTGATTGCCGCTCCAAGTGGTACGTTCTTTTCTCTCTTGTCTCCCGTATATTCCTTCCGCGCTAAACATCTTATCTTTACAGGTATGGCATTTAATGCCTTTTGCAAGCTGAATACATCACGATGATCTGCGCGTCACCTATGTCAACATATAAAAAGGCTTTAATCACATTGGCGTGTTTCTAAAGCAAGCATGCAGTTTTTGTGTTTTAAAAAAAACCCATTACATTGAAATATAAAAAAAAAAAAAATTAGACATATATACAAACGAAGATCAATCTTGTCAAAGTGAGGAGGGGAGGGAGCGAAAGGTTGGGGATGCAGTAAATATGGAAAAGAACTTTAAAGTTTTGGTATGGTAAGGCGCACTAAAAGGTAGAGTGGAGGGCGGAAATCAAGCGAAATGAAAGAGACGGGGGGCATCTTTGGTTCATTTGAGTTGCCCATAGTTATCAAGGCGCTTCAAGACCTTATCAACATCGTCTTCTGATAATCTATATATCGATCCACGACATGTTGCCTTGCTTCGCATTTCTTCGCACAGCCACGTTAAATCCATATCATCAAAATACGGATGCTTCTTAAGACGCCTCCAGTTTTCAGAGCATGCACTGGGTCGATCATGTTCAATGTCAGTGATGTTGGGTTCCGAGCTGACGGGTGAGAAACCAAGGTCATCCATATCCCCCTCGAAGAGCGGGGGAAGATGATCGATACCAGTATCGATTTGTGCGTTGGTTGGCAAACGATACTCAGTAAACAAGGTTGGATCCATATTGTTGGTGGTGAACGCCGAGTTCATGAACTCCGTCAGACCGCCAGATTGATCAAATATAGGCTCGGAGAGAAGTTGATCAAACTGTTGTTGGGTATCCTTGTTATCATCGCTGGTGGTAGGGAAAGTCGTAGAGAATAGATCGTTACTATCGTTAAAGAGGCTGTTGCTGGTACTGTCGCCGAAACTGGTACTGAACAAGCTATCCTTATTGACACTATTAGGACTATCTTCCTTTAGACTAGGAGGTGAATTGGCCGTGGAATTATTTTCGCTATTGGATTCAAATGGATAACTACTATCACGAGAGAATTGTGGACTACTGAAAGCATCAGACTCTGCATCCTTGGGTGGTGAATGGGAAGTAGTAGTGTGTGTTGCTGATGCTTTTGCCTTTTCCAAAGGAAAGTCAAATGTGAATGCTGTACCCTTGAGTACATAATTTTCTGCTTCCAGTTCTTCAACTCGCTTCTTAAGGTTCTTCGTTTCTTGTTCATATTTACCGGCCCAATCTGCCGCTTCTTCCTCGAGTTCTGCGATTTTATCTTCCAACTCGCTGACATATTTTTCTTTTCTATCGCGGAATGCTCGCTGCGCAGCTCTGTTTTGCGCCTTGCGTTTCTGCTTTGGATCATTGGTATTCTCCTGATGGGCATTAGTGAAACGTTACAAAAACCAAATATGGCACAAATGACCCTATGAATGTTGGTAAAAGACTACTCACCAACTTGGATGGGTCCAGCGGCTTTCGGCCGGGTCGCTTGCCTTGTGGCTTTGCGCCAGGAGATAACTTGTCTACTAATATAAAATAAATTTTAATATACTAGCACAAGACATCTTCGGATATGAAAGATGTCTATTTACCACTAATGCCAGAGTCGTTAGAACTCATGGAATGGACAGAGTCTCTATGGTTGGTGTCTGGGAAATTCAAAGAAAGACAGGGAAGGCGCCGTTTAAATATGAGTGAGTCGGTTGACTAGGATAAAAAGTGAAAGAAGTCGAACTCACGAGTAGTTTTTGGGGGATTTGCTGACCTGATAGCGCCATCTACCTGGTCAAATTTGCGCTTGTCGTCTCCTGTAGTCGAGCGCCGAGCTTTATTTCGCTGTATGGAGTTGCTGAAAATAGCATCAGCAAGTAAGTCTACAGTGCTTGGATCGAACTGATCGTCAGAGATAGTGAAAGGCGAATTTTGAAGTAGTGCGCTCTCCATAGTGAGTCGACGGAATTTTGGAAAAAAGAAGTGGGAAGAAAAGAATAGAGGTGAAAGGGAGGCTGACGCATGCTATCTGATTCCCTTTTTTTTTTAGCTGTGAGTCAATTGATACGGTCTTCTGTTGGCCCGCCCCAAGATTAGTAATCCTGTTTCACTGATATAATTAAGCCTTGGAGGTTCCAGAATATCAATGAAGGTGTGAGGCTATGTTGACGTGGGGTATCACGACGAGATGGGCAATGGCTCTATCCAGCAAGGAAGACGACGCTTTTGCGACATTGACACCACTTTTGCTCGCTCAAAAATAAAGATAAAAAAATTAAAAGATAAAAAAAATGTGGGCATTTACGCTGCTTCACTTGCAGGCTGATCCACTTCCACTTATGCCTTTTCGTTGCCTAGCAATTTTTGGGTAATTACTTTTATTACATTATTTACAGGTTGCCATGTGGAAAAACATGTTTTTGACTATTGGTTCCTCTATAAATACAGGTGTTTAAAGCTCTCGATGGTATCTACAATGACCTGCCTCATGGGTGTATATTGAATGTCCAACACCTTTTGAGCTTTGGTGCTGTTGACAAGTTGTACAGGGTGAGTATATTGTCCAGGATGCCCTTCAGCTATGATTTCGCTTCTTTCGGGAAATGTTTCTCGAAGTATGTCGGCTAGTTGCTGGAAACAAAACTCTCCAGCTGCGACAATAAATCGTTCCCCGTCGACGGCTTTGCCCAGTTGCGCTGCTTTGACATGAGCAAGGGCAACATCGACGACACTGACATAGTTGCCACTGAATGTATTAAGCCTTGGGTCTTGCGCTTCTCCAGAAAAGTACCGTATAAAATGTCTCACAGATGACACATCTTCAACGTCTCTCGTTGTTTCTGGACGAGGGATGACTGGCCCCACGACATACGATGGAATAATGGTGGTTATGGCGAATCGTGGTGTATACTGCTTTCGAAATTCCCAGACTGCTTGTTCAGCTTTATACTTGCTAGCACAATAAGCTATTATTGGATCATTTTGGTTGCCGATCCTTAAGTTTTTCTCAACAGTGGCCATTGCCCAGTCGTTCCAGTCGTCCTCGCTGTACTCGTATCCAGGTTTGGTATCCAAGTGTAAGATGCTGGCCAAATTGGACGTGATGACAATATGCTTGACTCTTGTGCCGTATTGATGAGCTGAATTGAGTAGAGTCAACATGCTCTTCACAGCTGGCTCAATAACGTGGATCATTGGGTTCCCCGGGACACTACCATAAACGACATGAGGAACATGAGCAATAATGTCGACTCCTGCCAAAGATGGTTAATTACTAAATTTCATCGTGACATGTTGCTATTAAATTGCGTTTTGTACGTACCTTGAACAACGAAGTCATAAACATTGTCCTCCGCTGGGTATCCAATTTCTTGGACAACGAATTTACCATGTCCGTACTTTAAAAAATATTTAACAATGTGATCTGTCCTTTCACCCGTTTGAACAGTACCAAGGACATGGTATCCAGCTTGCAAAAATTGATCAGCAACATGAATGCCGATATAGCTAGCTACACCAGTGACTAAAACCTTTTTCCCTGGCCGTTGGGTCATTGAATTGTGAATGTGTGTGAGTGACGGTATTTGAAAAAGTAAATTGGGAGCCGTGCCCACCAATGCCCCTTATATATACGATGATTGGTAACCGCTGGAAAAGCATTATTAATTACCTGAATTTGATTCATGTTGGTCCCTACTCAAATATCTTCTCTCTCATTTGTCAAGACGTGTCAGGTGTTCTAGAAATCTTAGTAGCCACCCTAAATTATTGTATTTCCCGTTCACTTTTATTCAATTTCCAACACAGGCGATAACCGGCCATATGCTGAGTAATGCTGCTTCAAATTTCAAAACCGATCAAAAGGCTCGCTCATGCTTCTCATTCTTTATCACCGTCGACTGATTATACCAGTAATCCGTATGTCGATCGCTAGGCAATTTAACACTATCATCCGCCCTTATGCATGCTGTTATGACTGCTTACACCAATGCTTGCACGGATAAATTATGGAGTCCGGCTCGGCATTTCTAATCATCGCTTGAATACCTTTCATCGCTTATTAACTTCTCGGCATATATTACCTATAGCCTTTATCGGTGTTTGATGTCTATGAAATTTTATATGGCTGTGGTTTATAATGCCCAGTCATGAGAGGCAACGTTTCTATTTGTTCTCTTGTATGCAACCCTCGTATCGTTATTAGCGAGAAAATGGCACAGTGAAATATTCGCTTTTATAAATTTTTGGTTGGAAGATCAAGAAGTGAAGCTGTTGTAATAATGGTAGTCTTACATTACCAAGAAACGACAAAGCTAATAGCGCACAAAGGATTGGAGGCTATTGTGGTGAATGTTCCAATCACAGGCCAAGTCAACAAATTTGGCCGCTGCTAGTCTGGTCGGGAAATCTTTGGTACCGGCCCAGGCAATCCCCATGACAAACCTAGGCTGTAGCGAGTCTTCCCGCAACCATCTCGTGTTATGATTAGTTTGATACAACTAAAATTAGTCTACGAGTTCAGTTACATACAATATACCAGTATATCTCTTGAATGCCCAGGTTGGATACAGCCGCATCAGATAATAAATTCGGTTAAATTGACTCACAGCGGAAGACCAGGAGAAATTTTCTCCGCGGTGGCGCAAACTAGCAATTACGTCTTTGGCCTACCCCATTTTCAGGTGAATCTAGCATAGCAATTCTAATAATAATGAAGGCATACAGAAGCATAGAGAAATACTGGGTTGAAATTTTTATGATCTGATTTTTTGCACTTGGCCTCCGATTCCAAGAAACGGTTTTAACAGCTGTCAACTTTTTTTTGGCAACAGATAAACACACGTGAGACAGATCACGTGCATGTTTCTCCATCGTATTTTTTCTGTGCTAGTCGTTCGACTGCCTTCTTTCAGTGTTCAACATGGTGAAGTTTTTCCAACACACATTCGCTTATGAGTAAGTATCGCTTTGCTACCGATTAAAATGATAGTCTATACTAATGTCCATTTACCAATAGCCATCCCTGGGAAAATGTGTCATATGCATTTTGGTTGAGATACCCAAATCCATTTGCATCGCATGGTAAAAATCCTTCCTGCTGTGCTTCCCCATATTTTTCCTCCACTAACGTCGAAAATATATATCCCTATCTTATGTAGTTCTTTGTG
The DNA here is from genome assembly GCF_025399195.1 of Umbelopsis ramanniana AG. Classification (NCBI taxonomy): domain Eukaryota; kingdom Fungi; phylum Mucoromycota; class Umbelopsidomycetes; order Umbelopsidales; family Umbelopsidaceae; genus Umbelopsis; species Umbelopsis ramanniana. The sequence goes on from NW_026252107.1 coordinate 185,580, forward strand.
CCGATGTTATCGACAGAAGTATCAATGATGACGGTGTGCTTACCACCACTCGACTGGTATTAAAGCAGGGTAAATTACCCAAGTGGTTCCCTCAACAAGTACGCTGGTTCAATTTTTTTTTTCCCATTTATCGAACGCCATACTGACCTTACCCTACCTACCTTTAGTTTGTCAAAAATTCGGAAGCCTATGTTATCGAAGAATCCCTGGTCGACCCCAAGACTATGCGAATGGTCACTCGTACTAGAAATCTCAATCATGTTCGCATTATGCAGGTCGAAGAAACGCAAACTATTACACCGCATCCCGTCAATCCCGATATGACTACGGTCAAGACTGAAGCTCGTATTATTTCCAAATTTGGATGGGGCATGGCCCAACGTATAGAGATGTTCGGCGAAAGCAATTTCTCTAAGAATACAGCAAAGGTATACCTCCTTTCTCGTTTGCAAGTTCGTTTATTATGACCATCTGCTAAACCTGATGACAATATAGGCACGCCAAGGCATGAAGCATATCCTCCAGATGATCCGAGAAAAGCGTCTACGTGAACGTATGGGCTTCATGCAGCCTCAAACTGCTTGAATCTTCGAGGCCAATTCCCAACTCCAACACTTGTGAAAAATAACTCTCCCCTCAACCTAACCTGTACATATTCCACAAAAATTGCCCCTTCCGCCTACATTGAACCTCGTTTTTTCTTTGACCACTCCTGCGTTCGATGTTCTCTTCAATATTCCCTTGAGCCAATTGGCACTCTTTGTGGAAGTCTAATGTAGCCTTTGTAACTTGCCAGTCAATCTATTGGCAAACGTACACCACAATCTCAAAAAATAAAATAAAGCACAGTATTCAAATTATGATGGTGACATTTGGATTTTATTATTCTTGGTGCTGGATGCCGGCCGGTATATCTTTTAATGAAATGGTCTTAACCCAGCATGCTTCGCTTTCTTCCTCGTAATCTCACTAGCATAGACCAAAAAAATAAAGTGCTCAGTATCAGAAAGGTTTGCTGGATAATAAGATTGACACCTCCTGAAAATATCCCAATTACCTTCTTCTAACTTGCTTAGTGTAGGTTTTGCTTGCTTGCAGTGTGTTTTATAGCTTGTCAGGATGCGTTCGAACTGCAAGACAATCAGTCAGTATGCAAAAACTGACGGCATCAAGCCGAAAGTAAATTCACTCTCTCAAGTACACGTACCAATGCTTCAGTCTGTGGATGTGTACTTGAAAATGCTCGCTCCAGAACATACAGGTCGACTGCTTTATCTTCAGGTAGTTTCGAGACGTAGCTTAAACCGAAATCAATAATGACCAATGAAGCGTTGTTATCTCGCAGCATTAAGTTCGAGGTCGTCAAATCCCCATGCACAACGTCTACATCATGCATTTTTGCAAGGGCAGCTCCAATGGCATCTGCTAGGACGTCTGTGTCTGCCTTTCCTTCAATTATGATATCTTTGAGTATTCGTCCCAAAATTCGCTCCATGTAGATAGTGGCGGCTTCTGGGTCGACTAGGTACAATGCTGGGGTATCGATACCGGCCTTTCTGCATCGAAATAGGCACCTTGCTTCTTGTGATACTCGTCTATGTGTCAACTGCTTGTCGAGAACTGGATGTCGGTACGTCTTACTGAATCGTTCCTTCACAATGCAGCCATTGGGATTTGTAAGGAAAGGCTTGAGCTCATAAACGCGCTGTAAATATAGCCGTTAATCGAATGGAGGAGAGAGGGTCAAACCAACATGTAAGAACTTGGACCTACAGCCTCTGCGCCTTGCTTTATCAAGACTGCTGAATCGATCATTCTCGGACGTGAACAATCAGTTGGATACTCTGTTCTGTGAAAATTGCTGCAGTGAATCAAGGGTCAAAGGCAAGTCACAGGCAAATTCATTCTGGCTGAGCACTTTTGCAGCACCATATCATATTTTATTTTCATACGAGAATTTCATATACATACGCCAGCTACAATTTATCAATGATTCAAGGCTTTCATACCGTCTTCGGGGTAGCGTTCTCCAGAAACTTGGAAGGTCACTGCTGTATTGCGGATTTCATTCACCTCTGCCTTAGAAAGTTGTATAGCACCGCCAGCAGCATTATCCAAAAGATACTTCTCTTTGCGAGTTCCAGGAATGACAAAAATATCATCGCCTATTACATTAGTCAATTCAGCTTGTTAGTCTCTATCTCTTTTCTTCATGGCCATAACAAATCGGCTGTATAATTTACCCTGAGCAAGTAACCACGCAAGCGTAAGCTGCGCAGCTGTAACGTTTTTCTTCTCGGCAAAAGCCTTGATGTTATCAGCGAGTTTAAGATTTTTGGTGAAGTTTTCGCCCTGGAAGCGAGGATTGGTGCGACGCCAGTCATCCGCTTCCAAATCATCGAAATGTCTGATATTGCCAGCGAGGAAACCTCGTCCTAACGGAGAATAGGCGACAATTGACACACCAAGCTCCCGACAAGCTTGGAGTAATCCATTTTTCTCGATGTCCAGAGTCCACGGGCTAGAAACACAAATCAGTCCGGTGTGAACGACATTAGATTATCCATATCAAGCCCCACCTTACCTGTACTCAACTTGGACGGCAGCAATGGGATGAACCTTGTAGGCGCGACGAAGTGTATCTGCAGAACACTCAGACAGCCCAAGATACTTGACCTTTCCTTTTTCGACCAGTTTGGCCATGGCGCCCACGGTTTCTTCAATGGGTCTAAAGACAAGCTACATGAGCACAACTGCATAACGCTCGAGAACGAATCTTTCACTATATACATACGTGTTGGGGTCAATACGATGGGAATAGTACAAGTCGATATAATCAGTTCCCAATCGCTCCAAAGATGCGTCGCACGCCTTTGTTAAATATTCTGGTGAACCGTTGATCTTGGTGGTTGGTCCTGAGCGGTCAATAGCAAATTTTGTAGCGAGAAACACCTCCTGTCTTCTATCCTTGAGCACTTTGGAGATAATCTTCTCACTATGACCCATTCCGTAGATATCTGGTTGTGGATTATAGCAAATCAATAACCTTGCATGGACTTACAAACGTAGTCCTCAACTCATTACCTGCGGTATCCCAAAAGTTACATCCGATCTCCAGAGCCTTGTTGAGTAAGCGAATGCTATTGTCGTCGTCAACACTTCCGTAGACACCGGGAGCCTAAGTGCCGGACAAATTAAAACCACACAATATTCTCAGTTCTCGTGCCGAAAAACCAATGTTTAAACGGCGTCAACCTACCAAACTCATGCACCCAAGGCCAACAGCTGACGTTTTGACACCGGTCTTTCCGATTTCACGCTGAGGAATCATAAGCGGAATAGACATGTTTGATAGTTTTGACGAATACAAGAAGAAAAACAAAGCTATGTTTGGTTTCGGTACGAACAAATCTTTGCGTGTGGGCCGCGTCATCGACAATCTGGGATCGCCAGGTTTAACCGAACTCCGAAATCGCCTCGACAGCCACTGGCCAAATTAAATGGCTGCGTGGTGGAATAATGAAGTTGATTTTGGATGACGCGGCAGCACGCAAGGAGTTTTCGATGTATATATACCATGTATTGAATGGTCGATATGATATTTGACAAAATCAATTATGTCTCTACCTTTAAGTATTCCTCAACGCGAAATTGGAAAGACCGGTGTCAAAACATCGGCTGTTGGCCTTGGATGTATGAGTTTGGTAAGTCAGATCTGTCTATAAATTTTCTCGTTTATCATGGGAATAAAAGAAGTAATAAGCATTTGAATTTATTCCTGACTTAGGCTCCTGGCGTTTACGGGACTGTGGATGACGATAACAGCATCCAATTACTCAACAAAGCACTGGACATTGGGTGTAATTTCTGGGATACAGCAGGTGCGTGAATCACGATCAATCTAACAATGTATTCGCACAATGCAAGTCCTCAACAACAGTCTAATATTGCTCATTATAGATATTTATGGCATGGGCCATAGCGAGAAAGTCATCTTCAAGGTACTCAAGGATCGCAGGCAGGATATTTTCTTGGCTACTAAGTTTGCTGTGGATTTCAGCTCAGGTACTATTAGAATCAACGGATCCCCCGAATACGTCGCCAAGGCTTGTCAGGCATCCTTAGAGAGGCTGGGAACAGATTACATTGACTTGTACTATATGCACCGCATGGATCCATCCACGTAAGTCCTTGCTGCAAATATGTAAGTTGAATATCGCCCACGATTAATTTACTCAACATCACGTTTGTGTAGACCCATTGAAAAAACTGTAGGAGCTCTGGCCAAGTTAGTCGAGCAAGGAAAGATCAAGTATATTGGACTATCGGAATGCTCAGCAAACACACTTCGCCGAGCACACAAAGTGCATCCCATTACTGCTGTGCAGATGGAGTATAGGTAGGACAAGAGATAATGAATGAACTTACTATACTTGGTTTGCTCGGTACTAACATTGTATCAACAGCCCATGGACTCTGGATATTGAAAAGAACAATGTCTTGGAAACTTGCAGAGAACTTGGTATCTCTGTAGTCGCCTATTCACCTTTAGGCCGTGGCTTCCTCGCAGGTAACATCAGGAATTTTGAGGAGTTAGATGCCGACGACTACCGTAGAGGCAACCCTCGTTTCCAAGGCGAAAACTTCTACAAGAATCTTGAGCTCGCTGATAGCATCAAGGCTGTTGCCGAGAAGAAAAGTGTTACAGCTGCACAAGTTACCCTTGCATGGCTACTTGCTCAAGGTAAGAAAAAAAAATAGCAGATGCTTTCATTTTTACGGTGACAAAAGGGATTGAGTCTAACTTGTGACATTTACAGGCGATAATATCTTTGTTATCCCTGGAACTCGCAAAGAAAAGTATCTTCTCGAAAATGCCGCTGGTGGAAGTCTTCAACTGAAGAAAGAAGAGTTGGATCAAATCCGAACATTGGCAGATTCATTCCAACCTGCTGGTGCACGATATGATGAAATGGGAATGTATTCCTTAGATCTATAGAGGCTCAATAGTCAACGTAAAGATATTACTTTCCAGTTAGAATAGGATCTGAAACTTGCCATAAACGAAGCTGATTTCTCTAGTCGTCAATAAGCGCAAATATGTATTTCGGTTTGCATGTTGAAGATATACAACGTTGAGCTAGGTGTTAGTGCTGTGGGATTTGTGACTCGATTACCACTTTACGAGAGTTATAGCAGAAGTAGAGACTTGTCAAATCTCTGAAGTAAGATTTTTATTATTTATATTCTTCATTGTCATCTCGAAAAAAAATTGGAATGATTTACATGCGTCCATTCACGGAGAAATATCGTATGGGACGTTTGTATGATTCATCTTCATAGTAAAATTAGTATACATATTACACAACAGGTTGTCTTTTCTTCATATCTTCATACACATACAGATTAGGTCAGATTGGTTTCATGTAAGTAGTTGTAATGATCAAATAATTATGCATATTTTCGATGGCTATGGTGGGATATACGTGGGATCTTTTATTATCAAGTTACTGCTCCCATCCTAAAGAGATCTTTTTTTTTTTGAAAGAAAAAAATAAGAAAAATCTTGATAGTCACTAGAATCTAACGATTCAACATATCCATTCCATATTGATCATAGCGATCACCTGAAGGCTGGAATGCTTCTGAAAGAGTTCGGATTTGATTCAAGTCTTCTTTCGAGAGCTGAAGGCTACCAGATGCAGCATTATCAACCAGATATTTCTCTCTACGAGTTCCAGGAATAACAAAAATATCGTCGCCTGTACAAGTCAGATCGCACACGTTAGTGTTTCAGGATGCCTTTTCGTTTCATTATAAGAGTCAATAATCGCCAGGTTTCTTTTACCTTGAGCAAGTAGCCAGGCAAGTGTAACCTGTGCAGCTGACACACCCTTCTTTTCGGCAACTTCCTTAATGCTATCAGCAAGTTTAAGATTTTTGGCAAAGTTCTCTCCCTTAAACCGAGGGTTGCTTCGACGCCAGTCCTTCTCTTCCAAATCATCAATTGATCTGTAATTGCCAGTAAGGAAGCCACGACCCAAAGGTGAATAGGCAACAATGGAAATACCAAGTTCGCGACATGTTTTCAACACCTCATTCTTTTCAATGTCCAGTGTCCATGGGCTGTTTTGGTTATGTTAACACAAATTAAATTGCAACACCACAGATTCCACCAACCATTTCCTACCTGTATTCGATCTGCACTGCAGTAATGGGATGCACTTTGTGTGCACGACGGAGAGTTTCCGCAGAGCATTCAGATAGACCAAGATACTTGACCTTTCCCTCCTCAACCAACTTAGCCATGGCACTTACGCTTTCTTCAATTGGTCTGAAATCAGATCGTTGAGTAAATCACGTATGGCAGGATTCAAACTCCGTATTGCGTCCTTACGTGGATGGATCCATACGATGCATGTAGTATAAGTCGATGTAGTCGGTTCCCAGTCTCTCTAGAGATCCAGCACAAGCTTTCGCGATGTATTCAGGAGATCCGTTGATTTTGCCTGAGCTGACGTCAAATGCAAACTTCGTAGCCAAAAACACCTCCGCTCTTCGATCTTTGATGACTTTGGAGATGAGCCTCTCGCTATAGCCGTCTGCTCCATAGATATCTACAGTAGAAGCCAGTGAGTCCTAGTTATGAAACATGCACTACCGTTTTCGCTCCACCCACCTGCTGTGTCCCAAAAGTTACATCCAATCTCCAAGGCTGTGTTGAGCAACTGAATGCTCTCGGCATCATCAACTTTTCCGTATACTCCTGGGGCCTGAAATTTGTTGCATTGATTAGACCTTTTAGAACTATTCCGACTGCTTATGCCAGTTGTATAGTCCGTTTATAGCTTACCAAATTCATGCATCCGAGGCCAACGACGGATGTTTTGACACCGGTCTTTCCAATTTCACGCTGAGGAATATTAATAGGCAAAGACATGATCGTTTCTACTTGTGGATATCGAAGAGAGAAAGCGCCAAGGACTTGTAACTCGGCGTTAATATAATCCTTGGGTGTGGGTCGACGCGTCATCTGCGCTTGCACATTTTGGAGCGGAGGAAACACACAGGCTGGGAATCTCCGCCTTGGAGAAATTCTTAATGGCTGCTAATCAGTGGATGCACACCTGATGAGGACTAGTTAACTACAATTTTTGAAAGAGGTCGTGTGGCAAAGAATGCTATGCCAAACAGCAACGGGTCTTGCTATACCTCATGAACAGTGTCAATAGTATACTTCTCATGTCTGATGATGAAATCGTTACTGTCTCATTTTGGTTCAAATAAATCAAAGGATCCCTGCGAAAAATCCTCGGGTTTGCGCCTGGCAGGCTTGCAAGATTTTAAAAGAGGGCGGATGAGGCACAGGCTCTTCTTTTCTGCGAGCTTGAAAGTTGCAACCATTCTACATCATTTTTCACTAAGCGAGCGGCAGAAGTACAAATTGACACTTTTCTTTGCCAGTTCCAGAGATTAAGCAAAGTGTCATGGTTTACATCATAACTGTAAAACAAAAAAGAATTTGTTCTATAACCCATTTCGAGGTTACCATGATTGGCGGGTGCATTTACAACTATGTTTAGTCACTTAAGCTAAGCAAATCGCCATGCGAAGTTTCGGGCACAGCTGTAGTGATCTGTCCGATATGGAGAGTCCATGGGCCATTGCTGTTGCATCAGCCTTCAAACTAACTTTTGCCCGCCTTGAGATCCCTATTAGCTATTTCCAACCTAATTCTATGCGTAAGGCTGTACTTTTATTCATAGGACACTACCTAGACCTATAATGAAAAACTTGCCAGCAGGAATCGGATGATTTAGGATTCAGATTTTTCAAGCTAACAGATTAGACTTTTTTTTATCATGATCATTATACTAACCTGCGCCAGCCAGAATTACATCCACTTTTCAGAGCTCCTTTATGAAAGAATGGTAGCCGTCAGCACTCCTACACTTTATGTTATATTGCGCCTACGTTCCCATCAACAAAATCTAACTTATAAAGATGGTGCAGTCCAAAAATCCATTCCTGATACGCCTGATAATTGAACATCGGACTTTCGCGCTGAGAAGTAATGCACGTACCCGGTTTTCCATTTCGCAGAAAAACAGCTGGCTGTGCGTCCAACATGTTGAAGCGTTTTAGGCAGTATATAAATGAAGAGCAACATGACTTGTCTAGCATGCATCTTTGTAAAATGAATGAGGAATGAAACACAATGTATCTTCGATCGTATGAAAGACCGGTGCGGGTCAAAGCGTTGCTGAGTGTACTATACGTCATATTACGTCTGCTCAGGCAGTCAAGGCGACAAAATATCACGCACAAGAAGGGCATTTCTCGATAGGAACCAAAGCAGTAATGAGTAGCCTGGTGAAGACAACGGCCCTGGCGCCGATAAGCACGCAACCGCGATTTCCCGGAAGGCAAAGAAAAGTTACGTGAGCGTTTTGTTAAGTTGGCTGAGGCAAGGAAGTAGATGGTCTGGCCAACCCGAATGTAAATGGCCAGTTGACTGAAAAATTAGAGCCAGTTACATGACTGATATCGGCAGCATCGCTGAAACCAGAAAATGCCTGGGTCTCCCCCCCCCCAACGCCCCAGATAATCACACCAAGTTCCCAATTTTTTTTTTTTTGTTTGTTTGGAAACAGAAATGTTATTTTCTTGTAATTTCATAATTATCAAAGTTCCCTTACAATATGCTGATGAAGAGAGCGAAAGTACGATTGAAAAGAAAAAAGGACATATGGTGTAAAGCAGAAAATTTTCTTATAAAAAAAAGGGGGGAGCTTGAGAGGAATTTGTGTGCAGTGGGGAATGTGAATTATAAAGAAGGGAAAAAAAAAATACAGCCAAAGAAAAAGGTTAAAAGGTCTTCGAGTTCGGTTCAGAAAGGGGGGGAGGAAGAGTTTATGTACAATGAATTTTAGCGTCTCTTTTGCTACATCTAGCATGCGGCAACATTCCACCAACGGAAGCTTGATCCTTTTTCGCCCAAGGAAGACATTATGACAGTGTCATAAAGGTATTCCATGTAAGCTGGGGAGATGGTAGTAGGAGCAGGATCTACACGGCAGTTGGACCAAGATGGTTTTTGGAGGTTATCCATTAGCATGAAAGTCGCAATGCTTGAAACAATATATTGCGCCACAGTATTGAACAACATATCATCTGGCTTAATATCTTGTTTCAAAATCTGTTCCACGTTCCATGTCGGTATGACAGCATTAGACACAAGGATGCGCGTATCTTGACGATATGTATCGATAGCCTTGCTACCAGTGATACTGATATCTTTGTTGAGGTTGATTCTAGGGGAACTGATTCGGCTGCTGGAGGATGTAGAAGCGTTGGAGGAGTTGGAAGCGGTACGCACCAAATCGGATGAGGTGGGAGGGGACGGAGGGGATGCCATGTGTTGAGTGGCAAGGAGTTGATTTTGGCGGCGCAAAGAATCCACCTCAGCCTTGAGGCAAATATTTTCATTCTCTACCGTGGATAGCTTTTCAAACAGCTGATCGGCATAGGATTTGTGCTCTTGTACTTGAGCTTCAAGCGTGGAGATATATTCTAATAAAGGGGTCAAAGCATGTGTTATTGAAAAAATTCAGAGCACGCAATCGCTTCTCATACCACTTACCCTTTCTTCGTACTCTAAAATTACGCGCAGATATCTTATTTCGAAGTTGTCTTCTTTCCTTGGGAGTCATTTTCTTGATATCTTCAGGTGAGTGGATTTCTTCATCAGAGTCATAATCCATCTTAGAATTACGACGGCCAAATGATGGGCTGGTTCTCTCAGGTGTTAGCCTGAAATCTTCTGAACTAGCCGGCTTGTCTTCCTCTTGCTTAATGGTAAGCTTATCAGGAGACACGGTGGTGATGGGAGCGGTTTCGGCGGTGTCGACTTCGATTCCCAGCTGAGTCTCAGATGGTGTCACAGTCGACATGGAAGCTGACTGTTGCTGTTGTTGCTGTTGCAAAGCCAGTTGTTTCTTTGCCGCTTCGATGAGAAGCTTTATCTGCTCAGTAGAAGGAAAGCTTGGCGGTAAGGCAGGCTTATCCACCTTCACTTCACTAGCAGGGGCGGTGGTGTCCATGGCAGGTTGTTCTTCAGCTTTGATAGTAGATTCTACTTGTGAAGATTGAATGTCTAAAGCATCTAAGTCTGGGTCGGTGACAATATCTTGCGACATAAAATCAGGCTCAAACGTGGAGTCCATATAGTAGAAAGGGTCAGAGGTGTCGAAAGATTCATCCTTGATATCCGTGGTGGAACTGTGAGAGTTCAACCAGTCCATATCAACAAATTCGTCAAGTTCCATAATTCCAATGAGAGAGAAGAGATGAGAGAGAAAGAAAGGGAAAAATGAGTGTGGAAAAATCGTCTGACTGAAGCTGGCTTTGGAATTGAGGAAGACGGCACAGCAACAACACCGGAAAGGTGTGATTGCGTATAAAAGGGGGTTGGAGTGGGGGTAAAGGACAACAAAGGGTCTTGTTCTTTATTGACTTTTTGTTAAAGTGCGCATGTATTTTTATTATTTGTTCAGTAACTTTTTCACTTCTTCTACGGTGCTTTTCGCATATGTTAGTAATGTTGCGTGCTCCTGGAAATTGCTGGAAAGTTGCGCAAGAAAAAAAAAAAGGTCTGGGCTGATCAAAGCATGACGTGGCTGCGACATTTTTATGAGAGAAATACTGTTTGTTGCTCAAATGGAGTGGGTTGAGTTTGAAGTGCGCGAGAGTCGGTTGCTGCTTGGAATCGTCCACAATGGCCGACTACATAAGCAAAGCCATGAGCTTTGCTGAAAATGCAGCCAAGCTATCTCAAAAAGTATCCCAAGGCCTGGTGGATAATGCCATTGAAATTGGATTACCTGGAGGCGATGCTGGAGCGCAATACTTTGATACTTCCGAAGAAAAGATGAGAAACATTCGCAGACAGCTTGATTCAAGGAATGACAGAGAGAAAATGGATGGTCTTAAACGTTTAATCGCGGTATGTGGAACACCTGGCTTTGATTTATTCGTTTAGAAAATGGTCCTCGGTGGAGATTGCCGTGTTCCTACCTATCCACTTCACAAGTCACTTAACTACATGTTTATCACAGATGATATCGAAAGGACGCGATGTGTCCGAGTTTTTCCCTGACGTCGTCAAAAATGTAGTATCGCAAAATATCGAAATTCGAAAGCTTGTTTATATATACCTTTTACGATATGCAGAGCAAGAACCCGATCTTGCGCTATTATCCATCAATACCTTCCAAAAAGATCTTGGCGATAAGAATCAGATCATTAGAGCTATGGCACTTCGAGTAATGAGTGGCATCAGGGTTCCAGTCATCAGTCCCATTGTATTACTGGGTATTAAGAAATGTGTTGCGGATATGAGCCCCTATGTACGGAAAACGGCTGCTCATGCTATACCAAAGTGTTATAGGTAAATATATCCTTATAAGCGAAGAAAGAAAGCTTCAATGTGTTAAACCTTACCCTTGTGCTTTTCTCATAGTCTGGATCCAACACAGGAAGATTCTTTAATTGAAATTATATCTGGACTATTGAAGGATAGGTCAGCTATCACCATAGGGAGCACCATCATGGCATTCAACGAAGTGTGCCCCACTCGATTCGACTTGATACATTCTTATTATCGAAAACTTTGCAACATGCTGACCGACCTTGACGAATGGGGCCAGATAGCCGTTTTGGATTTGCTTTTGCGATATGGCCGGTAAGGAAGAGCATGGACACTCGACTGTGGAAGTATACTGACATCATTCGCTAATCCAATTTTTTTGGTTTTTGGAACAGTAATCAATTCACAGACCCAAATCCAAATGTAAGCAGCTTGTGTACAGTGTAATTTTTTCAAATAGTGGGTTGCTTATGCTTATGTGGCTACCTAATAGGGCATAAAGGTGCCGAAGGCCGTCACCTCCAGCAATACCAAAAACGAATCCTTCTACTCTGACTCATCCGACGAGGAATCTACTGAAGAAGTAGAGGAGCAGTCTGAAGATGAGGTTGAGGATGTGGAGTTGGATGAAGATCACAGTCTTTTGATTAAAAGCTGCCTGCCGTTACTTCAAAGTCGCAACAGCGGGGTAAGATTCTCGAAAATGGCAATGTAATAGAGTTTTGATGCTGACTTTAGATGTAGGTTGTCATGGCAGTTGCACGCATTTACTTTCACCTTGCGCCGTCAGAAGAAGCATCACAATTGGCCAAGCCTTTGGTCAGATTGCTTCGATCTCACAGAGAACTGCAGTATGTGATTCTTACAAACATTGCCACCATGGCATGTAGTAGACCAGTAAGTCAAATTTTCATTCGCTGGAATAAATAGCATATACGGAGAGCTAAAAGAGCCACTCTGCACAGTACCTTTTCCACGGATATTTGTCACAGTTTTATGTTCGATCTACCGATTCAGTCTTCATCAGAAATACCAAACTAGACATATTGACGGCCATCGTTACCGAGCAAAACATAAACTCAATACTAGGGGAACTACAGGTACGACTTTTTGCTGCTTGAACTCAATTATCTAGGTACAATTACTCAAACTACTTTCTTTTAACAGCAATATGTTAAGAGCCCCAACAAGGATTTTGTTGCATCAACAATCCAAGCCATTGGCAAGTGCGCCATGACCGTTCCAGAAACTGCAGATCGCTGTATGAAAGGATTGATGAAACTTTTGAAGAGTACTAATGGTACGTACGGGACTTGTTGACTTTACCTCACTTGTTCGATTACCAAACTGATCCGCTTGCTGCACGCTTTGGTAGATTTGGTTGTTGCGGAATCTGTCTCGGTCATCAAGCGATTATTGCAAATTCGTGGCAATGAAAACACGCAGTCCATCATACGCCTAGCCAAGTTACTCGACAAAACCACAGTACCTGTTGCCCGCGCCAATATCTTTTGGCTAGTTGGCCAGTATACTGAGAACATAAGTGCAGCGGCACCTGACATCTTACGCAAAGGCGTTAAGGGATTCACCGACGAGGTATGGGATGGTTTTGGCCAGCGACAATTACAATGTGATATTAACTTATTGTTCTTTTTCTAGCATGATGTTGTAAAGTATCAGATCCTCACCCTTTCCGCTAAACTTACGTGTTTAAACCCGAGCCACGAAACCATCAGTCTTTTGAATCAATACGTTCTTAATCTTGCACGATATGATCAGAACTACGATATCAGAGATCGTGCTCGTTTACTTAGAAGCCTGACATTACCTTACAGTGCTCAAGCAGAGAAATCAGGCAGCAACGACGATAGCCATGTATTAAGCTCACACCTAAAACAAATCCTACTGTCCGATAAAGAACCTCCAGTACTGGAGAGTGATATGCAAGGTTGGTAGTCGTACCCATCATTAGTATTATGGGCTATGGTATTTATTTGAAATTGTTCTATAGATCGAACGGAGTACACTTTAGGATCTCTTTCAATGATGGTAAAACATAGTCTACCCGGGTATGAGCCAATACCGGACTATCCTCAAGAGCAGCCAGATCCTTCTGTTCGTGATGTGGAGGAAGATTTCTGGAACTCGGTTGGTCAGGCGCGGATTGTGGAGCAAGGCTTTGGTAGCGATAGCTTCGAGAGCAGGTATCGTGATGGTTCAGGTCGTTCTCCCGCATCTACAGCATTTTCCAGTGTGGAAGCCAGGGGTTACAATGTTGTGCATTCCCAGACACCCAAAGCGAAAAAGAATGGCGAAGATTATGACTTGGAAGCTTTCTACAATGACACGAGCGAAGAGGAAGAAGCTCTATCTTCAGAAGATAGCGAAGCCACCACCTCCGAGGAGGACAGCGAAGAAGAGGACGAGGATGAAGAAGAAAGTGAAGAGGAGAGTGATGATTTGGACGCCGCTGCTGAAAAGCGGCCACTCAGACGCTAATGTATCAATAAAGTTGCATATCATCTTGACTGCATATATGATTCAGTTACAATCCTCTCTATTGTCATTTTTGAATGACGTCAATTTGCTAACTTGTCGCTCCATAGTTTATGAAAGCGCCATGCAATGATGGCGAACAGTGCCATACAAATGGCAGTTAGATACTGCATGCGATTAGCTTGTATATTTGACTGAGCATTGTGCAAGAAGGGAAGATTACGACGATTCGATTTCCCTAATGAGCGGGAGCTTGTAACATCGACAGGTAGATGTCGTCTTCTACGCGAAGCTCTGGTGCCTTCCATAGTTGAGCTTTGGCGTATCGGCTTGCACAATAGTGAGCAAATTAATGAGTCGAATCTGTCACGTGCATGCTGACAAAATTGCTTCATGGGGGGTTCGCCCTTTCTGCCAAACCGTTTTCCTAAAGTTCAACATGTCTCGAGCTACATTCAAGCCATTGACACCTCCTCTGGTCCTCTACCGCAATATTCTTAGAGCACATCGACAAATGCCTCCTGCTTTACGGGCAGTTGGGGACGATTATGTCAAAGCGGAATTCAAACGACACAAGGACGTTGACAATCCAGCCTACATTGTTGGCTTCCTCGGTGAATGGGAAAAGTAAGCAACTACCCGTTGTATCTCATCGACATTAAATTACAGACATCTCATATATGAAATAATTAGGTATCTGGATACTGTCAAGCAACAGACTTCACCTGTAGCTGAAGTTATATCCGCCTCGCAAGATGCTCAGGCAGCTATTGAGGGCAGAGAACAACAGGGATCAGCCTGGGGAAAGAGAATAGACCCTCAATTGATTGAAAGAATGAGCGATGAGCAAATCGGACAGCTTTATGAGCTTCGAAAGGAGAGCAAGCGATCTTTTGAAGAAAAGTAGTAGAACCTTTGTAAACAATACCTCCACCCCCCACACACGTTAACAGACTTCTTTGAGATTTTTATGAACAAAATTAAGACATTTTTAGCCGTCACGTACCTTTTTGTTAATTTTTGCTGTGGTCGTCAACAAAACCTTTGTGCGAATCAGATTGCTTTCGATTTTCAATGGCTCACATAATTCGACAGTGCCGCCTAGGTCATAGCGTTGCTTCACCATCCGTACTTTATAGAAGCTTCAGCACAGGATTTCTTTTAAGAAACCAGGCAGCTGCTGCCGCTTCAGAACCAGCACCAGGTGTGTACTGCTTTGTTTCTTTAACGGTACCGAACATTTAACATGGAGCGAAGCATTAACCGATGTCTATAGCTGCAGGTTCAAAAAAGGCTGCTATTGCATCATCAGCACCTCAGGGAACAGTGCTTAAGGGCATCAATTATATGAAGGAAGGCAAAGACCCTGTTGCACTCGATGACAGCGAATATCCAGAATGGTTGTGGGACCTGCTCGATGAGAAGAAACAAAAACAGAAATCTTCAAAACCCTCTAATCGTCAATACCACCGAAAACAGAACCGGGATGCTATCCGAGCTAGCAACTTCATGAAGGATAAGAAGACATAAAGTAGCCGTTCAGCTCTATATTGTTCTTTAAGCATAATAGATAAAAGCCTCTGTAATATAGACTACAGGGCACATGGCTCTGCATTTGAAAAAAAAAAAACTAAAAGAAATCATCTAAAAAAAGTTCCTGTCGTAAGATATGACTACCATCCTCGGTTATATTGATTAGATTGTGGGAACATATTGTTGGCAGCCTGTGCCTGTTGGAAAGCTGGATTTTGTTGGCCATACATTCCTCCTGAAAACACGATATCAAGAATGATTCAGTATAAGTCTATGATATCAAGCACCGCATTCAATAGAACATTCAACTTACCAAAGTTGTTCCCGAAGCCTGATTGCTGTGTGCTCATGCCAGTGTATTGAGGACGGATCGCACTAGCATGGTTGCCAACAAAGGTGTCTGGGCTAGGTGTAGAAAATTGCATACCTGTCATTTGAGGTACAAGTGGGGACGGTGTTGGTGATCCGAATGGGTTATCAGCAGCTGCAAAAGTAGATCAACATGAGTTAATGGTAAAAATCATACTATTGGGATGTATAACAAGGCATCGTATTACGTACTCGCAGATTGCCAGTTTCTATTTCCAGTAGCTTGAGGCTGGATTCCCTGGAAGTTGGAGTGCTGTTGCTGCATGCCACCATTAAAGCCTTGGCCAGTCATTTGGGGTAGTTGGCCGTTGAAGGTGGAACTTGACGGTACCAATGGTGCTGGCAATATGTTGGAAAGTGGAACTGTTGTAGTCTGTATTGGCTGAACAAAGTTTTGCTGAACGGGCTGTTGCGAATAGAACGACGCTGGTTGCTGCTGTTGCTGGAATTGCATACCAGTCGCTTGCTGTGGAACATATTGTTGTTGTGCAGTCATTTGTTGTTGTTGGTATTGAGCATTAGGGATTGATTGCGAAGTGAATTGGGGTTGCATTGGTATGCCAGACGGTTGCTGATACTGGGTATTAGTCATCTGCTGAGGAACAAATTGAGTTTGTGCAGGCATTTGCTGTTGTTGCATGGGCATCTGCTGTTGTTGGACAGGCATTTGCTGTTGTTTCATGGACATATCCGTCAACTGCTGAGGAACGTACTGAATCGGAGGAGCCTGAGGGATAGGCTGTTGAACGCCTGTTTGCTGAGGTGCCATAGAATTGCCTTGGTTAGGGTATTGCTGGTATCCAGTATACGACTGGTTAATAGCAGGCTGCTGGAATCCAGATTGTTGCTGTTGCAAAGGCGCGGATGATTGTTGATAACTTCCTGTTGATTGACCAGTAGGATTTGTAGCTTGTACTGGAGGTTGCTGGAAGCCACTAGGTTGCTGCTGAATGGACATAGCGACAGGTTGTTGTTGATATTGCTGTGATTGTCCTGACATATTGACAGCTTGAACTGGAGCCTGTTGCAAACCATTTTGTTGTTGTGGCATAGTGTTCGCTTCCATTCTGCTGGCAGTATTCTGTGGGGCAACGTTGGTACTTGCTTTAGACTTATAAGTGCCAGTTTTGATGGCCTGAACAGTCCGAGGAATCCATGCATCGTCATCAAATCCATCTTGTGGGCTTGTGGGTGAAGTAAGCTGTTTTGAAGCAGAATCACCAGTGGCTTTTGGGCTGACTGGCTTTGGTTCTTCTTCAACCGGTTCACCTGTAAGAAGATCGAATATATCGCCATGAACCTTGGCAGGAGCAGGTGATGTTGCCTTTGGTCTTGCGGATGCTATAAAGAGTATAAGTTAGTGAATGCTCATCAATGGACATCGTTGATAGAAACGTAATTTACCATTTCCTTCCGATGACTTTGATTTCTTTCTGAAAATGTTGGGTGCTTTTCCTTCATTCTCGGCTTCGTGTATTTTGCGTGCAAGTGCTTCATCTTGATCTTCATCATTTTCGTTTGCAGTTTCCTCATCGGAGGGCGGTTCAACCTTTTCATTTTCAATGAACCTTTGGACCCTTTGAACATATTTTTCCTTCATACCCAAAGTCTTCATCTGTTTGTGAGTCAATTTTGGTATATCGGAGTCATCCAGTTTCTCAGACTTGAAAGACGATGAATATACAAGGGATTGTTGCATTGGAATACCTAGCATCATGAACCAGTCAAACCAATCCCAGTCTTGGTTGTAACTCTTTTGGGGAGCCGAAGTAGCCTTTGATGGGCCAGCGGTACTTTTGGCAGCATCCTGAGAAGCCTTTTGTTTCCGCTTCTGCTGTTCTTCTCTATCCAAAAAGTCACGAACGTATTCTACGTCTTCAACACAAAGCTTATCCTCTGGAACGTCGATTTTGACACCGTTGGTCTTATGCAAGCGATATTTTCCATCACTGGCAGAGACAAATTGTGCTTCAACTTTGAATGCTCCCGTTCGATCAGTCCATAATCGCACTTGTGAAGGATCAGGCTTAGGCAAATCTTGGTACATGGCTGCACGTTCCGCTTGCTTCTTCTGTTCAAGTTGTCTCTTTCTCTCCTCTTCTTGCTTTTGTCTCCTGTTAGCTTCTTCAGCTTGTCGTGCTGCTTCTTCCTGTCGGCGCTTTTGCTCCTGTTCCACACGACGACGCTCCTCATCTGCTCTCCTTTGCTCCTCTTCCTTTCGGCGACGTTCGTCATCTGCTTTACGCTGACTCGCTTCCTTTTGGCGTTTCTCTTCCTTCTTTTGACGCTCTTCCTTTGCGAGAGCTGCTTCATAATCCTCGTGGAATTGAAGATACGACGATGGCACAATACCTGAACGCTGATCAGATAATTCGACATGCCACCATTCTTCGCTGGAGACATAATCCGTAATCAAAACTTGATCGTGCTCACGGACGGATAATTCGTTTCCACCATCGGCCTCAAAGCTGAATAGAACAATACCCCACTTTGGCTCGCAATTGGGGGATTGAGGAGTTGATTCTATAGGGTCAATAGAAGCGGCTCTGGCTGGACTAGCGGGCATTTGCTTGTTCTCAAACTTAGCAGCAGCATTTCGAGAGTCAGTAATCTTCACAAGAATGCCTTTCGCCTCGGATTTCGAAGCCGCTTGAAAATCGAACACGATTGGCTGACTGCTGATTATCTCAATGTGAACATTTTTGGTATCCAGCAAATATTTTGAGATATCGAGAACATGGTATTGCTGCTTAGGAGCTGTTTTGTCTGTGTCATTTTCGTAAGTAATCATGCCGTTGCCAACAGTCAACGTGCCTTTGGCCTTCTTCCTCTTTTTCTTCTCGGGATTATATTCGTGAACGGACCAGGTTTTAGGTTCGTCATTTAGGGTTGGTGTTTCAGTGGACTATAATGAAAAACGGCACCAATGAGTGAGAGGTTATTAGCTGCAACGTTTAAAAATTCCTTGTCACTTACAGGAAGGGGTGGGGGGCTAGGTGATAATTCTTGAGGTCGAGCTATAGGTGTGGGTTGTGACTCTTCGTGTGTGTCGGCCTTATTGAGAGCGAGAAGTCAGCATCTGTACGACGTGCAGGTCCACAGAGGTTCTATATACACATACCTGTCTGATGTAATTGCTTGGTGCAAGACCTATTTCTCCCGACTTGACCTTAACCAAATACCAGTCGGCATCGTCCTTATCGTAAAGCGTCATTTCCTCGTCCTCTTCAAAAGAAACTTCCTCGTCTTGCTGAGCTTCGTAAGCATATTCCGCCGTTACAGTACCTATTGGCTGAACCTAACAAAAAGACGAAATGCATGTCTACATTAGCAAATGCCATGCTATAATGACTAACTGCCGGACGGAAAGGACAATACCTCTTCTACATAAGATGCTGGTACCAGACCTATTGGACCAATTTGGTCCACACTTGGCATCTTGAGCTGAACCTCTAGCCACGAGGGGTCTGAATTGTCAATGACATACAATATATCGTCTTCTTTTATCGAGACTTCTTCGGCTGCTTGAGCGTCATAATCATACAGGGCCTTACAGACGGCCACATACTTCATTATTGAAATGGAGAAATTGTCTAATTTAAAGAGGTTTCAAACCGAAAAGGACAAGCTAGCACAAAATTATTTAAAGGGTCGGAGGACAAAGTAACACCGTATGAATCTGAACACATGAGGTCATTCATTGGTGGACCTCGTAACTTGGGACATCTCCTTCAAACATCCAACTTCGAAGATTGCCTTGTGACAGATGATCCGTCGAGCCATTGAGAACCAACTTCCATTTTCCATTCTCCTCTCTTTCTAATTTTGAGATGCTGCATGTGCCGGCGTTGACGTAGAAGCTCCAATCTTCAAGGAGGGCACGTACGGCGCAAATAACGCTAGCTGCGTGCCCAAAAAGAACTACTTGCTCGTACTTGGCGTCGCATTGCTCTACCAGTTTGTCCATTGCTGCTTGGACACGCTCGTGCACTTGCCTCATAGTTTCCATTCCAGTAGGAGCTGCCAATACAGGCACATATGAAGTATCGATTTCTGGATACAACTCCTTCAGGCGATCCATAGACGCTGGCAGCGGGTAGAAGGAGCGGGTAGTGCCATACCATTCACTATGCGACATTGTGGATTTAGAAATTTCCTCATTTGATACATTTGATTCCCACCATTCCAAATTTCTGTTACTTACCCAATACCATATTCAACATTGATGTTCATTCCAAGGGCATTAGCTGTGGGTTTGGCAGTTTGAAGACACCGGTAGAACGGAGATGAGAAAATCGCTTGAATGGGCTTTTCCTTCAAAATCTGTGCGGTTTCTTCTGCTTGTTGGACACCTATGGTATAAAGTGAAGGATCATGTGGCAGCCCAGTTGGTGAAAGAGATCCTGGATGCTCCCAGTCGTTGCGGTAGCCGTGACGAACAATGTAGATCTCCTTCAACATTCAGAACAATAAGAAAACGACAGACAGAGAGAACGACCGGAGTTCAAATGGTAGAAGGCAAACTTTTAATTTTCAATTCTGATGTTATGGCTTCAATATCGATCTAACATTAAAAAAAAAAGATGTAGTCGGTATAACGGTTTTCCCCAAAAATTTTGGTCCCATCAAGCACGTACCTCAACCTTCGATCCACCTATTTTTCTAAGTAACTGCCAATTTTCTGTCAAGAGTTTGCGCAGATCTGGAAGGAAAAAGCCACGTTAATACTTGCAGCCTTTGCATAACGATCAACATATGCAGAACTGTTACCTTGACTATCATCATTTTGGTCGTTTTGAACCATAATCCAACTATTCAGCAGACCTATAATGATCTGTCCTCTGTAAGCCGGGATTCTGCATATAAAATGCATTAGTATTACTTGCCAGTGTAGAATGATCACATTACGACAACTGACCTTGGTGTACAGGACTGTAACATTACCAGTAGAGCTGATGCTGACGCGATTTTCAAGTCCATATTGGAATACGGCCGTTGCAGATTTTCACATATGAGCTGTAGTATCGGCTATTGCAATGTTTCAGTTTCAATTCTGCACAGTATTTCAAATTAAGCATAGCTTACCTTCAGGTATTGTACACTGATGATCCCTAACTCGCTGAAAATAGGAGGGACTTCCTTCATGTTGATCAGTTGAATGTCCAGCATTTCTGAGCTTTGACTAAGAAGTAACCCTTCCACAACCAGCTTTTCATACAACCGGCTTCTTTCTTTTGACGTTTCTGATTCCAAGAGATTGATGAGGTCACGACAGCAACTATATGAAGCCTCCACAAGTCTTGGATTCGCGCTCTCTCCATGAACATATGTAAGACATTGGAATAGGCTCTAAAAGTACATGGTTAAATGATTTCACCATGGGCTAATTATATAAATCGAGTGAAGGTTTTACCTCTAAAAACACATTTCCTAATCCAGATCGTCGTAGAGTTACTGGTTCAACTTTCCTCAACACAGCTTGGATTAATTGCACTCCTCTCAGCTTATAGTTTGATTCATAATCGTCTAGAACAATGAGAATAGGAGGAGCTACCATATGATACACGGGCTGAAGTTGTTCTGCCTAATTTTGTTCAGTATTAGAAGCAAATTGCTGCTTAACAATGTAAAAGTCGATAACAGAAATACTTACCGATGCACGTTCAATTATCCATTCTATCACGTCAATTGCAGAAAAACCAGAGACTTCAATCTGCTTCCACGTTTGATTCTCATGAAAGTCAAAATCCATGGACTTGTCGACATATCGACCGTTTTGTAGTCGTTTATCTAAAGCAGGATGCGTGTGTTTCTGAAAACTTGGTCGAACCTGAGTCTCGAGAATGCTGACAAGATGCTCTTTGAGCATATGGTTCTCTTTTTCATTCAACTTTTGGTAGTCCAAACAGCATGGCTCATTCCATTGGCGTACAAATGCTTGCCATTGCTGTGACATTTATTATGGTGGTAGAGGGTATTATTTGTGCTAGCAAACTGATTTCGTCAAACAGCATTGGTCTCAACCCGAAATTTTAAATGGCCGCTTTGTCGACGTCACATCTTCTGTGCTTTTCTCTAAAATTGCGGCAAATTTCAGTTTTGTCAGGTCGAAGACTTAACCCAATCCAACCTCTCGTCGTGATCAGAGTTCTCCGGAGGATCTGACTACTCAAGCAGTTTGGGATAACAGATCGAATCGAAATAAGAAAGTAGACACGAAAACTTTCTTTCACTCTTTGTTGAGCTTCGCAGATTTGCTAGTCCTCTTTTGCTGCGGCGTGAATCTACCTTTCATTACTTTCAACCGTTAGCTCGGGTACATCAAACATGGAAGAAGAATTTCAGATGAACGAGAACGGTTAGTGATTGCAGGAGTGCTGAATGCCATTGCTTCACCATTCTAACGTTTGCGTTCGATTATGATCACCCACTTTCACTCAAAAAATCTCTGTTTTGACGCAATCATTAATAATCACTTTTGCCGCCATCTTCGATTTTACGAATCCGATCAATCAGAGTACTTCTTGCCCGAGGGAGAAGAGTATATCGATGAGGAGCCTATTAGGTACTGTTTATTGCCATTTTACTGAAAGTTGGTAGGAGCATTCGCTCTAACTGTTAATCGCGTTTTGCAGTCAAGAGGACTGTTGGACAGTTATTACCGCCTTTTTCGATGAAAAAGGTCTTGTACGCCAACAGCTCGATTCATTTGACGAATTTGTTCAAAATACCATGCAAGAACTGGTCGACGAAAGTTCAGATTTGGTGTTGCAACATGTTGGAGGCGATAGTGATATGTCGGCAAGTATCCAAAAATGGCTGCGTGTTGTTTTGGGAGTGTTTTCAGTTTGCTAAGATATGCGTACAGAAGCGTTATATTATCGATTTCGGACAGATTTATCTCTCCAAGCCTACTATGACGGAAGCGGATGGTAGCGCACAGCCCATGTACCCTCAGGAAGCACGTATTCGTAACTTAACGTATGTTTTCATTTATACCGCGCCTTTAAATCATTTTGCTTGACTTGGTGTCCTAATGCGCCCTGTTTTAGATATGCTTCACCGTTGTATGTGGATATGAATAAGCGCACACAAATTGCTAACCCGAATGACCCGCGTAATGCCGGAAAAACAAATCCCAACGACATGTTCCACGATGAGAATGAAGCTGAATCTAATATAGCGTCCAAAGTGTTTATTGGCAAGGTAATATTGTCTAGCAACCTATCCAATGCTTCATGCAGGCATTAGCTGACTTTGTCCGTTTAGGTCCCCATCATGTTGCGATCGACATATTGTATTTTGCACGCCTTGCCAGAGGCAGATATGCACGAGTTGAACGAGTGTCCCTTCGATATGGGTGGTTACTTTGTCATTAACGGTTCCGAAAAAGTGTTGATTGCTCAGGAACGAATGGCAACAAATACTGTTTACGTTTTCAGCAAAGCACCTCCATCCAATACATGCTTTACTGCGGAAATTCGATCTGCAGTAGAGAAAGGCTCTAAGGTCACCTCTCCACTCTATATCAAAATGCTACGTCCTACTACTGATAAAGGCGCTTCTGGTCAATACATTCGCGCGACACTTCCTTATATCCGCGCTGACATTCCCATTGTCATTGTTTTCCGAGCCCTTGGACAAGTGGCTGATCGTGACGTTCTAGAACATATTTGTTACGACAGAAATGACTATGAAATGTTGGAAATGCTCAAGCCTTGTATCGAAGAAGCCTTTGTCATTCAAGACCAAGATGTTGCCCTCGATTTCATTGGAAAGCGTGGTACCACAGTTGGTGTCACCAAAGAAAAGCGTATCAAGTATGCTACCGAGATTCTGCAAAAGGAACTGCTGCCTCACGTTGGAACAGGATACAAAAACGAAACTCGAAAGTCATATTTCTTTGGTTATATGATTCACAGATTGTTGTTGGCTGCATTGGAACGACGAGAGTTAGATGATCGTGATCATTATGGCAAGAAGCGTATGGATCTTGCTGGACCCTTGATGGCAAGTTTGTTCAGGATGTTGTTCAAGAAGCTGACGAAGGATGTTGCAAAATATCTACAAAAGGTAAGATTTCGGCAGCAAAGATGGGTTCATGCTTATACCATCCTCTTTTCTTTAACACACCTTATCTTCAAACCAGTGTATCGAATCTAGTAGAGAATTTAACTTGACGCTTGCAGTCAAATCTAGCACCATCACCAATGGTCTCAAATATTCGTTGGCGACGGGTAACTGGGGTGACCAAAAGAAGGCTATGCAGTCCAAGGCAGGTGTATCTCAGGTGCTTAACCGTTATACATTTGCCTCCACACTTTCCCATTTGCGTCGTTGTAATACTCCAATTGGACGTGATGGAAAAATCGCTAAACCACGTCAATTGCATAACACACATTGGGGTATGGTATGCCCTGCAGAAACTCCAGAAGGTCAAGCTTGTGGTCTTGTCAAGAATTTGGCCTTGATGTCCTACATTTCCGTTGGTTCTGCTGCCGCTCCTCTCATTCTGTTCTTGGAAGAGTGGGCTATGGAGAATTTAGAAGAGCTGAGCGCAAGCAATATACCAGATGCCACCAAGATTTTCGTGAATGGTGTCTGGGTTGGTATTCACCGCGACCCTGGTGAATTGATTACATCGTTGAAACAGATGCGACGTTCAGTGGATATCTCACCCGAAGTCAGTATTGTTCGCGATATCAGAGAAAAAGAATTGAGGATGTACACAGATGCCGGTCGATGCTGTCGCCCACTTTTCATTGTTGAAGATCAACAACTCAAGTTGACCAAAGACCATGTCGCTCTCTTGCAAGATCCTGATTCGAACTATAGATGGCAAGATCTGATTTCGGATGGTATTATCGAATACATTGATGCTGAAGAAGAAGAAACAGCCATGATTTGTATGACACCAGAAGATCTTGCCGAATCTAGATATTCGGCCGAGTACGGTAAGCCGCTACAAAGTGATCGTGATGTCGCTAGCCGATTGAAGACACAACAAAGTGGTTATTCGCATACATGGACGCACTGCGAGATTCATCCCAGTATGATTCTTGGTATTTGTGCCAGTATTATTCCTTTCCCAGATCACAATCAGGTAAATATCGCATTTGAGTTTAACCACGATATAGCGCATCATATGGAGTTCATTCATCTCACGTTGTTGTGCACCATTTTTGCTTTTAGTCTCCTCGTAACACCTACCAATCTGCTATGGGTAAACAAGCTATGGGAGTCTATCTCACTAACTATCAAGTCCGTATGGATACCCTTGCCAATATTTTGTACTATCCTCAAAAGCCTCTCACAACCACTCGTTCAATGGAGTTCTTGCGTTTCCGTGAACTGCCTGCTGGACAAAATGCTATTGTCGCTATCTTGTGTTACTCTGGATACAATCAGGAAGACTCCGTCATTATGAACCAAAGTAGTATTGATCGTGGTCTATTCCGTAGTTTGTTTTTGCGAACTTACATGGATGCTGAGAAGAAGGCTGGTATGATGTTTATGGAAGAATTTGAGAAGCCTACACGAGACAACACTTTGCGATTGAAGCATGGTACCTATGAAAAGTTGGAAGAGGATGGTCTTATTGCTCCTGGAACGAGAGTGTCTGGAGACGACATT
The DNA here is from genome assembly GCF_025399195.1 of Umbelopsis ramanniana AG. Lineage (NCBI taxonomy): Eukaryota > Fungi > Mucoromycota > Umbelopsidomycetes > Umbelopsidales > Umbelopsidaceae > Umbelopsis > Umbelopsis ramanniana. The sequence continues at coordinate 211,039 of NW_026252107.1, forward strand.
ATTATTGGCAAGACCGCACCCATACCTGCGGACTCTGAAGAACTTGGTCAACGAACCAAGGGCCACAATAAGCGAGATGCTTCCACACCATTACGAAGCACAGAAACGGGTATTGTCGATCAAGTCATGGTCACAACCAATCAAGATGGTCTCAAGTTTGTTAAAGTACGTGTACGATCTACTCGTGTCCCTCAAATGGGAGACAAGTTCGCTTCTCGTCACGGTCAAAAGGGTACCATTGGTATTACATATCGTCATGAAGACTTGCCGTTCTCTGGCGAAGGTGTTACACCTGACATTATCATTAATCCCCACGCCATTCCTTCTCGTATGACTATTGGGCATTTGGTCGAGTGTCTTCTCGGAAAAGTGTCCACATTGACCGGTAATGAAGGTGATGCTACACCGTTTACGGACGTCACGGTTGAAGCAGTTTCACAAGCCTTGGCTGAGCAGGGTTACCAACAGCGCGGTTTTGAAGTCATGTACAATGGTCATACCGGCCGTAAATTGGCCGCTCAAGTCTTCTTGGGACCGACTTACTACCAGCGACTTAAGCACATGGTGGACGACAAAATTCACAGTCGTGCTCGTGGTCCTGTTCAAATCCTAACTCGACAACCTGTGGAAGGTCGTTCAAGAGATGGTGGTTTACGTTTCGGTGAAATGGAACGTGATTGGTATGTATATTTTTGAATGATGAAAACGTGATGTTTGACTCCATTAATTGAATAATGGCTCCTCCTCCATTGTAGTATGATATCTCACGGCGTTGCTCAATTTTTGAAGGTGAGCCACTTTACATGCCTTGCGTTTTACTCGTTTGCATGCCACTAAACTAAACCTCTTCGCTTCTAGGAACGTCTCTTCGATGCTTCGGATGCCTACCGTGTGCATGTTTGCGACATTTGTGGATTGATGGCCATTGCCAATTTGAAGAAGAACAGCTTTGAATGCCGTGCTTGTAAGAACAAGACTCAAGTATCTCAAATTCACATACCCTATGCTTGCAAGCTATTGTTCCAAGAGCTTATGGCTATGAACATTGCACCTAGACTGTTTGTGGAAAAAGATCGTTAGATTTCTCCCCACATCAAGCCAACAACCCCTCTTTTTCTCTCCATAAAGTTCGGCAAAGCACAAAAACATCGGGTTTTTTCTTCTCAAGCCCTCCATTTCCTTTTTTCTTTTTTGTGCTCAATATATGTAGATATAACTTCTGAAAGCAAAAAAATCCCTCCACCCTTTCTGTTGAGAATCAAACAAAGAGAAATAATCATAATAAAATGAAAATAAATAAATACAAAAAATAACTCACACCTAAATGAATTGTATAACGGTATATTAGCCGGTGCATTCATCCTCTTTACGAACGGCTCCTTTGAACCGATTCGATTCATCTGAGACTTAAAAACGGCAACAGAAACATTGGGACTCGTGTTGAGCAGCAATTCATCAAATTTTTGCACACAAAGAAAAGTCAGCCACCAGAAAAATCCGCCCCGCTCTCTGCTCCCTTTTTATTGCTCATCTCCAATGGAAATTCGAGTGGGAAACAAGTACAAGCTAGGGAGGAAGATTGGTGCTGGTTCATTCGGAGAAATATACCTGGGTACGCTACATCTACTTATCATCATCTTATGGCAGCGTGTTCAGCCTGACTGCGGCCAATGACCATTTCTAAACCTTCCATTGCACAAACATTAGGTACAAATACGACCAATGGTGAAGATGTCGCTATCAAACTAGAAAGTGTTCGTGCTGCTCATCCTCAGTTGGAATACGAAGCTCGTGTTTACAAAACGCTAGCTGGTGGAGTGGGCATCCCATTCATTCGTTGGTTTGGGCGAGAGTCTGACCATAATGTGATGGTCATGGACCTCTTGGGCCCTTCCATGGAAGATTTATTCAACTTTTGCAAACGAAGATTCTCACTCAAAACTGTATTACTTCTCGCTGATCAATTGGTAAGCATATAATGCTATGTATAGCCGCTTCAGCCGACCCATGATGGCTTCAAGGTTTTTGACCCAGTTTTTGACCTCGTTTCTCTCCTTTAGCTCTCCCGTGTCGAATACTGTCATTCCAAAGGCTTCATTCATCGGGATATTAAACCAGACAACTTCCTCATGGGAGTTGGTAAACGTGGCAACCAAGTCAATATGATTGATTTTGGCTTGGCAAAGAGATACCGTGACCCCAAAACCAATGCACATATACCCTACAAGGAGAACAAGAATCTCACTGGGACACCTAGATATGCGAGTGTTAACACTCACCTTGGTATTGGTAAGATCAATGTCAACTTCCTTTCCTTTTTTTGCTACAATGGATATATCTAACTGGATGTCAATAGAGCAATCAAGACGTGATGACTTGGAATCTCTCGGCTACATCTTGATCTACTTTTGCCGAGGTTCATTGCCATGGCAAGGCATTCGAGCCAAAACTAAGAAAGAAAAATATGATAAAATCATGGAAAAGAAGATGACAACACCTTCGGAGCAACTTTGTCGTGGTCTACATCCAGAATTCGCTTTATACCTCAACTGTATACGTTCTTTGCGATTTGATGATAAGCCCGACTACAGCTACCTTCGTAAACTATTCCGAGATTTGTTTGTACGAGAGGGCTTCCAATATGACTACGTCTTTGACTGGACGATTAAGAAAATGGTAAGTTGCTAATGACAGGCATGCTGAGAAAGGAAGAGATGTTAATTCGCGAGGGCATTTCTTAGCAGGAAAAGAAATCCCAGGCACATTTGGAGTCCAATTCCTCACTGGGGTTGGATCCAATGATCTCAAGCATGGCCGCTTTACCACCTTCCCACGAATCCTCTCCTTTACCACTACAACAACCTCCACCACGACGAACAATGATTCCTCCCGTCCTTCCTTCAAGCGCTACTGCTCATCGTGTACAACCCTATAGAACGTTGGAACCAAAAACGCCGGAGCAATCCCGGCAATTGGACGATGTCATGTTACAATATCAACAACAGCAGCAAAAGCTATTGCAACAACAACATTCTTCTATAGCAGGTATGCAGCACCATCACCATCGACAGCAACCACAACAAGTTCCGTCTTCTTCACATGACTATAACCTTATGAGTGGATATGGCTATAGCAGCTCGCCAAATGCACGAGCTTTACGTGACGACAAAGCCGCAGGTATGTACAGTCATAGTTTTCAATCGAAACTTTTTCAGCGTTACAGTTCCTTTTTCTAACATAATATATGCTAATTGATTAGGCTCAAGTCGAGTTTTACGTAGTCAAGCCAAGACTACCAACATGTCATCTACAAGCAACCTTGTACCCCAAAGCACACAGCAATTCATGACCCCTCCTTCCTATCATGACGGAATATCTTCGTACTTACAGGAAGCCTCCGCTGTGGATCCTAACAACAATTGGGAGGCTACCAATGATCACCAGAACAGAACACTGCCTCCAGTTCCCACTACTTCCCGATCATACCATAGGATGGCATCATCACAGGTGCACTATGACGAGACATTCTAATTGTGCATATCGCTGAGCGCAAGAGTTAGCGGAATGACCATGGTTATCGCGTTTATCCTCTTTTTCTTTTTCGATACTTCTTCTTTTCAAACGTTTTTCCTTTTTTTTCCTTTTAATTATTCAACCCTATTTTGTTCTGCACATGTAACATAACAAGTTGAAACCAGTTCCCTTTTCTCTTTTGTTGCTCGTTCTACTTCTTTGCCTGTTTTTTCTTATTTCGTTTTATCCTCTTTTCTTATACTATTTCTTCGTTTTTTACCACTTCAATCTAACGTTGTTTCATACAAGAAAAGCAACCTTGTGATTCATCAGTTCAATCTTCCATTCACAACTCTTTTTCTTAACTTTCTTCTCAGTTCTATATATCCCAAGCCCATGTGCGTGTCCACTCTCCAAACATACTTTTTTCTTGAATGCTCCTTTGTGGTAGCCCCAGCCTACCTGATCTGCGTTTAATAAATGACCATTTAGCTCAAATGTATCAACTTGTCGAGAAAAAGAACAGTCGAATCTCTGAAGTAGTAGGAAACCTTTGATGAATAAATATTGAGGCTTGAAGTCACCATACATGGCAAATGGACACAGTTGATGTAGGCTCGTTATCATATAGCAAAGTGCTCTAGGTAATTGTCTATCGCTTGCAACACATTGTAGAATAGGATAGCGTTTATTTATAAAAACGTCTCTGTACAGTGCCTCTATGAACATCTAGTCCTCAAAGAAGACGATCTGCTTGCCTTTACCAAAGCCAGTGATTCCCTTATCCACTGCTTCTTTGAATGCAGTCTCGATTTCTTGTTCCGATGCATTGAGCTTCCAAGAAACCTTCTCCCACACAGGCTCACGTAACTTTCCTTGTTTGATGAGATCGATCAGATCGCCAAACATGGCTTCCCTTTCTTGTCTGCTATGTGTGTCTGTCCATCGTGATACCCAGAATCCGTGGTATGACACATCTTTGAAAATCAAAGGGGCTGCAGGTACAGCCATGGGCTGCTTAGACATAGCTCCATAGGTAACATGCTTTCCTTCATGGCTACATGATGATAGACGGTTAGTACTTGGTTCGCTCTAGTGAGTGGATTTTTATCACTTACTCTAGGTATCGTCCTAATTCTGTGGCATTTTTTCCGCCAACACAGTTGAGCGCTAAGCGAAGCTTTCTGCCATCGAGCCAACCTTTCAACTTGGATCTTGTCTCCCGCTTACTTAGTTCTTCTTCCGTCAGAATATGCGTGGCACCCAAAGATGTGAGATATTCTTTCAGCTCATCTAGGTTAGGTCGATCACGCACAACGTTGATCGTCTTTAGCCCCCAGGCATGAGCGATCTGGATGACGAATTGTCCAACTGCACTATTGGCGCCATTCTGTATGACATAATCCCCTATTGTTTTTCCACTTTGTCAACATTTATATGCAGATGTGCAATTCAGCATAAATTTGGCGTACTTGCCTTCTTTCAGTTCAACAAAATCGTTCAACATGCGATAGGCTGTCGACGGGTTGACAGTTAGAGTAGCGGCATGAACCAGGCTGACTTGGTTGTTGAATCCCGGCAAAAGCTGCACTTCGGACGCGGGCAGAGCTGCATGGGTCCTCCAGGTGCCTCTTCCTGCCTGAGCCATGACTACTTTATCGCCCACATTGAAGCCTTTCACTTGGTCACCTAGAGCAATGACTTCTGCCACGCCTTCATTGCCTCCTACAGCGACTGGCTCATCACTGCCAAGTGACGTATTGAATGGCGGCTTGATGGGATAGACGCCTTCAACTTGATTGCAGTCAGCAGGGTTTATAGGGGCGGCTAGAAAGCGAATATGGACATCCTGTGGCTTTATATCGGGCAATGCGTGCTTATGCACTCTATGCAAAGGCATAAGAAAATAGGTATTAAGAAACAACCCAGACAGATTTTTGCATAGTAGTATCCACGTTCTTTACCTCAACACCTCTGAGGGTTTACCGTATTGTGCGTAAACCATAGCCCTGGCTGGAACATGTGAAGAAGTGGAATAGAAAAGAGAAGTTTTCACGGTAGACAATGGTCTGACAACCAAATGCATTTGACGTGTTCCCAGAAATAACATGGTGAACGCACACAATTTTGTTCCAGCAAGCTGCCAACCTTCAATTGGTGCCCAACCAATTTTCGTAAATGATATTTTTGGAAATCAAAGTCACTTAGGAAATGTGAATCTTTGAATTGTCATTTTTTTTTACGCAACCTTTTTATTTTTTCTACAATCCATACAACCATTACATCCATCATGGCACGTCCAGCCATCAATGATGATATGGACTCGCCGTCAGGTGGTAGTATATTAGGTCCGGAGATATGTGTAGACTATCTGTCTTATAAATTTGACGAAATGGATCTTGCTGCATCCTGGAGGGTCATGACAAAGCAAAAGAAGTCAGTGGTTAACGGCATTCGTCTGGAAAACGCATCTTGGCGCACCTGGGCTAAACAGAAAGGCAATCTGAAGACGGTCAGTCCGCAGACCCTGAACTGGTAAGTATTTTTCTAAAGATATATCTTATCATTCTCGGGTAGCCCTTATCGTAACATTTTCCTTGTTACCTTTACCTTTGACAGGCTCAAAGATAGCGATGTCACCTGGCTCTATGGACCCTTACACACAGTTGTCAAGCAAGATGACAAGTATTCTAAACCTAAGGAATCATCAACACATGATAAGCTTGGCCTTATGAACGCTTCAACTCCAATTAAAGGTCTCAACCCAGCCAAAAAAATTCTCAAGCCTGCCCTTAAAAAGCGTTCTGTATCTGATTATCTACGAAGACCACCTCCAAAGACAACCCGTGTACTCTTGGTAGATCAGCCCAAGCGCACGTCAGAACTATCATTGACAGATCAGAACAATCGTGTGAATGCTGTATCGCCAGAAGTTTTAGCCACTCATCGCCAGCCAAAGCTCCGATTCAATAGTTATGTGGAACAGTGTATTGCTTTGTCAGACAACGAAGAAGAAGACGATGAACTTAATACCACTGACACGCAAGGAGAAGCAGTCAGCAGCCCACATCAAGAAGGCCTGTATGAAGATGACGACGTCATAGTATTAAATGTCACCAAACGAAGTAGTTCAACGCCAAGCATCATGAAAATTGAGCCCACACGACTCAAACGTCAAGCTCCTGGTGACTTTGGGGCAGACAGCGATACCAGCAGCGTAGGCTCCTATGATTTGCGTCTCAACAAGCAACAACCTATTCAATGGATCGGCCAATCAGGAACCGTGGAATATGACGCAGCCAACCAGGGTCGAAGTAGAGATATGGATGATGATTTAATACAAAACTACGATTGGGCTGCTTGGGATCTTGGGGCAGCAGACAGTGACGAAGAAGAAGAACAAGACAATGATTACCAATACCGGGATATAAATTATCAGCAAGACCATTTTGAGGACGATGATGATATGGAACCTCCAACTCTATTTTTTAATGAACCAAACTCCACTATAGAAGAAGGCGATGCTGCAGAGCGACTAAGAACGCTTGCTTACCAAATGGGAAACCACCAAAACCCCAGCGAGAGTGCAACAGTAGTTGGCAATGTCGTGCAGTGGGCAAAATCTTATATCTTTGGTTCCAACCCTTCATCGTCGTCGTCGTAGGGCTATTTACCCTCACTTTTTTCCCCCCCCCCCAAAACTCTGTCCGTTTTTTTTTTTTATTACTAATTTCTCCAATAACATTATCACCAGCAAACTCCATTTTGTAAATAAAATACAACTCATCGCTCAACTCAAACCAAAAAAGTCGTAGAATTACCTAACTGATTTTATTGCCGGTGTGCGGCAAGAGACACATTTTAGGGTTTTTCCAAGCTAAGACTTTGGTGGCTTAGAATTTTTCCTGTCTTTGTCAGAACCGAGACCACCTCGCTTTGTCACCCTCCCAGTTCATGGATCGGTCATCACTGTAGAAAACCAGCTTCACGCCATTTGATCTTGTGCACTACCCAATTGCCTAGAGTTTGGAGAGTTTATCTCTTTCTCTGAATCAACGCTTTGTGCTCCCTATTTTCATTTACTTCAAATCCTTACAACCTTCAGCACACACACCCCACTTTTTCTTTTATATATTACTCCATCTACCTTCGTCTATATACTTTATATACTCTGCAATACGCAACCTCCTCTGCCATGTCTGAAATATCTAGTCAAGAGCAGAAAACAGGATACGTTAGCGAAGAAGAACCTCCTGCGTTCAATAATTATTACGCACCGCTGTCCAAAACTTACAGCGAAGCTCAAATTTTGCAGCAACAGCGCTATCGTTCTATGGTGTCGTCCCAAAAGAATGACCATGAACCTTTGAGGGTTTCGATTCAAGATCCAAAAAAGCTATCAAGTGCGCCGACGTCCGCATCTTATACGCCATCGACAGCCACCTCGTCCGGCCATTCGTATCAAAACTACCCAACTCGCTTGTCATCTTCCTTTTCATCAACCCAGCAACCCACCTACGATCAATATGGAAGACTGTCAATGTCGCAAACAAACGAAGTCATAGATCACTCAAGAGCTCACGATTCTGAAAAGGTTGTCGAAGTCTCCCCTAACGAACGTTTTGCCAGATTAAATGCTCTCTTAGGTAAAGGTGCATATAAGGTGGTATACAAAGCCATTGACAGAGAAGAAGGCTATGAAGTAGCTTGGAATACTATTCAGGTTAGCATCCTTCTATATTGCCAAAGTCTACCCCAACAAAAAAAAAAAAAAAGGATTTTACCTGGACAGCTGAATAATCTTTTTGTTTTACATGATAGGCAATGCCATCTATAGATCATCATGATCTTGAGCACGAAATTGAGATCCTCAAATCCGTACGCCATCCAAATATTATCGCTTTCCACGACGCATGGTATAGCAACAATGAATTTGTCTTCGTAACGGAGTTAATGACTTCGGGTACTTTGCGGGAGTATATTCGCAAGTTATCCTTACCAAATATCAAGATTGTCAAGCGGTGGTCTCGTCAAATTTTGAAAGGCTTGGCTTACCTTCATGGACATGAGCCTGCCATCATCCACCGTGACATCAAGTGCGACAATATTTTCATCAACGGTGCACATGGTGAAGTCAAAATTGGTGACCTTGGTTCAGCCGATGCCAATGCTGTCGAAAGATCGACCTTTATGAGTACTGCCAAACGATATACAGTCATTGGTACACCAGAATTCATGGCTCCCGAGATGTATGAAGAGCAAGGTTATACCGAAAAGGTTGATATCTATGCCTTCGGCATGTGCCTTTTAGAAATGGCAACAGGTAATTGCTACTATATTTTTTTTGGATGAAATTAGACCAATGTACTGATATCAACTGTATTTTAGGCGAATATCCATACAATGAATGCAGAAATGCCGCACAAATTTACAAGAAGGTGACATCTGTAAGTGATCACTTTCGCTCGTCCCACGTTGTATCTGATACATGTACCTGTCATGCTTAATTCTCAATTTCGTTATTTCCCTCATAGGGCATCAAACCTGAATGTCTCAAGCGAATACAGAAATCCGAGGTCCTTGTTGTGATTCAGAATTGTCTCGGACCAGAAGAGGAAAGGTCCGTGAAATTTTTCCTTACCATGTTGCAAACTTTGTCTATGCACGTACTGACTGGCATTAAATGTTACAGAATGTCAGCTCAAGAAATACTTGAGCACTCCTTTTTGGCCGTCGAACCCGATGTCGTTTTGTTGGCTGCAGACCCCACCCATGTCAACCTGACACTGCAAGTTGTATTCAAAGGAATGGACAAACTCTCAGTCAAGTTTGAATTCAATGCCGAAACTGATACTGCCGAAGAAGTTGTTCGGGAAATGGTAAGCTGATGGTGGATTTCAAACCTCTGTATAGCCATTCTCACTACTTGACATGCTGACTGCTTTTTTTTCAGATTGATGAACAAGTCCTACCCGAAAGATACCAGCACCATATAACCAAAGAAATTAACCGCATCCTGCGTGACTTGGATAAGCCATCTGAATCAGAGCAGGCAGATCAGGTTCGAAGATCTGTTTGGAGACGAGAAAGTGATATTCGCTCTGAATTGGAAGATGCAAGACAAGGTTTGGCTATGGCCAACGAGCACTTGGTGGATATTGAAAAACGATGCGAATCTTTGGAGCTTCAAGCCATCCATTCTGAAAACAAATACAGAGATGCTGTTAGACAATTACGGGATCAAGAGCGAGCGCTGGAAGCCCCTCATCATGCCTATGCTGGTACTGCCAGTAGTGTTGCTAGCAGTGCTCATCACTCTGATAGCGAAGAACACCATTCTCAGTCCACTGCCACCACTGTCATATCACCTCCTGGATCTCCAAAACAGTATGCCACTACCAATGGAATCCATTTTATGGACGTACCTATCTCGGAAGCTTCGCTCTCAAGAAGTGCTAGCCTCTCGCCATCAGAGCATGACATGGAGTTGAAAGAGAAGGATGCCGGAGCGTTGAGAGAAGCTTTGGTATCTCGCATTTTAGAAGGTATAGCACTCGGGCTATTCAGACATATTCACAATCCGCCTGAGCAATCACATTAACATAACCCTTTGCATTTACAGAATATGCTGATGATACTGATATTGATGTGTTCGTTCGAGATTGTGCCATTGCTACTCATCGGAATATGGACAAGGCCACGGAATGGATTAAAAAGCTCCAAAATCAAGACATCATGACTGTAGGCGACCTCCGTGATCTTCACGATGAAGACTGGGCCGGTATTGGATTGACCGTCTTCGCACTAAGGGCATTGAAAAATATGCTCAAAGGCAAGAAACTTGCTGGTCAATCAGTATTGGCTCTCTCCAATACACAGTCCAACCCTTCATCTGCTCCATCCTCAGCCGGTGTTAGTTCACCGTGAACTGGTTTCATAGGTTGTGACAAAAGACACGAAGTCGCCGCTCATGATTATTAATTGCTTCCCATTCCATTGTTAAAACCATTTCCAATTGCTTTACGAATTTTTACTTGTTTTTTTTTTTCTTCATTGTACACCTTCTTTCGTACATTATTTTCAGTCCTTCATTTTCAAAACCATGTATCATCACTGCCATTAGAAGCAAAAACTAAATTTTACATCAATGCTTCTGATATATTTACATTTAGCTTTTTCAACCCATTCTGCCTTTTCTTCTTTCATTCACCCATTTATATGCTTTTCACCCCAAAATCCCCTTTTGTAAATACAAATCATACTTTTTTGTTTTGATTTTATGATAAGAAATAAAGAAACATTTTCTTTTATCCACTTTGATACCCAGTGTTTCCCGGCACCGACGTTGACTTGAAGGAAATTTATTTCACTCTAAAGACCATTGTTTCAAACCATGTGTTCCATGTTCATATCAGGATCCCTCATTGCAATTGATCATGTTAATGAGACTTTGAGCCGCTTTTTCAAAGTCTCTTGTAAAACTGAGACATTAAGAAGTATCCAATTACATGATGTAAGTGGTGAAGCGGAAGCTTAATGCCCATATCGAGCATCAGCCAGTTAAAATTCAGTGACCTTCAAAGGAAAAAATTCCTGAGACGGATTAACGATATCCGGCTCGAATGAAAAAAGGTACACAGCAACCTCTTTCTTCCTCGTAAACCTCTACTTTGTAAACTACTTCGCATGCGATAGTCACTTCAGTTGTAACTTTTCCTTCTAATCTAAACTTTGTAGATTTGACTGCTATGGACGCCCCACAGGACAAAAGAGATGAGAGGTCCAAGTCCATCGATGCCATATCAAATACAGAGAAAACGACCGATCTGACCATGAACAAGCAAGACGAGGCTACCGGTCTCGAGCTAGGAACCTTTGATAGTAATCCTTCAGCTGATGTGCTACCCGGTGGTAGACTGCCTGGAAGTAATGATGATGTACGCTTTGCCACCACTCGAAAAGAGCTCTGGTCCTACTATACATATTATGTTGGAAATAACGGTAAGTGAGCTCCTGCAAACAAGGTATACAAAAAAAGGTTCAGATGGCTCATTTTTATTTTTCTCCGCTTATCAGGCCTTGGTCCTTTTAATTTTGGGGTAAGTGTAGCTTCTTGATCAGATGGAGCGGTGTGTTCCCATACAAAGTTAGTAACGTCTTGCCGTACAACCCAATTGGAAAATTGAAAGCCGTCGCAATTTCAAAATCTATTATGTAAGTGGAGACGTTTGATCAAGCGGGAGATCAATCCCTGCCTGGAAGGCACTGACTCACGCTTAATTTTATCACCGCAGCTTTGGCAGGATGGAGTGCTAGCGATCCTAGTCAACCATGTAATAGCAGTGAGCCATGCATGCTTGGCCCATTTGCAGGTCAAGTTCGTGATATCAACTCTATTGTTCTACTCTGCAATGGTATATCATTTGCCATTCAAGCTGGCATGTTTCTCCTCATCGGTTCATTTGCGGACTATGGATCGTGGAGACCCTGGATCACAATATCCTTTACAGTTCTGGCTTGGGGTATATCATTTGGCTGGCTGGGTGTTGAAACCCCCGACAAATGGCAAACCGGTGCTGTGTTGTACATCCTTGGCCTTATAGCCTACCAAGGTGCACTGACATTCTGGACTGCAGCCTTCCCTCAACTGGCTAGGGATTTGCCAGAGATGATGGAGAGTGAGAAGCAGTTACTGGCGGGAGAAAAGGATATGCAAGAGCATGAAACGCTGGATGTCATGTCACGTAATCGGATATCCAACATGTCTTTTGTGGTTTGCAACGCTGGAGAAGTCATTATTTTAGCTATTATGGTGGGCATCTTGAAGGCCGTCAATTCAGATGCAGGCGTTGAACAAAACACGAAAGCATTCAGTATTTTGATTGCATTTTCTGCTGCTTGCTGGATCATATGCGCCATTCCATGGTTCGTTCTCGAAAAGCACAGGCCAGGAAAGGCGTTACCGGCTGGATCCAATTACTTCACCGTAGCCTGTAAGAACGTATGGTATGCGTTGAAGGAATGTCTAAAGTTAAAGCAAACATGTAAGTGTGTTACAAAACGTGTGCTAAAGTGGTCTCCGACCCAACTAATTTCTCCACGTTATAGTCCTGTATTTGATATTTTACTTTTTGATGGGAGACACTCTGAACACCACTGTTACAGTTGTCGGTACACTTCAAAAGTAAGCAGAATATGGTGCATTTATTATGGGTGCTAAAAGAAAAAACTAGCGGGAGGGAGAGGCTCGTTCACTAAACATATCCATTTATATCACTTGCCAATAGCTCCATTGTGTCCTACTCTACACTCCAACTGACCCTACTTTTGATCGTTGGAATCTTTGCTTCCGCTGTTGGCTCTTACGTGTTCTGGATCATTCAGAAAAAGTTCAAGATCAATACCAAAACCATGCTCTTAGTCAATGTTGTTTTCATGTAAGTCGTTTGGTGGCTGAAATACCCGATTTGAGAGATCGAACTGCAGTAAGCTGATCTCCTTTAAATTGTTTTTATCAGTTTGCTGCTGGACGGCTGGGGATTCCTTGGTATCTGGTTAGATAACTTTGGATTCAAAAATGTATGGGAAGTCTGGGTGTACCAGGTATGTATTTCAAAACAATCGAACTATGCTTGAGAAATCGTTCTTTTTGTCACTAAAACGGTACCACAATTTCGTATAGGCATTTTACGGATTCTTTGTCTGCCCGTAAGTTCATCACTGTGACGTTTGCTTATTGTTCTGATCCATAATTAACCGTTGCATTAATTTTAGATGGTATTCATATTCCCAAACAATGATATCCGAGGTGGTTCCTAAAGGCAAAGAGTTTTTATTCTTTGCATTGTTTTCCATCATTGGCAAAACATCTTCTTTCATAGGACCATTTGTGTCTTCAGCTATCATTGATCGCAGTGGCAACGATAACATGCCATTCGCATTTCTGCTAGGTTTAGGCATTTTAAGTTCCTTCCTTCTGATTATGGTAGACGTCAAGAAAAGTCGAAAAGAATGCAAAGAATATCTTGAGAAGGAAACATAGATTCGTTCCAGAAATAAACATTAGTACCTCAAGCAAAAATTATCTATTATGGTAACTTCGAAATTGTTCGGTTGGTCCCTGGCGGTTTTTACCAGCAGGCTGGGAGAAAGTTGTCCAATATAGCATGAGCTTGGAACGTCATTTTTGCAAGTGTGGCTGTAATACGTTTTCGAAGTCCTTACCTGAATCATTCCTTCTTGAATGATTCCAGCTATCTAATATCTGGTATATTGCAAATTTTTTTTGTGAAATAGAAATTGAAACTCTTATGAGTGGAGCCGACTCCAAACTTTCATTGTCTGGGTGGGCAAACGGAGGGTAAACTGTGGACTGAAGCCTCAAAAAGTCATCAAAAATAACGTGATAACGTGACAATGGATCTGAAGAGAAGAAGGCGAAAGAATACCAAAAAATCAAACCAATCAAAATCCGAATCGTTTTCAACTTCCGAACAACTGAAATTTTGAAACACAAATCGTTTCTCTCAACTTCTTTGCCTGCCTTGGTCCTATATATACTCCCACATTTCGACATGGCAGACAACAACCCCCATCATCCAAATAACCAACCACATAAACCAAAATCGCCTGATATGGAAAAATTCCTGTCAAGATCACAAAGCATTCACACCCACTCTATGCCTCGGCATCACAGAGCCATTATGAGAACTCCAACTCTATCAGCCGGCAACGACCAGGCTTTCATCGAATTTTCCCGCTGTTTATATCAAGCCAAGACAATCGTCAAAGAGCTCCAAGCCTTCAGTGCAAACGTTTCACCATCTTTGCGCATGTCTATGTTGCGACAGAACAACTTGACTCATGGACAAGACAACCAGAAGGAGACAGCCGAACAATTTTTAAACAGTATTCGGCACTATCTCGACACCACATTTGAAAAATTTACAAGACTTTGCAAAGTACTACTATTCGTCCTTACTAAAATGGAGTCTTCAGGCTCTGTTCGCATTGAACGCATAACAAGTTTCCGAAGAGACGTTTGGGATGCATGGCGAGTAGCAAATGATATCAAGGCACGCCTTACTGCCCTTATTGCACAAGAGTCCATGTTCCTTAACTATGGTGACCAAGCAACACCCGTCTCAATGGCAAGCAACAGCTACATGCCACCCCAATCACCCTCTGTGGGTGAACCAAGCACTCCAGAACTGAACTCCATAGGCGTGCCAAGCAGCTTGTCTCATCAATCTCCTTCTATCTCATCATCGCCCTGTTCATCACCATCTAATAACTTTTCATGAACGCTGTATTACCCTTGCTGCAGCAAACCTGTTCTTGCAAACAAACCCACATTGTCACATACTGTTTCTTCTTGTTCATAGCCATACCATAATTCTTCTTATTAGTTTCTTGTCTTACGTTCTTGTAGATCACCCAACTGCCACCTTGTACATACTCAGCAAAAAATGTTTTCAATATAATCACTAGTGGTCTTAGCTTGACCACTGCTTCCAAAAAAAACTGTCCACAAATCGTCCGAAATGTGAATTGTTCTTTTGAGTTACTTTGAATTAGACACTGAAGTAGTTTGATTGATAGCTGCCCATAGCTAGTCTCTCATGGACTATGTATGCTCGCAAACTTTAAAAATCGTATGATTTCGCAGGGCCAAATGGAGGATAGTGCGCGCCCAGAAAATCCGCACAAGAATGACAGTGTCCAAGGACTGCTTTCCGGTTGTAAACTAGGGAAAAATGTAAAGAACCTGACAGAAGTAATTTTGTGGACATTGAGCAGACACTTGGCTGGGTTCAGATCGCATGTCTGAGAAATATCTACTTCGGGATATCAGCTATGTTTTTTTTCCACCATCGTAATAAGTCCGCGTTTTTGGTGGCTTGGAAGACGGAGTTCACGAATATGCTATGCTGAGAACCGAAAAATGAAAGGGTACAACATCACCTTTGACTAATACAATCCCACCGAGCAACACATACTATGTTTTGCGCTTGCATGAAAATACTCAATTGATGTTTTGGGTATAGCTTACGGAATATGAGACACCATCTTTCAATTTTTAGCGTCTTGATACAGTTCCGAGCGTACTGGAGCTCAGATGAGAGTACGGTAAAGCAGGCAGTAAAGCTTAGGCAATCGTAATATAATATCTGGCCAACAATAAATGATGATAGTAAATCTATCCATGTCTTTATGTCATAATCTAGGAAGTACGAATGCATCTACTTCATTGATGAATATGGCAATTTAATCTCCATGTCCGATGATGGACCCACCATGTCCCTTTACATTAAAATGAATACCTCATTTCTAGAACTATGCCAAAGCTATAGTGTTGGTCTCCAGCTTCTTGTTCTCGAAATTTCTGTAGATTTTGCATAAATGAATTGGTTCAACTGATTCAAGGCTCCGGCTCCGTATTAGTTAGTGTTATAGAAAATAAGAGAAACTCTAACAATATACGGAACATCATATTTGTTCTGCAAGTTGCGCGATAAAACTCAAAGTAGAATTTCAAAGAAAATGTAGTAGCGAATAATCGCCACGACTCGGTTAATTGGGACGCGAATGAAACTCTTGAGTCTTCTCATGTCTTCCATTTTAATTTAGAAAATAGCGACGAAGGAAAGAAAAAATAGGAAATTCTATGGCTATGCCAAATAAATCGAATAATGCGGTAGAGTAGAGTTATCTTAAATTCGTGCATATACGATTGATTATCTACTCTTTTTCTGTACAGCACTGAAGTGCTTTCCAATAAAAAACATAACATTTGTTCCAAACTAAACCACATGTTCGCATTTATTTTTTTAATCACTTGAATTTCTATTCTTGCCGCCAGTCCCTATTTGCCGATTGATATTACTGGCTTTCACCGTTTCCTTAGAGAACATATAGAAAGCGTTTGGCAAGGATTGTGATAGAAAATTCGAGGAACTTCTGTGCATTGAGATATTATTACAACGCCCGCATGTCCTACGTTTATTGCGACTGAGAACAATGTATCTATATTGATTTTGAATTTTTTTAAAGTTATCATGACTGGGATTACTAAAGTCGGCAAAAAACTACAGCACGTACATATTATCTAGCCAAAGTATTTGCCAGCGACAACGGTCGTAGTAGCGTATTTTCAACGTATTCTCTAGCACATACATCTAGTCACATTTATCGTAAGGTTTCATATTTAGTGTTTGAAGAGCGAAGTATGCCTCATAAGCGGCTACCAAGGAACGCCTCTGTTCCAGTACGTTTACCAAATAATCGGAATGCATTGGGCATCATAATTGCAGAAGTATCCGAATAAAGTAAACGGGAGTTCATCTCATTGTAGAACCCGCTTTTGTCCTATTTCATCGAATGTTTGAGAATAACTCTGAAAGGCGAAGAACAACTAACCGCCACCTTAACGAACGCTATCGATTGATATAGAATGCATTAGAAGTATTATGTATCATAGACCTGACATTCCTTCAAGGCGAATATCGCGCAAGTGCTTTGGTGCGACATAGTAGACTGGCAAAGCAAGCAACTTCCAAAGCGTTCTATATGTAAACTCCGTCCAAGCTATCGTCGTGACCAAAATTACTAAGTTTTATCACACTAGATATGTGGACATACTGTGGTAAACCAGCGCCATACATACACGTTTTTTTCAAAGCAAAGAACAACATAGATGCTCTTTAGAACCCAATAGATATTTTTTTTTTTCAGTCTCAATTTGCCCCGAATTCTCAAACTCACTAAAACGTACTGATGGTCGTAAAAAATAATATATTATGAGCGTATGTTATTTTAAGAAATTGGGCGGATCACCGTCGTCGGTCGACGACAGTGGTGCTGTACGACTTCAGATACCTTTACCTTACGATTTCGAAAAGCTTCACTGCACAATGAAGCTCAATGAATGCTCACTTGAAAAAAGAGGTTGTCTCAAAATTTGCAAAGCTTGCCAACATCTGTCGATACCTAACAGTACCATATATCATAGTGTTCTGTCCTCCTTCGCCCAGCAAGAGTACCAGTTTATATTTGAAATATGTTGAGGAGCAAGAAGATATCATTATGAGAGTAAAAAGGTGAAAATCAATATGATCGAAATGTCCCTGGAAGTGATTTCAGTCTACACCTTTGGTTTGCAGTAAAAGAGAGGGCTGATTTATGAATGTACAAACTGGGTGATTTTGATCGTACGTCTTTTTCTGCTCAAGTATTCGGCTTGATTCGCTTCATCAACTATTGAATACCTCAGATGTAGCTTCTCGGCTCTTCTCGTTAAATGAGTGGTGAGGTTATAACTCATCGGCCAGGACTGGTTTCCTCGGTGAAGCTTGTCCGATACTTACATTTGTTTTTGCCGGAAACGTACTGAGCATGAGGATCATCACTTTATTTTCACAAAAATCACCAGCGATACTTGGCAAAGCCTAAGCCTAGCTTATTTTAAGTTTGGCTGACTTTTATCCAGGGAAATGGCAGTGGGAAAACTAACTGATAATTGACATGAGAAACCTGATGATTGGATGTATTTGCCACATCCTTTCAAGTTCTGCCTATGCAATTTGATTTTGTTAAAGTCCTCGCACTTTTCGTATTGTTGTCAGTTGCGCAGACGAAAGATACTGTCAACCTTCCGTCTCCAGGCAACCAGCTTCTTGAATGACTGCTTTAATTTCAGGTCACGTTTTTGATTCAATCCCAATCTTTTTTTTTTTTTTTTTGTAGGAACCTATAATCCACAAGCTCATTCTGTTCGAAAACACTGAACAGACCACAAGTATATCCAACATGGCAAAAGATAAGCATAAGAAGAACCAACCACAACGCCATGATCCTCTCCACGTCCAAATCAACGAGGAGAACGACTTCACTCACGCGCCGATCCGAAAGCAACCAAGACAAAAATTTGTAGATCGAAGCAAGAAAGGTGACGATGACGAAGAGGTACTTTCAGAGGAAAGAAAAATGTAATGCCGTCAAAGAATGTGTTCTCATTGCGATTATTTGCTAGGGTGACGGATATCTTGATGCTAAGATGTCAAAGAAAATTTTGAAGATCGCAAAAGAACAACAAGCCGATCTTGAAGGCTCGAAAGGGTAAGCAAATAGATTGCAATAGTTCTCTCTTCAGCTTTGAGTAACACACTGAACTCCTCTTAGTGCATCCGAATCACAACCATCACAAGTTTCACAATTCGCAAAGTCTGTTATGGAAGCTAGTGATGAAGAATATGACAACTACAGCGATAATGAAGTGGAATATGAGGAAGTTGAAGTCGACGAAGCGGATGCAGAGATCATGAGCAAATTCATGCCATCAGCTCCACGTGCTCAGAAGACACTTGCAGATTTGATTATGCAGAAGATTGAAGCAAAAACTGCTGCTGATTCTGGCAACCTGGAGATGAACGGTGAAGGTTAGTTGCATATCCTCTGAATGTCCTTGCATACAAGGAGATGATTGGTTTGCTTACCATTTTGCTTTTAATTAGAGGATTTAGATATTGCACCATTAGGCTTGGACCCAAAGGTTGTTGAGGCATATACCAAGTAAGTATTGTCATACAAAACGCTACGCTATGTCAATCTGTGTCATCAACGGTAGGCGGCGATAATAACCTCTGTAATTGTTATAAAGAGTTGGAACCCTTCTCAGTCGGTACAAGTCAGGAAAAACGCCCAAAGCTTTCAAAATTATACCATCACTTGGAAACTGGGAAGAGATTCTTTATCTGACACGACCTGAGGATTGGACTCCTCATGCTACATATCAAGCTACACGAGTTTTTGTGTCCAATTTGAAGGCCAAGCAAGTCCCCAAGTAAGCATATACTAGATGGTTCACTTTTTTAACTACGTTTTCACCAATATACTGATGTATCGTCTCTTTCTTATAGATTTTTCTCTCTTGTCTTGCTTGATCGCGTCAGAGACGATATTGCAGAAAACAAGAAGCTCAATTATCAATTATACATGGCTCTCAGAAAAGCCACTTACAAACCATCCGCTTTCTTCAAAGGTATCCTCTTCCCACTTTGTGAATCCGGTACTTGTACTCTGAAGGAGGCGGCTATTGTTGGTAGTGTCATTTCCAAGATATCCATTCCTGTTCTTCACTCATCTGCCGCTCTACTGAGATTGGCCGATATGGACTATACTGGACCCAACAGTTTGTTTATTCGAATACTTTTGGATAAGAAGTATGCCTTGCCCTACAAAGTTATCATTGCTCTGGTTGAACACTTTTGCCGGTTCAAGAATGACTCTAGAGAAATGCCTGTCCTCTGGCATCAATCGCTGCTTGTCTTTGTACAGCGGTAAGTGGTTTTATTCATCGCATACATAGCCAGCCAGTGAACAGTTTTTTAATAGTGAGCTCCTTTATAGATATCGACAAGACTTGGTGTCCGCACAAAGACAAGATCTTTTGGAACTTGTAAAGGTGAAGTTCCATCACGGCATTACTCCAGAAATACGGCGAGAACTTAATAGTGCATTGGCAAGAAATGAGCGTGATGAAGACGAAGATATGATGCTAGACTAATCGGAATCGCTGAATGTCTAGCAGAGGCTCAATCAAAATCGTAGAACACAGAGAATAAATCAATACTCTTCATCTCATTCATACAAGGCACTATATAATAAAAAAAATTGATCATTTTTGCAACATTTTCTTTTAATCTGAAATAAATGCCAGCAAACTATAGAATCTGCATATTCTATTTTTTTCTTTTAACGTTCTTCTTGTCCTTTAGAAAAAAAAAAAAAAGGTGAAGGGGGTTGAGCAACTATACAGCCAATGCAAAAGTGAGCGATGATGAACAAGTTGTTGAAAAGCATTTATACTGCAAATTACTCATGTTATGTTTGCCTTTCTCATAGTGCAACTAGGACATCCAGTCATGATAATGTGACATCTATGTGTATTTATTGTCAATAAGGTATTCATGGTTGATTAAAAATTAGGGCTTTTGATTCGTAAATGCTTTGAAATATACAGAGAATCAAGTATCTTCTGTGGAAGATACATCCCATTGATGCAATACAGCGAGGCAAAGTCCAGCTAGTCTAATGATATGGTTTGTGTCATAAGACTAAAACCGTTTGAAGGTTATGAAATGGGGGAATGAATAGCGAATGCTAAAGGTACTTAGTGAGCGGCATCAGCACCGGCTCTCTTTTCGTCATCAGACATGGAGTTGTCATCAGCAAAAGCGTACTTGGAATAAGCTCTAATGCGAGCACCATAGATGAAGAAAAGGAATGGAATAGCGCAGCAGAGAAGTGCGAGGAATGCAAGGAACGTACTGGCCCATTGGTAACCCATACGGTGATACATTTGGGTGGTAAAAAGGACAGTAGAGGCACCCCAGAAACTACGGATAAAGGTCTTAGCGGCCAAAGCTGAAGCAGCCAAATGTTGGTAGGAGTCAACCATGTAATTATTGGCAGAGTTATACAAGAAGATGAAGCCAAAACCCACGGGAAGACCACCAATGGCAGGACCCCACCAAGAAAGTTGAGGGTATGAAGTCCAGGCGAAGATGAACAAACCGATGGGGACGAGCCAGCAGCTCACCATCATAGGGTAGAGTCGAACTTCAGCCGGAGGCTTTCCATTGTACTTGGTCTTGGAGACCCATAGATAATGCTTGTTAACCAAAGGTGCGGCAGCAGCTGAGCAAAGTACACCAATGGCAAGAGGAATGAACATAAGACCAGTATCTGAGGCGGACCAATGCTTTCCTTCTTGAAAGACAATGGGATAAGCAACAAAGAACCTAAAAGAGATATATGCGGATGATCAGTTTTCAAGCCACTATTTAAGGATGGATGAAATGCTTAAACATGAAATCGAACTTACATATAGAGAAGACCATACAGGACAGACATATAAAGGGAGATCAAGAGGACGATAAGTTCACCAAACAACAACTGGAATGGGCGGATCAAGAAGACCTTCATTCTCTGACCAAAAGGTCGCTTATCAAGATCTTGCTCAGTAACGTATGTTTCGTCTCCAGTTTCCTTTCTCAACTTGGCAGCACGTTTAGCGAGGATAGTTGGGGCATACGTTTCGGGGACAGTGGTCACTAAGATGATATAGATAGCTCCGGCAAGGATAAGAGTCATCCAGTATAACCAGCGCCAGCCAAGGTTATCACCGATGAAACCACCAATGAGAGGACCGATAGCAGGGCCAATGAAAGGAGCGGCACTGAAGGCAGCCATAGGAACACCGCGTTCTTCGGTTCTCCACAAATCAGCCAAACTTCCTCCAACAAGAGTCATTGGTGCGGAAAAGGCAATACCATCAATGAATCGACAGACCAAAAGTGTACCAATGTTCTTGGCGACAGCGCAAGGGATGATGAAAATGACGGCAAATCCTAAAGTTGTAACATAAATGATTTTTCTTCCTAAAACTTCACTCATAGGACTGTAATTGATTTCTGTTAGTGATTTTGGATGCGAGGCAAATGAAAAAAGTTACTCTTGAATACATACGCAAAAACCATAGGGCCAACGCCAAAACCGACAACGAACAAAGTGACGGTTAAGAGGGAAACTTCTTCTGATACTCCAAATTCTTCGGAGACACCTCCGATATCGGCCGTGACAATAGATGAAGCGAGGGCAACAATGAAGCAGACCATGGCAATCACCATGGTACAATACCACTTGTAAGCCTTTGACCAATTTTTAGGATTTTCCTTGTCATCAATTTCGAAAGTCACCAGCTTATATTCAACTTGATGGCCAGTAGCTTGAGAGAGTCTGCGTGTGACAATATTTCCCGTAGCGGTTTCATGAGTGTATTCATCCATGTTTGCATTTTTACTGAGAGTACGGTAAGGGAGGTTGGGATCCTCCTCATTCTCTATCCGGCGACTTTGTGTCCTGTAACTGATATATATGTTATGATTAGTGACATGTGGAAAGAAAGAATCAATTATGATTCCGTTGGGTCACCTACATTTCATTATCATCTAACGTTTTCGAAGAAGCATTGCTTGGAGTAGTCATAGTGATTTGCTTCTATGGAACAAAGTTGGATTCAATCAGTGTGTCAGCGCGCCTTTATATATGTTATGTCGCTCAGTTCGGTAAAACTGGATAATTGTGTTTAAGCGAACTCCGCTGTCGCTTGTTAAACTACGCTAGATGTTCTTTTCGAGGTGTCCTGCTTAAAAGAACATACACTTATGCTGATATATCACATACCATTTGATATCAAAAACGGATGTTGCTTAATGCATTCTACCAGTGTACAAATTTATCATGATATGCCACAGTAATGGCATTTTAAGGGCTCTGGTCGATCATTTCCCAAAAATGGCAGTCGGCTGAAGGAATAGGAGGGCTTCGGAATCCAATCAAACGGTAAAAACGTGATATTGTTACTGAAAGAAGAGAGCCACTATTGCCATATGAAATCAACAGGTACGCTCAACGAGATATTTGTGATAAGTTTTCGTTCAAACCCTTGTTGAATGCTCAAGCAAGCAGCTATTTAATCCGTATACCCTTTCGGAGGGCCATGGGCACATGCTGCACATTTACGACAAGCTTAGACTTGAGTTCGTTTCTATTAGTTCTTCAATGTTTTTATTGGTCAATGTATCATCATGTTTCAGTTCAGCTAGGAAGCAATTTTTTTTTCTCTGCTTGATCTTCCTCCAAGGCGGAGATACTGTGAAGCGTCCCGATGGTAAATGTGCGGGGTTGAAAGCTTCCTCCGTTTTGACCATCCTTCCACTCACAATCTCTTGTCTCGAACATAACAGTACAAGTGGATTGTTGGCCATAGATTATACATTAATGGATTCTAGACAAACGAATGGCTGCCTTTGAATTCTGAGCAGCATTTGGCTTAACGACCCAAGCATTTGTTGCTCAATATTTAGAATGCTTTGATTAAGTTTGTTGCCCACCTATTATCAGTCACTGGCTATACTAAATTGCGGGATATCAACAGGTCGTAAGACCATTTCAAAACATAGTGGGCATGTGTGATGTGCAGAAAGTAGGTTTCAACTCCATACGTAATGGTACCAAACCTGACATTATCAGTAGAGATTACCTGTGATGTGAAATTAGGATAAATAAGTATAAATCTCAGGCAAATACCTTCTATGCAAAGGACTTAAGTACGGAATGACAATGAATGTGAAAAAGGCATGGGAGGGAGTTCTCTACATCAATTATCGTACTGGGAAAACTAATTAGCCATGCCTGGAAAATGAGATTCAATGGAGTGAACAAAGCTGGATCAAGAGTATAAACCATAAACACCGCTCTGCATTAAACTCCACCCGTTACCCAGGAACCACTCGCTCGGAGGACCGAGGCCACTCTTTTTCTGTTATTTTGTTTCAGGTAAATCAAAAACTACGTTTTAGAAATTGCCATGCTCCAATCGAATCCCTTTGCAGTCATTCAAACAATGTATATGACATTGAAACCATAATCGTCATTCTGCTTCCATATCTCCCAACTACGATCTGTCGCAAACCAATATCCGGAAATATATATAGGCATTAAATGGAGATATGAGAATACGTTATCGAACAGACTTTTGATTACTCTAAAACGTTTATTGCTCTTCGACATGAACTACTTGTGGTCAGTTGCAGTTCTGACAATGGGGCAGGTCTCCGATTAGCCAGTTTTATTACATCGCGAACCAGAATATGTACAGCAGTATTAACTAATAAATGTATATTATCGGAGGTCTATTGAGGACTTTATTTCAAAAGCCAATTTTGAGTAAGTGAAGTGGAACAATTGAATGTTTGTGGTAACTGATTAAGGAAGCTTGGGAGGAGGGAGAATTTTTCTGGTATAGCTATGACATATGGTTAGAGTCAGGGAAAGCTCCACATACCTATTTAAAGTGGCACAACAACCCAAGGGAAGTTTAGATTCTAAATGCTAAAATAAATGGCGAGTTCTAGACGCAAGTGGAATCACCTAGTGCGCAATCTGACAACATCAGCCAGTTTCTCAACAACAACAACAAATCGAAACTAAAAAGCTGTTTTTTGTTGAAAATTTTGTCCATGAAACAGATGCTCAAAACTAGCCGGTTACGTGCAATGTTGTCTAGCACCATCATGCCCTGCTGATTGAAGGTCCCATTCTCCGAGCTCCATACAGTCCAGGATTGGTCCTACCGTTCGCTGGCTGTGACAAATTTTCGAAACAGAACTCCGACTGAAGCAGAGCTGTCCATTTCAAACGTTACAGGAGAGGTACATTTCCGTCCGCACGCTTAACCAGTAACGCGAGTATCTCTCTTCAACCTTGTCGTTGATTTCGCACACAATCCACCCTGCAGTATAATTTTCATCTTTATTTATTACTATACTTTATATATCGTCTCTATATTCACCGTAGCAAAGTCTATTACACTAGAAAAGATGTTCAGTCTTTCAATCTCAGCAACGGTGACGTAGGAGGAACCAATGAGCCGAAAAGTCGCATCGGCCAACACTATGCGGACGAATGGCAACATAGCACAAGAAGTCATATGATACGTAATGGTGGCTGATATTTTGTAACAAGTACCGACATTCTGTAACGATGCAGCAAGAGAAAGTGTGTTCCGTCATTTTTGAGTGTTATCGGGAAAGTAACAACATTGCAAATGATTCGTGGCATAAACAAATTTTTTTGAGGTGATGACTGAAAGAGAACATCATCCCACCTCGACACTACAGATGACGCCATAGTAAGGGGAACGTTGAGAAAGGTGGTAACAAAAGTTGCTACTACGACGTGAAGCACTGGATACGAGCGCAAATACTTACATTTTGAACGTTTGTATGAAATTGCTAGACATGTTTTCCAGCTGCTGAGTCGTCTTTTCATCAAAAAAAAAAAAAAAAGAACGGCCCCCACCTGAGCAACGAATTCCCAATTGCGGGAAACCAAAAATCATGAAAAAAAAAAAGGGCATAGCACCCGCAGCCAACGAATAATTGCCCCTACTCTCCAATAGGAAAAATCCTTACCCTCCAACCGTTGTAGAGCCTTCGCAAATGTCGCACGCCGGGGACTCTGGATCAGCTCGATCCGTGAATGATACCTCGGCTCATAGTTTCTATAGCGACGACATGTTGCAAATGCAAGGCTACCACTTTAGTACGCCTATATCAGGTTCAGATACTGGCGAGAGCAACGATTTTGCAAAAGGTTACCGGATTGCTGATCGAAAGCCTGTGGTCGCTAAATTCTCTTCGAACACACTGAAGTTAGAGAGAGAATATCACACCCTAAGACGGCTGTATCAACAGCCAGATGGCCCAAAGTACATTGGTAAGTTTTGTCCAACCACTCATCCTTTCGCACCGTCAGCATTGAGTCATATAACCAAACGTAATTCCACATTTTCCACTATTAGTCCAAGCTCTCGAACGCATCAATGTACGTAATGGCATTACTGTCATAATATCGGCTGATGAAGGCACTAGTCGATTCGATCGACATCGCTTGCAATCCGAGGACACCATAAAAACTGGAGAAACTCGGTCATATTCACTATCCACTTCCACAACATCTGAATTCAACTCAATTGATACTACATCTACTTCAATCGTCATTCACCCCGCCCCCTCTGAGGCTAACACGCAGCAGTACGACTTGGCAACCTTTCTTCGCTTTGCTATCAAGTGTACCGACTGCCTTGAATTCATCCATAGAAATAATACAGTACACGGCGAATTACGCTTGAGTTCTTTCTTTTGGAGCGAAGAAGACGAAGGAAAAGTGAAGATTGCCAGCTTTGGTCAAGGTGCTCGAAGCTTCGAGTCTTATCTTACAAGCGAAGGCTGGCGCAAAAATTTTAGCTCCAAGGATGGCCTAGCAAAGCTCAGAAACACTCTGACCTACTTGAGCCCGGAGCAAACTGGTCGAACAAATTATATTCCTGATCATCGCGCTGACATTTACTCGCTTGGTGTAATCTTCTTTGTGCTTCTCGCTTGCAAAGAGCCCTTCGAAGGTGGACCTCTTGATATATTAAATGGCATCTTGAGTCGTAGCCTCACTCCAATTCACGAATTACGTCCTGACGTTCCCGCTGTTATTACTGAGATTATTGAAAAGATGACTGCCAAGGTATACTTTTATCCTTTTTCCTTTGCTGTCTCGTGTCGTCAAGTCTAATAGTTTATGTATTTCAGTCACCTGATTGCCGCTACAACAGCGCTATTGGCATTAGAGAAGACCTCAAGGAGTGTCTAAGACGATTATCTGCTGGTACAGATTCATATGAAGTATGTCATATATACCTTTATGTCAATGTTGCAAACACTGTAACAGGTCATTTCTCCTTATTGTATACACTCATTTCACCTCTTGGATTGACCTTTGTTTTTGCTTTTAGGCTATTCAGACATTTCCATTGGGCCAGTGTGACGTTGCTTCCATATTCACTTTGCCAAGCATTCTCTTTGGTCGACAAAATGAAATACATCAAATTTGTTCAACCATACGAAGGACGGCTGGTTTCTATAACCGGAAGCGATCGAGCCGAGATCGATCGACTGTCACTGCAACAGCAACAGAATCTTCCAACTTGGCAAGTGATCTGAATCCAAGCAGTGCTAGTGTAGTCGAATCTATTAGCGATACATCAAGCGGTCTTGGTGCTAATGTGCAATACGAGCGATCTTCTCCAAGCCATGAGAGCATGGCTGGGGAAAGCGAAATGTCCGGTAGTACCAACCGAAACTATGGGTCAAGGAAATCGAGCTCTTTGCTCATGGCCATAACTGGACCAAGCGGTGTGGGAAAGTCGGCTCTTTTCAATGCAGTCCAAACTACGGCAAGACACTATGGTTACTTGGCCACTGCTAAATTTGATCATAGGAGTCAAGTGCCTTTTGCTTGCATTGCCCGCTGTATTTCTCAAATTTTACGCCAAATCATGTCCGAATCAAGTGATACAAATGTCCTCAATGTTGTCAAGGAAACCCTCGAAGCCCAATATGTCAATGTTCACAAATTGTTGGAATGGGTCCCTGAATTGTCGTTTGCTATGTCTGAAATGGAGGATGAAGACAAACCTACCATCGCCGATATAGCTATTTCTGACAACAGAGCTGAGCTTCACTTTGTGTTTGTTCAAGTCATTCGTGCATTGGCCCAACACAGGATGATTACTTTGGTAAGCAGATCTACCTTTTGGGTCAGCCACCTGTGCCTTTTTAATACTAACGCTGTTTTCTTTACATTGTCAGTTTTTGGACGATCTTCACCAAGCCGGTAAACTCAGCTAAATTAGGAGGAGTAAAACCGCAGTGTTGTGATCGAGCAATAATTAACGCTTTATACGTTTTTGCAGATCAACCATCTCTGGATCTATTGTTCGCTTTGATCGCAGCCAAAACCAAAATTCTCTTCATTGTTTCATACCGTGAAGAGACCGTCAATGAGAAGATCACACAGATATTAGAGCTGGACAAATCAGCCGTTCAGCATATTCATCTAGACAACCTAGACATGCCAGCTTTGACGGACTTTATATGTCAGACTTTGCACCGCTCCGTTCAAACCGATGCCGAAGCGGTTGCCCCTCTTGCGAATTTGATCTTCCGCCAAACAAGAGGCAACCCATTCTACACTTGTCAGCTTTTGCGGGCGTTTGCTGGCAAGGAGAATTTAATTTTCTTCAACTGGGACGAAAATAAATGGGATTATGACACGGCTGGAATTGAAGCGTATATCACCTCTGGCGAAGAGGGTGCTTTAGATTCTGACTTGGACGTCAGTTACCTTGTAGCACGTCTTCGGGAGTTGCCATTAGACACTCAAAGGTACGCCCAACTTCACATAGGATTTGTCAATTGACGGTTTCCGATACTAAATACTAT
Source organism: Umbelopsis ramanniana AG (assembly GCF_025399195.1). Taxonomy (NCBI): domain Eukaryota; kingdom Fungi; phylum Mucoromycota; class Umbelopsidomycetes; order Umbelopsidales; family Umbelopsidaceae; genus Umbelopsis; species Umbelopsis ramanniana. Next base: position 239,451 of record NW_026252107.1, read on the forward strand.
GATGAATTCAACTTCCAGATTTCTGCGTTATGCTTCCTTCATAGGCAACACTTTCTCATGGAATGCCATAAATTACCTCATGTCTTCCAGTTTTGAAGACGACAATCCCCATGAGGAGGAAGCGCCCACAACTGCTGCATCCCTTTCTGCGATTCACCCACTTGTCAAGTTGGCGCATACATACGACGAAAGCCACACTCCTCGCAAAAGTCGTTTATCTAAGAAGCGTAGTGCAATCAATGGATTGCAAACTGCTTTACAAGAAGGCATGATTGTTCCTCTTGACAAAGATGAGTTTAGATGGAGCCACGATCGATTTTCTCAAGCTGCAATGTCTATGGTCACTCCTTCGGTGGGAGAGCAGATACATTACAAGATTGCCGTATACTACTTGCAAGGTAATATATGCGGAGCTTCCATGTTATGTACTTTGCTGTGTTTCTTTACTCACCATCCATCACAAAATTGAATTACACAGACCCGGAATGCGACTCGGTCATTGTCGCAGATCATCTTCTTCACTGCGCTGATTTAATCTCCACTTGCTCAAATAGACCACACTACCGCGACATATTGTCCAAAGCTGGCTGGAAGCAGCATAATTCAGGAGCGCACAAATGCGCATTAGGCTATGTCAATGCTGCTTTACAGTTAATAGACGATGATCCTTGGAAGCCTTCCACGTACGATCAGACGCTTCACCTGTACACTCTAGGAGCTAGCTTGAGTTTGGTTGTTGGTGATAGCTCAGATACCGAAACATACTTGGATGTCATCTTTGATAACGTTACCGAACCCATGGAACGTCTTCCCGCCTATCGCATCAAGGGCAGATACTATTATGCTAAAGGCATACATGACGATGCACTCAATGTCTTGTTTGCTTGTCTTGGTGAATTCGGAGTCACGTCTATCAAGGCTGACCCGCCTCGAAATGAAGTGGATGAGATTTATTATAGTTTGAAGAACGAGTTGACCACCATCGGCTTAGACGAAGTAGCAAAGTTAAGCAAATGCAACACCGCAGACAAGGTTAAACATCAAGCGTTACTTGGCATTCTGGAAGAAACGTAAGTTTGGTTTTATACAGCATGTCTGAATGGATCAATGTATTTCATATTTAACATATTTTCGTACTCCATTTAGACTTAATGTTGCCTACTGGCTTGGCAAGCAAACGTTAATGTTTTATATCGCGGCAAAGATCATTGATATCTCAATTCAGCGTGGTGTAGTGGCTTGCACTGGTATTGCTTTCCAATGGCTAGGACTTGCGGCTGTGGAGTTTTACAAACAGTATTCTTATGGCCATGTAAGTTGATATACCATATTCATCTTTGGAACCCATTGTTTTTTTTTTTCCTCCTCATATCTCCCTAACCCTCCATTCGTTCTCCTAGGATCTCGGCGCAACTGGATTGGCGCTTGTAGACAGAATTGGAGGGAATGTTGAAAAAGGAAGAGCTAAACACACCTATGCCAGCTTCCTCGCCATTTGGAAATACCATGTTAAAGACGTCATCCCTGTTATGGAATCCGGAGCTCGATATTCCGCAGCTGCTGGTGATCGCATCTACACTTCATATGGGCTTCTTCAAACTGCTATGTTCACGTTCTATTCTGGCATGAACTTGTGGGATGTACTTCAGTCGGCAGAAACGGCTTATGAGGAAGTCCATACCTGGGCACCATCTATCGATACCAACATTTTGATCATTTCCCTCTTACGTACTATCAAGGCACTTCAGGGCAAGACTTACATAGCCGATGCAAAATGTGTGTTTGATGGCGACGATGGCTTCAATGATGCTCACTTTGTGAACGAAATATGCCTTCATTCTGTCAACCCCGCTGTGCCAGTCAACTGGTACGAATCTCTCAAAATGCTTCCACTTGTGCTCTATGGGCACAGCGAAGAGGCCATACGAGTTGGTGACCAATGCCACTTTGAAAGTCATAATCATCCGTGCCAACGACATACCCGATTCATGATGTTCTTACATTCGCTGGCTATCATCGATGTTATTCGCAGGACGCCTAATATGGATGGTCGCAATCGCTTTCATTACTTGAATAAGGTGCAGCAGAATCAGAGGCTTCTGAATGAATGGGTTCAGAATAGTCGGATCAACTATGAACTCTGGTATGTCCTCGTCGAGGCTGAAACGATCTCCCTTCAAGATAACTTTGTAAAAGCAAGTAAATTATACGAAAAGGCTATGGATTTAGCTCGAGATGGGCACTGGATGCTCGAAAAATGTATAACCCACGAATACGCTGGCGAATTTTATCTACGTAACGGAATTGCAAACGTTGGAGTTGCCTTATTACACAAGGTATGTACCCAGAAAGGGAGAGGCAATGAGTATTATTTTCGTAACGCATTCCTTTATACTCATCGTCTGCGCACACTTCACCACCACTAGGCTGTCAAAGCGTACACTGCTCATGGCTCCTACGGAAAAGCCCAGCAATTGAGCAAAAAGCATCATTCTGTCTTTGTTCTCGTGGAAGACGATGAACCAAAGGAAGTTAACGCTGGCGTACAGACTGATGTGGCTCCATTACTAGGACACCGTGATTCTTGGGGTGAACTGTCCATGTCCAATATACAACCAGCTGCGTTACCCAATCCTCAAAATGGACTTATATTCAACGATCAAGAACCTACTGACTCTGTCACAGCGGTGACTGCAGAACAAGCACTTGCGACGCTGGATATTGTTGACCTCGCCTCCATTCTGAAGAGCAGTCAAGTCATCTCTTCTGAAGTGAAGTTTGACAGTCTCCTGAAATCCATGATGACCATTATCTTGGATAACTCGGCGGCTGAATGTGGTGCTATTATTGTCAAAGACGAGTACTTCGGTATCTGTGCTTTTGGCACTCGCCATGGTGGCCCGTCAACATTTGAGCCACCCAAACCTTTGCGCGAAGAAGAAGACATGATTTCAAATCGTATTGTGCAGCACACGTTACATACGGGTGAAAGCACCTTGATACCCAATGTACAAAACGACCCAAGATTTGCCGTTGGTTCATGGTTTGAACGAGCGGGTATCAAGTCTATCATTTGCTTGCCAGTTCTTCACAAAGGTGTTCTTGCAGGCTGCCTTTATTTGGAAGGCTCACCTGGTATCTTTACGCAACGTCATATCACTGTTCTTACTTTGCTTTGCCAACAAATGGGCATTTCTTTGACCAACGCTTTCTTGTTCAAGTCCATTCAAAAAGTCACCATGACCAATGTTAGGTAAGTTGTCTCCCAACAGAGTTTGTACACCACTGTATCACCCCTTCTAAGTCACATATGTCGTACTACAGAATGATCGAGACGCAAAAGCTTGCTCTTGAGGAAGCCAGAAAGAGTAAAGAAGACGCACTGCGTGCTACTCACCTTCGTGAAATCTTTTTGGCGAACATGAGTCATGAAATTCGTACACCTTTCTCAGGTTTCTATGGCATGATATCGTTGTTGTCTGAAACACAGTAAGTATATCGTTTACGGGTTTTTTATTTTCATTTGCATGTTTTTGTAAATCTGACCGCTCTACTATCACAATTAGATTGGATGCAGAACAGCAGGACCTTGTCAGAACGGCTAAAGAATCGTGCGAAATGCTTTTACGTATCATTGACGATTTGCTCAACTTCAGTAAGCTGCAAGCTGCGAAAGTCACTTTGGATGTCTCGCGCATTGTTTTAGAGGACGTCATTGCCGATGTGGTTGAGATCTTGATAGCGATGGCAGCTCGCAAGAACCTGACAGTCGTGTATTTTGTTGATGACGACGTCCCGCCTTGTGTCATGGCTGATGGAAACCGACTTCGCCAAGTGCTTATGAACCTCGTCGGCAATGCCATCAAGTTCACCAACCAAGGCCAAGTGGTTGTTCGATGCTCTCTAGCCAAGCAGGTGCCTGAGGAACCTGGAAATGTCGTTCTGTTGTTTGAGGTTGTCGACAGCGGTATTGGTATCAGTGAAAGCCAACTAAAGGCATTATTCAAGCCCTTCTCTCAAGTCGATGGCAGTACCACGTGAGTATCCCTTTTGTCGTCTATCCGCTGCTATCCTTTTTTTATTGAATCATTGCAATTTTTTAGTCGTCTCTATGGTGGAACAGGTCTTGGCTTGTCCATCTGTATGCAGCTAGTTCAATTGATGTCTGGTAAGATCAGTGTAACGAGCACACCTGGTGTAGGATCCAATTTCTTCTTTACTATCAAGGTTCAAACTGCGGACGATCCGGCCCACGAGAATCTGGAGTTGGAAATTCGAGATGATATCAAGGGTCTTACCAAAGCGCTTGGAAGACCTCGTATATTGGTCGGATCCAATGCGAAGTCCATGATCGAAATGATGTGCGGGTTTATGAAATCGTTCGACGTGACCAGTGCCAACTCTTTCCCTGCGGTTATGGCGGAATTGTCAGAAACATCCTACGATATCCTTATTCTCGATTTCCCTATTACTGCTGAATTCGCCCAACAGGTCCGGGTAGTGGAGTCAGGCACTCAGTGGCAAAACATGTGTATCATTGTTTTGCATTATCCCAGTGGTGATGTTTTGCATTTGCACCAAGATAAGTCCAATCTACTAGAAGTTTCGGCCAAGCTCGTTCGCATGGCCATTCCTGTTCGACGCCTCAAGCTGCTTCGGGCGATTGCCGATTTGCTCAACCTTGCCCCCACCAAAAAGGCATCAAGATCTATCAAGATGTCTAGTGTATCGCAAATCTACAGTCCCCAAGAACTTGAGTTATTCAAGACGGTCAGAATTCTGATCGCTGAAGATAACCCGGTTGCCCAAAAATTGCTGTTTAAACAGGTATGCGAAAGTTAACGACCTGAACAGTGAAAGGGCATTGTGAGCTATTTGACTGACTAGCTACTTTTGTTTCCCCAGCTTTCTCGTTTAGGCTTCAATGTCGATTGTGCTAACAACGGTCTTGAGGCTGTAGTTCTATGGGAGAGCCACCCCGAAACATATTATGCCGTGGCTCTATTTGATCATCATATGCCTGTTGTAAGTAACGACTGCTCATATCTCACCCTCATTTGATGGTTTCATACCCTAATCATACTGCGGTTTTTATAGTGCGATGGCGTGGAAGCAACGAAACGTATCCGGCATACCGAGAAGACCAGCAACCGAAAGCGCAAGCTACCCATTATTGCCTTAACGGCAGATGTTCAACAAACGGCGCGCGATGTTTGTTCCTCAGCCGGCATGAATGGGTAAGTGCTGACTGACCTTTTTGAAGCTACCGCGATGTACTTGTTATTCTAACGCATGTGGTGTTTTTTCTTTGCAGCTACCTCACCAAACCCTTAAACCAAAATAGCTTGGCAGAATTATTGAGACGCTATTTGATTGATGAGCCAGCTAATGCTTGCCTAACAAGCCTCTCTGAGGCGATAGAAAGTTAACTCAATGTTACTGTATTATATTTTTTACCACTATAACTCTAACTCGTTTGCATTTCCCTTACAACCTTCTAAATCCAGTCATTATCTATTGCTTCATAGCTTAAACTGTTTTTTTTTTACAACATCTGTTGTTGACCCTTGTGTAATCACATGTAGCTTATGATCACCCGTAATATTCACTGATACTTTTTTTCACAACGGAAGTCTCCAAAATAGTGATGTGAGATATCGCTTTTTTTATTGTATTATGGTACGATGGACATAAGTGTTTTTTGTTTAGGCAATCAACTCGACAACTAAGTAAGAGAAAAAGGAATTTAGTTTTTTTCATGCAACGAAGATTTGGACTAGCATCAAGGAAGCAAACTTACCACCACCAGCAGCCTTGATCTTCTCTTCGGCGCGGCGAGAGACGAACTTGGTGCGGACAATGACGGGCTGTTCGGGCAAACGACCCTTGGCAAGAACCTTGTGGAAACCGTGTTGAAGGGCATCAATGACAGCGACCTTCTCGGTGTTCTTGTACTTGTTGCGGACATCCTCACCAACCAAAGTCCAGATCTTGTCGAGGTTGACAATAGGGCGATGGAACTGGTTGTGGGTCTTATGGAAGTATCTCATACCGACTTTACCGAAGTAACCAGGATGGTACTTGTCCATGTTGATACGGTGATGGTGCTGACCACCAGCAAGACCACGACCACCAGGATGCTTTCTATGCTTTCCTAAAAGGTGAATGATGGTGAATGGTGTAAGTTTGGCCGGTGCATTGTTGGGGCCATTTTATAATTGAATGATTCAGCTAATGTATTTTTTCTCTCACCAACACGACCGTGACCGGCTGAAACGTGTCCACGCTTCTTCCTGTTATGATGAAGTCTGGTAGGCTGATCGATTACGTTAATACCATGAAGGATGCGAGCGATGGATGGATGGATGGATGCCTTACCATGATGTACCAAGAGCAAAAAGGAAGGTTCAACCATTCGGCGTCGGGGGCAATTATTGGGTGTAGGGCGGCCTGTCCCCGCTCGCCCTATTTCAATTTTCCGCTTCCGCACCTTCTCAAGCTCTTTCTCTTTTGAAACTTGTTGGTAAGAAAATCTTTGAGCCATCCATCCATCCATCCATCCCTTCTCACCACATCGCTTCATCTAGTCATGGAATCAGTCCAGTGCTTTGGCCGCAAGGTGTGTTTTCAATACCCATTTCGACTTCCATCACCCATTCGCCCAATACCACACCATTTCAACATGTTCAACATTTCACTTACTCAACCTTTCTGTACTCTTTTTGTTTTTTTTTTCTCATTTATAGAAAACCGCCACCGCCGTCGCTCACTGCAAGCGCGGAAAGGGTCTCATTCGTGTCAATGGTTCCCCTGTCGAGCTCCTTGAACCCGAGATCATGAAGTTCAAGGTCTACGAAGTTGTCCTTCTCCTCGGCCAAGAACGTTTCGCCAACATTGATATTCGCATCCGTGTCAACGGTGGTGGTACGCATTATGAGATTTATATGAATCCATTCCACAAAGAGTAATCTTCTGACTTTCATTGTTGCACACTCTCTCTACTACAGGTCACGTCTCCCAGATCTACGCCATCCGTCAGGCTCTTGCTAAGGCTGTTGTCGCTTTCAACCAAAAGTTTGTCGATGAGGCTTCCAAGAAGGAGATCAAGGAAATCCTTGTTCAATTCGACCGTACCCTTCTCGTCGCTGACCCCCGTCGCTGCGAACCCAAGAAGGTACTGTACATTGACATGACTTCATATTTTCAACTTCTTCATTTGCTAACATTACAATCAATCTAGTTCGGAGGTCCCGGTGCCCGTGCTCGCTACCAAAAGTCTTACCGTTAAAGCAAGAAAGTGTATGCACTTTCTTTCTTGTTTTACGTTATCCATTCTGTTTGCATATCATTAAAAGACAATGCTATTTTTGCTTGAGCCTTTGGTATTCTAGTGTTATGTGTTAAACGAGTTCGTGTATGTAAAGGCTTATATTGGAAGGCGGATATTTCTACGAGGTTAAATTATGTCTGCAATTATAATTGCGTGTTGCTCGCACCAGAGTTTATTGTGCATCCAGTGAACAGGTTACTGCAAACGGTTGAGTGTGCACCAATGCTGGTTACATCTTGAAACAGCAACGAAGAGAAAGCGGTATGAGGTACATGCTACGAACTACTTCCAAAACTTCAGTTCGACAGAGAGGCTATTTGATCTTTGTCTTATACTTTAGAGAGTATAATAAAGTTTAACAAATTGTGGCTCCTACTTTGCATTTTCGTTGGAGCCATGTTTTGTAGCGAAATAATATTGAGCTGTTCATGCAGCATCTTATTCAAACAATACTTATGGCATCAGTACGAGAAACTCTAGCACATCGCCTTCAAAAACGTTTTCCCGAAAGTCAAATTTGATGAGCTGATTGGCAGTCACCATCTGCGATTTCAAAGCAGCAAGAGCACACCAACAGTTCAAGTACATAACGCACCGCAACCCACTCACAATGGTTATCAAGATTGGATATGGTACGCACGCTTTCTTTATTGCGCCCTAATATTGTTTAGCTAACGCCTGTTATTGACTATATCAGTTCCTGAACACTTTTCTACTCCATTGCACATGAGCAACGAGAATGGATACTTCACCGAGGCTGGAGTGGAAGTAGAATTAGTGTGCTGCCCTGGAGGAACCGGTGAGGTAAGCTTAAAAACAAAAAAAGCATGCTCAATTGTCGGCTTGCAATACAGTGATGGTATTTCAGTAGCTTACCCTATTCTAAACTCATAGATGACATCCAAACTCAAGGACGGTTCCATCAATTTGGCAGTTGCCTTGACAGAAGGTTTGACAGCTGGTATTGCCAATGGCCAGGACTGGTACAAAATTGTCGGCACATACGTCAGTGCACCCCTTTGTAAGTATTTCTCTGACCGCCGTAATGCATAAAGGAAAGGGATTTACAAAGTGACATGAAATGGATACTTTTGACAGGCTGGGCACTCTCCGCTGGAGTCGATTCCAAACATGATTCAATTGCCACGCTTAACCACACTGACGTAGCTATCTCCCGCTTCGGCTCAGGATCCCATATCATGGCGTTTGTGCTTGCTGATCAACAGGGTTGGCTCGCTCCCAATGTAAAGGAAAACCCACCTTTCACATTCACAGCGCTAAGTAACTTCAAAGCCATGCGCGACGCTGTCAATGCTGGCACTAGCGACTTCTTCATGTGGGAAACCTTCACCACAAAGCCATACCATGATTCTGGTGAAGTCAAGCGTATCGGACAAATCACACCTCCATGGCCTGCCTTCTGTTTCGCCGCCAGCACCAGTCTGCTCGAAGAAGACAGTGAGGGAGTCAAGAAGGCATTGGAAGCCATCAACAAGGCTACCAAGTTGTTCATTGCTCAGAAAGATAAGGAATCAGTGGAGCATATCATGCGCATCCTGGATTACCAAGAAGTGGATGTTCGCGAGTGGTTCAAGACCGTTCGTTACCAAGATAACCTTCGAGATGTTTCCCGCAAAGCTCTTGATGTCACAGTAGAGACCCTGATCAAAGCTGGAGTGATTGAAAAGCCATTATCTGCTGAAAAATTGGTTGACAGCGGTATTGCGAACATCATTGCTTGAACGAGCCCACTCATTCAAGACAAATGGGAAATCCAAAAATTTCCGTCTTTGGCCGAGAAAAAATAAAAAAATAAAAAATATTTTTTGAATCGCGTGGAACGTGTCAAGCAACAACCTTTTGTGCCTCAATTCCTCTTGCATGTCGACTTCTCCAGAGCTACGTGTCACAGCATTGCAAGACTGCAATATACCGCCCATGTCGCCGTTAACCGCGTCGAAAGCCGGTGGTCCGGCTACTGGGTCATTGACTCCCAAACGTCGAAAGTTGCCATTGAAAACGGTGGTCGATCCAAGCGAAGCATCATGGAAGGACGATATCGAAAACCAGTATGGTACTTCGCAGAACGTGATTTTTTCATCCACAAAGAAACAACCATTGTCGATGGGCACGCCTGTAGCAAGCAAGCCTGCCACTGGTCGTCGTGACATGCGTCGTCCTTCTCAAAGTCTCGTGGCGCGCCTAGGAGCCGCTGTATCCAGTCCTAATTTTGATATCAGTAGACATTCAATCATACCCGACCTAATGCCTTCAGCTCATCGTAATATGCCTTTAACGCCTATGTCCGCTGCTCGTCGGGTCCGATTTTTGGATATGGAGCAGTCCCCTCAAGACGACTTCTTACACGCTTTGTTCCCAGATTCCGAGGAATCAAGTACACATAGTCACTCGTCCGACGAGGAAGAAGTCAATAATCAAGAGCAAGAAAATCCATTTGAAGTGGTGAATGACGTGGATGATAATGTGAGCAACGATGTACAAAACCCGGAAGTTGAAGAATCTCAACCTATGGAAGAAACACTGAGCGGCAAATCTATCTCTCACATGGACGCACAAAATCAAAACAAGGATTTGCATGAAAAATCCATGTACGTCGATGTGTCTGACGACAATGTATCAGATGCTGAAGGTACTTCTGCTTTACCAGATAATGCTAACGTTGCGAGCAAAGGTAAGCATGTCAAACTAAAACCAGTATGCATGTAAAGTTGTCAGTACTAATGCATACCATGTACTAGAAGTAAATGAAAGCTCCAACCAAGGTGGTCTTAATCTGAAGTTGGTAGAAACAGTAGAGCAGGAAGATCAAACGCCTAATCAACAGGAAGATGAGCGAAGTGTGGAAAAACAAGTGGAGCCTGTTGAAGTGTTAACCAGCGTCACAGATACGACCCAGCACCATGCAAACTCGAGCTCAGAGAGTGATAGCAACGATAGCAATTCATCTTCTGAATCCAGTGATGATATGGAATCTGATCTTTTAGCATTGTTGAATGATCGGGAAACATTACTAGCTCGCCAAACAAAGGCGGCAGAGCAGGCCGTAGCCGACAAGGAACACTCTGAAAACACCTTGACTGCTCCTCTCAGGATCACGTCCCCGAAAAATTCTGTCCTTATCAAAAAGGTCTTGTCTGGAAAGAAGCCCAACGGCCCATTGAAAGCACACTCATATAACCGTTCCGTGCCTCCCATGAAGTCCGGCTCTCACAATAAATCCAAATCTCCTCCAAACCCAACAAACCATTACCGGTCTCCTTATAGCCTTCCAAGCGCAACATGGGAAGTCAATGTTGATCGTGGGGAAGAAGGCGGATCACGTAAAGAGAATGCAGCTTGGGTTGGGCATCAGCGCCATCGGAAATCGCTTTTACGTAAAGAGCGTAACGCATCGACGCAATGGATTGTTGAAGACTCCTCTGTCGACGACCGACAGCGCCGAAAGCTATCCACTAAACGAAAGAGAGAACCATCGTTAGCTAGACAGTTACGATAATGCTCCATTTTTGTACTGAAAGCTTTGGCCCAACCTCCACTGTACATGCATCCTATATACCCCTACTTTACTCAATGCGCGTCATTGTTGTAACTTTGTGTCTAAATCCATACGTATATCGCGACAATCTCGCTTTTAATAACCCCAAATTTTGTTACTGTTCGTTCACCATCTGTATTTACACAGCAGTATATAAAGTAAAGCTCAGCAGGATAAGGAGGAGAAGGGTAAATTTACATGGAGAGGCAAGGGAGGGAGGAAGGATTTTGGGGGGTGATGTTATAGAGCGTTATGAACGCCCAAGTGTATAAGTTGGATTGGCTCTGGGAGGTATTACTCGATCTCGTCATCTAGCTCACCAGCCAGATCGTCCAAGAAATCGCTGTCGTTGGCTTCACCATCGTTGTCTTGTCGCTGGGGCGTCGACGCCATGCTTGAATTAGCACTTTTCCCAGCCTGTAGACGTTTGGACAAGCGGTCGTCGTCTGTAGCTGAATCAGTACCGTTCATATTAACCTGCTTGGATAGCTTGGATTTTCGTTGGCGCGAGGCTCTCTTTCGCTTTGCCAGTCTAGATCGTGGGGTTTCAGATGTGTTTGTATCATCCTCTGAACTATCGTTTTCGGAGCCCCGTTCAGTTCGAGTGCGCTTTTTGTTATCCGATGAGCTGATGAAGTCAACAGGCGAAAAAAGTCAATATTCAAATGTTTGCATCGCAGCATAGCATAGGGTTGCTATAAAGATAGGATCGGTCTAGTTACCTTTGCACGCTTGCATCATCGTCATCGTCCTCATCCTCATCAAAATCGGTACCGCTCTCCAGAGCAAGCACTTCGTCGACTTCTTGGTCAGCTTCATTCCAATCGACATCCTTGTAGTGTTCAAATACTTCTTCCTCCGAGACGCTGAGTCGATGAGTGCGACTATCTCTATTTAAAAAAGCATCGTCATCAAGTTCAAGTGGGGTTGATTCCGGGTCGTCAATTTCATCTTCATCAACACTGCCTCTATCACCAGCATTACTTGCATTGGCTAGTTCCGGTAGCAGGTAACGAGATTCGTCCAGGCGCTCCCATTTGGAGGTTGAATCTAGAAGCCATTCAATGCGCACAATATGGATATGTGCATGTTTCCGTGCTGCATTCACCTTTTGTGTGCCAGCCTAAATTTACGTCTTTTAAGTCATTGTTGTCATACCATCACGTATTCCTTTCGCGTAAAACTTACTTTGCCAGCAACAACATGCGTAACACGGCCAGTTAGTTCAGGCGTACACTGCGCACCAAACGAAACTGCCAGCCGCCAAATATCAGACTGTTGCGGATCTTGACCTAGCGGAATAACACTTGAAAACAAAAGCACGGTGCCTTCAAGAATGTTGGCTTTCATGTCGGGTAGGAGGGTAGTTACATCGGGCATAATTCGATGTGAAGGTGAAATCTTCATAGCCTTATCATAGTCTTCATAAAACTTGCGATGCACTTCCTTAAGTATCTGTATTTAAAGAAGGGTTAGCATGGCTCATCTGAGTAGCTATAAATCCTCATTGTATCAGTGCTCGCCTCCAATATCTTGTCCAATTCTTCGTCATTATCAACCAGCACTGGCTGATTTTGCGATAATGACATTTCGTTTTGCTTTTGCAGCAACGGCCGAGCATTCTGTTGCTGTTCAACCATGGCATCCTGTTCTTGTTGTTGCTTTGCTAGCGTCTCAGCGTCTACTTGATCCAGTTCTACAAGGGAAGGTCGGTCAGTCAACTTGTATGCCCTAGTAGTTGTGCTTAACCGATATTCATCAACTTACCCTCTCGTTCTTCGGTTGATTCTTTTCCGTTACTAACAGCATCTTTAGTTTGAGGCTGTTCATTAGGTGTTTCAGATTTTGGAATGGGCTCCTAATATACACTATTGGGTTAGAAGTGGAAAAACGAGATGGAAGACAGCGCAAACGCGTACCCGTTTCGGTAAAAACACCGAGTTGATATCACCAATGCCCACAAAGAAATCATCTACAAGGTGCGTTAGCAATGCAGAACAGGGGTTAGGGAATACACAACTTTGAAAACTCGCGTGCACTCACATGGCTTCACTTTGATCAAATTAGGCGACCAGTTCCACACATCGGATCTGTCATCCATAACAACCACCATGGAGGTATCACAGGGAAACAGTCGTTGAATATTCTTTTGCGTCAAACCTAATACAGAAAGGTTTCAATAAAATGGGGGCAGAGACGGTCGGTATTAGGTACACATGAAGCCTTACTGCCACTTTCGTCCCTAGAAAGAATTCGTTCTCGAAAGATCGTTCTATCCGGATCAATTTTGTTTGCTACAGCTTCTGCGTAATTCCGCGTGCCCATGGTGTATATATGAAGCTCATATTGCTTCGTTACCTCCTTCAGAAACTCTTGTAGCTTCGGTCTTAACTTTATATAGTACACAAGTGGGCTGCCGGGAAGGACAAATTGCTTGATGTCCTTTAGTGATAAGATAAAGTCAGACGGGATTCTACATGATTAGACTACGTTACAAGACAGGAGCAAACTCACTTTGGTGGCTGGATGGTTTTTGTTGTTTTTGTCGTTCATCCATTCTCCAACCGTAGGGTCACAAGCAGCATGTATGATGGTTTGATCCAAATCAACAATAAGAGATAACCGTCGAGTCTCCAGTAGTCTCGCCGCATTCTCTTGTTCTAACCGTTCTGCTTCCTGTAGCGGTGCAAAAAAGGAGAGTGAAATGAGTATCCTCGCACAGACTGCTTGACAACAACAAAAACAAAATCAACATACAGATCGATTGACCATCAAGCCATGGACATTATGTGACATATTGATATTGGCGCGTGACCCTTCTTCGGTATTTGAGTTCCCTCTATAAGGTCATGAGCATTTAGTTTTAAAAGCAATCGTTGCGCTTGGTTTGATATCAAAAATATAATACGTACACATCTTGACCACATATCGCACACAAGCCGTTGTATTGTACAGCATGAGAGCATGGCTCCTGATCCATTCTTATCGAAATGCGTGATCCGGTATGTTGCAATTAATTATAGTTATCTATCAAAGGATAGTCAGTACCTCATTCACTACTTGTGTCTCAAACCGCTATACACTCATAAAAAGGTGACTATATTGTACCTTCTGTCAATTTCCGATAAAATTGTTGACGACGACTCTTGTCGATGACCAGTATATCTTGAACAAACGCGACCTAGGGTAGAAAAAGGCGACTGGACTGATCAGTAACTTGGACGGCATGCATAAAAAGTCATGAAGAATAACGTCACGAGCAACGACTTGCAATGGAGAAAGCTCAGAGAGAAGATTATAAAATGCATCAAGAATTACCCAAGTTGGCAATTTAAGGTGCTAGCGGGTTTGGACAACCCTATCGCAAACAGATATCATCATAGCTTTCAATGAAACGCGAACAAATTCTTACCGAGGTATTTTACAAGTTGCAATTTAAAGGACAAGGTTCACAATCCTGATATTATGGGTGTGCAAAGGCGTTCGCTGTCACGAGTCCTGCAAGAAAATTTTCAAAAGCGAAAAATAATGCTAGTCGGTCTTATAAATTTTCTGGGCTGACATTGGCAGGAAGCTCATGGAGAGCAGACGACCGGTTTACATTATCAGTCTAAACGCGTCTCATCATTGTACATACGTTATGTCAAATATGGTTGATGGAAGTCAGTAAGGTTAGAGTAAAGTATTCTCATATTTTGAAGGTCTATGGCAGGCTCGCAATGAATAGAAAGAGCCCCAACGTTTATATCGCCATTGTCATACTGTAGAAATATCATCAATCAGTGCTTATGGTGTATACTGTGTTTTGCTAAAAATGTGCCTGTCGAGCACAGAGCCTTATAGGCTGAACTCAGACTGGTTCATCGTAAGTTGAACATTCGCCTGACGAACGAAAAGCAAACAACGGAAATGATAATACCGCTTCTATAAAGTTCAGCATGCTACGAGTGGAGACTTTGATACAAGAGGTATGTCAGCTTATTAACAGGGAGCCGTCATAATTGACGCTATTCTGATGCCGTTGAGAAGCTAATGGATTTTGATACCATTTTGATCCGCAACCTGGTACTATCAGTAGCGCTCGCAGTAGTTGTTTATTTACAAATTGGTACCCTACTTACTGTTTGCTATTAAACATAAATGGAATATCGCTTTAGTATAATTGATATTTTGTCTTCACAAGATGATAATTGTCATGGTTTTATATCTCCGTGAGCTTTCATCGCGTTTACTTATCGCAGTGTTTTTCTTCGTTTTAGGTTTACACACAAATCCACGCTGCTATTTTTTGTTGCTCACTTTCATGATCATATACCCCGTACGGTCGTCTAAACGTCCGAGATAGTTACTCATTATCTCAATCCAGATGAATTTGATTGGGAACACAATCGGTATGAGACTATACAGCCGCTGGACTAGCTTGTCATTTGTTTGACCAAAATCGAACATACACATGCGGTAGTTTCATTTTCTTTGTTTTGCACCAAACATTTCTAAAAAAAAAAACAGTGCAAGCACCTTATCCGAACGTCAGCTTGAAAATGCCTTTCAAAATGCAAAAGGAACAGACCCTGAAAGTAAAAGTATGTGATGTCAGCGGAACATTATAGCGTAGCCACCCCCCATTGAGATGCACAAAACCACCACTCAACGTGGTGGTGACGATCAATGCACCCAATAGCTTCGGCTGCCAAGTTTGCCGATCATCATGGAACCATTTCCCATGCATCACAGCTCTGAAAAGGAAAGCTGAATAATGAACATGTACACATTGACAGAAGATGTACGTCAGAAATCGCTGTGCCACTCATGCAATTTTTGTTAGCTTGGAACGTTTTCTAACATGGCGGCGGCGAGGCGGATTAAGCCATCCATAAAACAAACATGTGGTGGGTAAACAAATGTACTTTTTCGATCGAGATGTGCAATGCTCTCTTTTCATACGTGGAAAAGAGCAGCATCCCTTCCCCTCAATCTCAACCCGCATGGCAGGCAATACAAATATCAAGGAAACTAAAATTTAATGTGGTACACTTGTACTCCGGAGATATGTCCCGTTTGGCAACTGACATAAAGGCTAGTTTATTGCTCAAGCATCAAATAATGGAAACGACATCTGGCCATCGAGCTATTCTTTTGAGCGAGCGAAATGACATTGGGAAATCCTATTGCCGTTTCCAAATACTAATTTTTTCCTTGCCAGCGCGAGTTTGATGACCCTTGCAGTCAGCCAGGTAAATATTTTCAAAAGAAGGTTCCAAGGCGGCTTTGTATCTACAACGCGAGCATCATGGGACGAATCCGAGTTGAGACACTGTTACCAAGTTTTTTTTTCCACAATCCTTCTTCCCATTCACTACTTACGCTTCTACAGTGACGGCAAATGGAGGACCGCCTTCATGACCGTCTATAGGATAAAGGAGGCATATCAAAGTGCCTCCGCTGGGAATTAGATCCGCCATTCTTTGACCCCATTGCGTGCGAAGCGAGGGTGGAAGGGCACAGAAGAAGCTGAATGAGGTGAAACCGTGGGGGGGGGGGTCAACCTAAAGAAAAGCAAGAAATACAACAATAAATAATATACTTACGTGTAATCGAAAATAAGACTGAATTTCTCTGCAGGCACATCAAACGTAAAAAAATCATCACACAAGAAAGTCACCATGGTGCCAGGCACATTTTTTTCTTGTTGCGACTGGGTAAGATAGAGTAATCGTTTGAGACATAGTGTATGACAGGAGAGATTTGTGGGTCAATTTGCCATGCAGCGCCATTTCACATCCTTTCACACAAGCGATCCTTCACCTTTTGACATTTGGCAATGCAAGTTTCAGAAAGGTCCAAACCATAGACTTTGCGTTCTGGACTAGCCAATAAATAACAATCATAACCTTGACCGCATCCTGGTACTAAAACATTGCCTTTGGTGGGGATTGACTGGGCCTGTTCTTTCAATAATTGAACAAGAGCTTGGCTGCTTTCACCATGGTCCCAGGGGGTGTCTTTCTCTTGCCACCTCTTTTCCCAATCCGTTGCTAAAACGGCAAGGTCGGTTACAAAAGCAGATGTTTGGAGGAAGAAAAGGCGTGTACTTACAATCTTTGGTTATGTTTTGTTCAGACATACTGGGCAATTTCAGTGTGGAGCCGGGGGAGGGCCAAATAAAAGAAACACGGGTGACATCGTCACGTTAGATGCGGATACCCTCAAAAGGTACTGGAAAACCAGATGAGGAATGGATGACTCGGGGGGAACGGAAGGTAGCGTTCCGGCAAAGGAAAACCCGACCAAATATTTTGGAAGCGATTTTGGCCTCGGGAATGGCACCGGTGGAGTCTACGAAATGGGATCTAGTATGTTTGCTGGGTGCTTCGCTTGAAGCTTTTCATTTCCTTTTCACTCCGTCAAGCCTCTCTTTTTCCTTTTTCCTTTTTCCTTTCTTTTCCTCTCTTTTTCTTCTCGTCCCACTTTCCGTCATGATCCCAGATGCTACGCCTACCAGAAAGAGACTCAAGGCACTGAGTGCATGTAGCGAGTGTCGTCGTAAGAAAACAAAATGCAACAGTGAGAAACCGTGCCGAAGTTGTGAGAAAGCCAATGTACCATGCGAATACCCAACACCGCTTTCTGGCAGTAACGAAGACAAACGCAGCTCAACATCGTCTTCATCCAAAGCAGCTGTGGAAGCTATTGAAGATCGCTTAAGATCCATTGAAGTCATGTTAAATACACTTTTGAAAGGAGGCCAAGGAGTTGCAGATGTAGACAAGGATGCGTTAATACAGTTTTTGCAAAAGGAGACGTCCAGTTTACGACCCAATCTTTTGAAAACCTATTCTCAACACGCGGCAAATTGGGATTCCAACCAAGTAACAACAACACCCATGGATCGATCCAGTCCAGTGCAAGCCAGCGTCGATTATGATATGGAAGGGAGTGGTTCAAGTCAGCAGCAGCAGCCACCACGACTGCCATCTATATCTGAGCTTGACAAAGGCTGTTCTGATTCACAGACAGACGCTTCATCTCGGTCGCACATCTCTAGACCATTGTCGTACGAAGCTCCAATTCCAGATTCAGCTACAGAAGACCGCTTTCAGCTACCTCACTTGTCGGTTCAAGAATACCTATATGGAATCTATTTTGACTTGGTTCATCCATTGTGCCCCGTTCTGGACCGATACCAGTTTTCTCAATCTACCCTGGCATTGCCTACGACCTTGGATGAAACGAATATCGATATGTGTCTTGATTTTATGCAGACCTATGCGGTCCTGTCCTGTGCGGCTGAGGTGGCACCAAGCTCTGTCCTTGTACCTACCGTCGGCACATCGGAAATGCCAGGCTCACAAATGGATCCTATAACGGCAGGTGGCTACTTTTTTGAGTGTGCTACAAAGTTGTTGGACCGTCACGAATCCGTTACTCACCCCACGGTAGTCGCCACCTTGTGCTTACTTGTATTACACTATGGTCGAGGCGATACACGCCAGATTGACAAAACTTGTTCGTATGTCACGCGCTTGAATGATATGGCGATGCGTTTGTCTTTGCACATGACTCCTACCGAAAACAGCTCCACCTCTTTCCGACAACGTTGTTTGTTTTGGACGGTTTTCACTCATGATCGAATGGCTAATCTATTATATGGTCGAGCCATGTCCATAGAAGAAGAGAATATTTTCGTCGACTTGAGTGATGCGTCTGCCGAAGATTCGCCACCGGATATGCAGTTGTTTGTAGAGTATGTAAAATTGGCCAGAATGTTGGGAAGAATTATGCGGCACAGTCACAACCCTTGGCAGTTATCGAACATTGACCGCGCACTTCATCATTGGTTGCGAGCTCTGCCGAAATCTCTATTATTATCATCAAATGATATATCACAAGTTCCCATTCCGGTACGAACAATGCATTTATTATTTCACATTAGTGTGTTAGCACTGCATAAGCCTCACCATGTTTTGGAGGCAAGAAAACCATCGCCGGCCACCTCTTTATCGGCAAGCACAATTTTTGGAGCGTTGAATATAAGTGATGCAGTGGCATCACCACCAACTCGAACGCCATCTCCACCATCGGCAGGTCTAGGTAATATTCCGATCTCGACTATTCAAGCAATATTAGCCATTGGCGACAGCTTTGCGGACCCTAGACAGCGCCACCTTATGAACACCCATAAGCTACTGCACCATGCTTTAGTATGGTTAGCCAAGTCACAGTTGGACAAGTTACAACAGCATGAAAACGGCATTCGGACTGTGGACGGAGATCAATGGTTAATCAAATGTTTGGATCTTCTGAAATTGGTGAGTTTTCGACCGGATAGCGAATTGGCTCGGTCGGTATGGGAAATCGAAAAGCAATGTCACACTTTAAGGCAAAAGGCTACACGGCCGGAAGGAAAACGGTCGTATGAAGCTATTGATAGCAGTCTTGATCAGCCACCAACGCCGCAGCGAACGCACAGTCCTGATGATCGAAAAAACATTGCCACCACTGTCAATACCACCAGCGCTACTCCACAGCTGCTAGTGTCTCAAAGGACTCTTCCCACCGCCACATTCAGTACAGTGATAAAGAATGCTCTCAACAACGAAGAACCAAAAACATTTGATTTCGTACCTCTAATACCGAGAAACGGCGAGCTTTGGGAAAATCGGCAGTCCATATCAAAGTTCATACATTATACAGCCGACTCGAATCATAAAACTTCAGAAGATGACCTTATGCATGGTCAATATCCACGAGGTTCGCCACGTAGCATTTTCCAAACAACTTCTCCTGAGCATACCCTCAAATCGGTGACGTCAATGCCATCGCTTCATGAGAGTAACCGATATTCACGAAATGTCAGGTCTTATTCCAGACCACCGAATAGTACCTCCACGCAACTGTGGGAACTGGCAGCTGCAGCGGCAGCGGCATCAGAGAGGTGAAGGATTCAGTGGTGGAAGGAAGTGCAGTGCTTACAAACCTTCCCCCCCTTGTGAGTTGGGAAAAAGTCCGTCCGCCCAATTCACCCCCACTTTAGAGCAAAGGTGTACATGACAGCCTCGTATTATATTCACAAATACATAAATTTAAATGTGTGTATACTTTCAAAAACCCGAATGTACGGTAGCATCGACGCTTTGTGAAGAAGGGTTGTTTTTTCTTTCAGCCATGGCCCAGTGTCAAAACGCCAGTGACTGCTCCAAGCGCGATTTCAAAGTCAGCAGGCGAAAAACTTTGATCACATTGGCTGAGCTGATACCACTTGGGTTTGCCTCATATCGCACGCACCGTTCCTCTTGAATCTACATTACATAATGGTTGACTATAGCCTCCCATCCCAATGCCAACTACTCGAGCAGAACTCCCAGCTCAAAGCTCTGATGACCATTATCAGAGCGAAAGACACCTCACGAGCCGATTTTATCTTTTATGCTGATAGGATCATTCGCTTGTTGGTAGAAGAAGGTAACCATCCGGAAAATTCGTGGACGTGTTTTGCGGATCATGTCATCAATGGATAACGTGTGCCGGGGTTTTTTTCGCCTTACCTCCAACACCGTGCTCCAATTATTTTTTTTTGACCATTTCCTCTGTTTGGGCGTATGAGATGCCTCACGTGCGTGATACTAATTTTACTCTCGCGGCGTAGGTTTGAACCATTTACCAGTTGTGGACAAAACCGTCAAAACTCCTACCGGGGCCGACTACAATGGTATTGATTTCAAAGGTCGTATTTGTGGAGTGTCAATCATGCGTGCTGGAGAAGCGATGGAGCAAGGTTTACGAGATTGTTGCCGTAGTGTCCGTATTGGCAAAATCTTGATTCAGCGAGACGAAGAGACGCACCAGCCCAAGGTAATGTATACCATGGGCGGTGGGAGTGATGTTACCAATAGCGTGTCATGTTCTCACTGTGGTTATTTTCTGGTTCGATCAGTTGTATTACGCAAAGTTACCAAAGGACATTGAAAGCCGCTACGTCCTGTTGCTGGACCCTATGCTTGGTAGGTGGCTTGCGTGACCGATGCCCTTTTTTTTTTTTAGAAAAAAAAAAAAAAAAAAGGAAAAAGAAAAAAGATTTTCTTCAGTGGAATTCTAATGCATGTTTGATCGGGCTGGTTCTCAGCAACGGGAGGATCAGCCATGCAGGCAGTACAAGTTCTTCTTGATAACAATGTTCGCGAGGACCGTATCATTTTCCTCAACTTGATTTCTGCTCCAGAAGGTATTGATGCCTTTGTCAAGCGATACCCTCAAATTAAGATCATTACTGGCGAGATCGATGGTGGACTGGACGATAACAAATATATTGTCCCAGGCGTGGGAGATTTTGGCTGCAGGTAAAATCATGCTAAAAACACTGGGAGTTTAATGAAAGCACCTAAAGGGTGCGGAATCAAATTGCGGATGGGTAATAACATGAAACTTGGATGTTTATAGATATTTCGGTACGGATTAGGGCTTTCTCGTATAAATTGTTGTTTTAATGGGGCCACTCTATCCCCCTTGTCATGTAAAATCAGCGTTCCTTGCCTACTCTTTTCTACTACTGGGAAATTATTCGAACCTGTATTTCAGAGGCTCCATATTTTTGGCCTGTTTTCAATCTTCCCTCATGTCATATTAAAAGACTACTTTCGGTAATCAGATGCTCGAAGGCTGGGTCCGTAAACGTTCTCCGCGCTTTTCACATTTAGGTCTCTCCCCCCGTCCTCTTTGTAAATGAGAAGTTATAAACGGAGTTCAAGTTTTAGGAACTTCTTCAGCTTCGTGTGATGAGTTTGACAGGTGCGCTCCGACACATGGCATGAGAATTACCCACCCGTCCCTAGGTCAAAGCTGAGCTGAGTTGATGTTTCAAAATAGATGGTAAGAATAGAGGTACTTCCTTGGGATATTTTATTTGTCACACCCCCCTCCCCTAGACGGTGTATTTTGATCCCCGAATCCCAGGTACTGACAAATGTAAAAAAAAGTAGTGGGTTCTGGCCGTGCTACCGACCAACCACCCTACCATACGCATTGATGGTGTATGACGGTAGTATAGCAGGAGGTTGAATGGAAACGAGAAGAAGCATGAAAAGAAAAAGAATCAGACTATATTTTTTTGTTTTCATTACACATTGACTGCATTGGCTATGTAATCCCCCATATTTGTATTGTACAAATCCGTTATATTGGTCTTTTAGTTTAGATGACACAGAATCAGGATCTGCTTGCTTGCTTTCTTACGATTATTTTTAGGGTTGGTTCTCTAACGCAGCTCTTTACATCAACATGGTGTCCCCCGTAATTTAATAGCCATTATTTTTAGTCCTTTAGCCCATTGATATTGAATTACCATAACCATGAATAAACTACCATATTTGACACAAGGTTCAGAAATTTTCATATGAGTTACAAAAAAAAAAAGTGAGAACGAACATGCAGGTTGAAAACTTTTCTGCCAGCCTCGTTCGATGGTTGTGGGTATCGAGTGAGCAACTCCGCTGTAATTTTTTTTTTTTACAGTATTACAGCAAGCAGGTGGCAATAAGTATATAGGATGGCCTGATCGATAACTCTGTACATTTCCTTTTCTTCTTTTTTTTTCTTTCCTTCCTCTTGACTGTGCTCGATTCCAGCTGCCTTCACTACAACGATATCAATTGATTGATCAAATTGTGGTGTATGACCAACAGCTCAGCGCAGCGGAATCCCAATGTAAGAAGGACAAGGAATCTTACAGCATGTAAGTTGGAGGCCATCGATGCGAAATGATGGATGGGGTCCGAGGCAGCTGATGTTTTTGTCTATTTATTTGCTCAAGGCATGCGATGTCGCGAGCTCAAGAAAAAATGCGACAATGGGACCCCTTCCTGCGCTCGCTGTCTCGACTTTGGCGCTAAATGCTTGTATCTGACCTATGAGCAATACCAGCGAGGATTGGCCGATAGCATCAATGCATTGGGCAACGAACTAGAGCAATTTGAGTGCACGATCCAGGATTTGTTTGGCCAGTCACAAGACGATTCGGCCAGCATGGTGAGTAGTAGCACTTCAAGTAGCGAAACCAGCCTTATGGATGAGTTGGAGACGGAACTAGTGGATCAAGAGGACGTGGAACTATCACCGAACACTCGAAAATTTTACCAATATCTGATCATCAATCGAGTCAATCGCATCAAACCCACCTCCTCCCAGCCATCCTCTCCTACCTCACCTAGACCAGACTCGTTACCGTCGTCACCTTCTTCGCCTTCTCCATCAGAGCGTTCTCGTTTATTTGTTTCTGCAAAATCTGCTTCACCCTGGCAGATGCGCGTATACCATACAGGGCTGTCTATTCAAACCAACATACAAACTTTCAAGGATCTCCACGACCTTTTTAAATCTCACCATCCCCATCTACCCTAGCATTGCACGACAAGTCTCCTTCACAAAGAAAAAGAAAAAATAATACTCCCAGATATAGTCACTAAGAAAAAATAACCCGAGATACCTAACCTGACCCACATTTTCTAGAAAATCCTCGCTGGCCAATGGGAACTATCTCCCCTTCAGCTATTCTCCATTGTACATTTCCTTAAACACCTAAATTGTAATCCACTCCCTGTATAAAATAAAAACAGTAGTTTCTCAACGCTACTTGCGGACATAACGCCATTGGTGGTCTTACTAATATGCTACTGCGCGGGGCGGGCAGTGAATGGTTGAGTCTGTGCTCTGGTTCGCACGTCTCAGAAGAAAAAATAAATAGAAAGGCCGCCTGTCTAGGGGGGTGAGTTTTCATCAAAACCTTAGAATGCACGGGGGGAGGGAAAGGAGTGTCCGCAACGTTTCCTGCAATCAGATAATCACTTCACCCGGGAAAAAACCCACCACACATCACAAGCTGTGGCGTTGTTGCTTCTCTCTCAGACTGGAAAAATGCGTTCATGGGCGAAACATGCATGCAATTAGCTAAATTAGTGATGTCGGGTGTACAATAAAAGATAAATATGGCCGGCCTTCTTTCATTTCAGAAAGGAATCTAAGGAGGGTTTGATGACGGTATTCTTTCCTGTCGAGCGCGTTGTTTCGGTCAACGGAGCGTCAATCACTGTCACTTGAAAAGGCAAATACAGAAAAAAAAAAGTTTGCAATTATGGTTTTATTTGGGATGCCGGACAACAAACGTTTTGATATACGAACGACGCATAAGCCTCATCGACGTGTTATGGCTGCCTCCGCCACCGAAATGGAGTGGCAGAGATTTGGTCTTCGTCTATGGAAAGAATTTCATCATCTTCGACGCGGTATAAAGCTTTGCCTAGCCACTGATAAAGGCTGCGAACCGCGAACTCGCCAACCGCCACACTCAATGTAATCCATCGAAGGCCCCAGAGTGGTAATTCGGCTAAAAAGTTTTTCAGTCGAAAAGCCGCTGTTCCCATTTCGGTTGCTTCAGCACGAAAGGCAAATAAATTAAAATGAATCCAAAAGATGCACACTAGCATACTAGTATAAATGAGGAGTCCAGTCTTGATCAGTTGCGCGCCACGAGTCAATCGTACACCGCCTTCTTCCGCTGTATCGCCTAAAATGATATCGAACATGTCGCCTAGGATCTTGTATGTAAACCACACATTATTAACGCTGCCTAATAAGAAAAATCCAAGGTGGAAATGCTGCAGCTTGCACAAGATGAAATGCCAACATCGGTCGTCGGAGAAAGGAAAGAGCATCCAATAGACAATTGGGCTGCTGAACAACGCGTGTGATGTTACCTCAATCGATGAAGGGCTGCATACTGGAAACGGTGCATACAGAGGATAGGATTTGGGCGACATGACGTCCGCGGCATTGATGTCGATGGGTTTGTCCCACAGCATGTTGGTTGAACTGTCGTATCTGTCCGTGAACCGAATTGACATCACCACGAGGGCTTTCATGATATACCCTGCTGGAATCAATATCAAGAAGAGAACCAATGCTGTCATAACCACTGGCGTAACTGCCGAACATGGAAGCAATGAGTTTTATGATGACTTGAGTCCACTCAAACCTAATAGGATAGGTTTCGCTTACATTTATGGTTGGCGAGGAAGGATACCCATCCTCTTGCTCGTATGTTGAGTTGACGTTTGCACAACGTGCAACGATCGGCGTCTCGACCACGGCCATGTCGAACCAAAGCCTTTCGCCACGATGTTAGGCAACTAGGGTGAACATATTTACTTTGTATAGAAAAAGGTGGCGGAGGTCAACTTTTTAGACGACGGTGTTCAGCGGCGGCATAAGGGAGATTTCAGATGAAAAAGCTTACATCGATCCTTTACAGCTACAAGGTGATATCAATAATTCCTTGTCATCATCCTCTGATAAACATATTCTACATTGGCGACTGGATTCAAGAGAGTGTTTGGCATTTGGAGAGTCTGTCATGTTGTAATCATGCTTTGACGCAAAGATGATTGTGCACACGACACTGGAAACTCAGACGGGCTATTTCTGATATGCAATTTTGTCACATGCTGGCATGCGGATAAACATTTTAGTCACTTGAAGACGGCAAAAGACAGAAAGAAAAAAAGAAAAGAAAGAAAGAAAGAAAGCAAAGTTGACAGTAAAACCCTGTTGTTCAAGCTTCGACGTAAAAAAAAAAATAATGGCTATGGAGCTAACGACTGCACACACTTTGGGGCAAAAATGAAAAGACTGGCCAACATTCACATGGAGTGTAGTGTAACAATGATACTGACTGGTTGCAAATCGCTAAACTAATTTTTGACTCACTTATATCTAGTAATCTACATTAAAAGGTTATCGCGATTTCCCTTATCACAACAGTAATTCGAGGTCACCATCCCAGGGGGCAACCAGTTTGTCTAGCATCTTGTCATGGATATCATCAAAAATACTTGAATGTGGATCAGCCAAAGTGATAAGCCTTCTCCAAGGGCGCAAATTTTTGTACAACTGGTGAATGGTATTCAGTATCTACGGGTAATATAGAGGAATTAAAAAAGAAAATAAACTTACCTTGATCATTCGCTTCAACAGTCGGTTTCTAGCCTTCTTGCCTGCGTCATCAGGTTCGTCGTGCACATTGATGGCATCAACTAGGTTAAGGTATTGTGTTACCATTCTAGAAAAGTGATCCAAGGCGCTGGTCGCCAATTCCTAGAAGAGTAGTGAAGGTTGTTAGCCACCGAAGTTGACCTCCGCCATTTGATGTAACATTGACGTTATCGCACCTTGAAAGCCGGTTCATGTTCTTCCACATAGTAAGAGACTTGTTCGATAGCATGCTTTGCGCTCTTCATTTGAGCCGCAGAGAATACGTCCAAGTTGGGTATCATATCTTTGATTTTCTTGCACACTGTCTTTTCAACCACCTTATTCAATATGGTTGAATCCGGATCATCCATCGCATCATCTTCTTGCTCGTTAGCAACTCCATATTCAGATATAATGGTATGCCATCTCATGGTATCAAGGTCAACTGGTCGCTAGAGTGAGTGGAGAAGATGGATATTAGCGAGGGCTGAATTTTCGGACTTTTCATAATATTGACAGTAACTTACAAGGAAAGGATTCCATGTTATTAGCTCAATGCGAATATAAAACTCAAATGCACCAGGTAAGCTGAGACCACCGTAAGCCTTTGTATAATCATCATTAAATTCTGTTTTCCAGCTTTCAAACTTGTTCTTGACAGAGAGGAGGGAAGAAAAGTCATCTTGGACATCCGCTATGATGGCATTGATCTTGTCTCGCTGTATCTCATCTGAAAGAAAAAAAAAGTCATGAATTTTAGTTCATTCCTATAGCGCATGGGCCTGCTGCCAAAAAATGTCGTCAATTACCAAGTTCTTCCCGTTCTTCCCGTGCGTACGATTGATCCAACTCGTCATCAGTAGACATGCCAGTGATATCATTCGACGTCTCTCGTAATATGTGTCGAGACGTACGTTCTTCTCGCCTTCGCCGTTTAGCAGCCTCTGTATTACGCGAGCTTGAAGACCGACCAAACTCGTCTAGTTGACCGTCATCTTCTGCGCTAGTGAATGTAGCAGGCACGTCAGAGAATAGCTCAGCGTCATCCAAATCATCTTGCCATCTTCGGTCTTCCACTGCCTTGGTACGCTGATTCATCAATCCATAAAACTGACTCTCCACTTTTTCAAGCTCTGGAAACTGCACAACAAAGTCAGTTCGATACTCAATGTTTAGCTTATGATAGCACTGATGACAATGTTACCTTGACATCCAAAAATTCGGCAAGGTCGTTGACAAATGCCTTGAGCTCTTGGAAATAATTGTACCGCTTGCTAGTACGTTCCAACTCACTCTCTGTAACCTCACGAGTAGCTTTCAAGTTTTCAATATCTTTCAGCGTCTGTGTCAATTGTTTGTCGTGGTTCTGCTTCGATTCTTCTAAATTACTCGACACAATAGAGAGACGAGAGAGAACGTCCGATAAAGATGGTATAGCAGTTTGTTCAGGGACTGAATAAACGAAGAAAGGTTGATGAGAAACTCGTGCGGACCACATTACGGTTATGTACGATGTACTTACTTGGTGCAGGTCGGTAATTTCGGTTTATCTCGGATGATTCCGAATCATCAGCCTTCTTCGCGCGAACACCTCCAAATTTGATCATTTCTTGTTCCCATCTGTCTAGTTCATCCAGCTCAGAATCGTCTTCTTCTGCATCTTCAATCATCTCCCGCACACCGGCTTTTCGACTTGCTTCCTGCTGCTTTTGAGCTTTCTTTCCAAGCGCCAATTTGTCTCCTACATATTTTTCGTATTCTATGTTCGTATAAGTGAAGCAAATAGATAGATGTTAGCACGCTAAGTCGATATCGTCCATAAGAAGGCCGTAGCATAAACTACGATGAAAAGCCATCAAAATTGAACTTACCATCCTCAGCATCATCATCTTCATCTTCTTCACGCACAAGTCTGGATTGATTCTCGGGTTCCTATTCAAGATCAGTAAATAATTAATCATCGCGCGTTCCAAAAAAGCGGTGCTTTCAATTAACTTACCCCATCATCTAATGCAACAAAATCGTCGTCTTGGATTTTTATGCCTTGTCTCATAAGCTCTCTCCTCTTTTTGGCGGCATGAATGGCATTGGCGTCAGGAATGCTTGATCCGCTACTTAAGCTGGCACCTAGGGTCGAAGGAAATTTGGATGCGACCAATAAGGCGTCATCATCTTGGGCTAAACCAGCATCCACCATTGCCTTTGGCGTTGAAGGAGTACTGTTTCGAAGTTGTTGTAGCATCTCATTGGTATATGATGGTGTCAGATTGATTTGATTTATATCTTCTGGCGGCTCGAGGCTATTGTAACATGATGGAACGTGTCAAAGGACGGCCTTGAAAGCGCATAGATGGACACTGAAACCTGCTTACCTCGGGACATGCAAAGCCCTTTGACCTTCCAGCCGTTTGCTCGCGTTGCTTTTTTCAATTTTGAAGACTTCGCCATCGCCTTCATCCTATTGCATGTATTAGATCTAGTCGCATAAATGGAAAGGTAGAGTCATGAGCTATTTACCTCCTGGTCAAAACTCAGTGCCAGAGACTTTTTGGAAGACGCGGCCTTCTTCTTCTTCAAGGAAGTTCTCTTAACAACGGATTCCTCGATCTCTGCTGTGCCATTGCCGAAGGCAATGTAAGAGTTAGAAGGCGTTTCTTATTGGTAATGGTTCATAAAAAAGCACATTTTCGAAATATACCTTCAGGCTGCTCGTCCACGTCCTCTGTTTCAATCTTTCGCCGTATAGCCTTGCCTTTGCCGGCCTTTTTGAACATGGTGGTGGTAGACGATATGAAGGTTGGGTAACAGTCACGAGCGGTCGGATTTTTCAGTACATGAATGGGTGGCGAGTGGCTTTTGACAGTTTTCAAAAAATAATTTACGGCAGGCCCGCCCTGTGGAGAAAGTCAACATAATGAACACATTACGGGCGATACAACGAGTGGCTCCCGCATTAGCATTGCGACAACCTCAAACTGCTACCTACTTAAACCCTGCCTTTGCACTGGGTATTCGCGGTTATGCTTCAAAACACAGAGTCACTGAGGGCAAACAAATTCTTGTTCGAGATTACGGCGTCATTGGTATGTACAGTGGTAACTAGCACCTACTTCTCCCTCCCGAAGCACTCACACTATTACCTTAGCAAACTACGTTCCACCAGAGACGACGCCATCAGTCAGTGACTTTCACAAATGGCGACTTGTCAAGTGGAGAAATATGAGAAACAGCGTACAAAACATGTTGGGGTAAGGATATCCAAACATTGAAATCAGTTTAATCTTATTCAATGTATGACTATTGACATGATACAAATGCTAACATACGGTTATTCGTTTGGGTGTGGCTTTTGCAGAATTGGTCTTATCAAATACAAGTCATTGTACGAAAAGTGGAACTCTGGCAAATTTATGTCTGTTGCTGAGGAAACCTACAAGGATATGAACAGCGCTTTTGCACGAGGCGATCGGAACCTTTTGGAAGAGGTTTGCTTGGATGCAATGTATTCAGTAAGTGTTTTGAGAAAAGGGATTATAAATATGCCGATTTTACTGACTGATGCGATATTCCCTCTCCTCTCGCCTCGAAATAGAATTTAAAGAACCAGCTCAAAACCCGATCCAACGTCACTTGGGATTGGCAATACCACGGTGAAGTCGAGCCACCAAAGATTGTTTGTGTACGCTGTATGGGCACCAGTGGGTTCAGTAAAACAGGATTTTCTGTTGGTCAGGTCACTGTCAGGATGCACACCAAACAGGTAAATAGAGATTTTTCCCCTGCTGCCATGTTTAAATATAACCTCAAACACTATGCACCTGGCTTTTTCTTTTTTTTTTACTAACTGAATTTTCGACTTCAGTCGATGGCGGTGTATGATAAGAAGAACCGCCTGATTGCTGGTGACCCTCATAAAATCCAAAACGTTCGAGAATACGTTGTCTTCCAGCGGGCATTGACTGACCCTGAGGACGTTTGGAAAATTTATGGCAAAGTGGCTCCTACTGAGCAAAAATTTTAGACATTTTGAGACTTTGGAGCCACCTCTTTTTTACCAGGCGGGAAATCTCCGCCCGATAATAAGAAACTCATCCCAGATACTTCAGTATGGCTTTGTTTAGAAAACACACTCTCTCTCTCAAAATAAAAGCATATAAAAAGTCTTTTATCAACTCTCTCCCTTTTTTTTCACTTTGCTTCTTTGGATTTTTTTCTTTTCATTTCAACCTTCTCTCATGCGTCTTCCAGCTTGGCTTTGGATACATGTTGTCTTGTGTCTTGCAGTCCCTGTATTGACCATGCCTGTCGAGGATGTCCAGCAGGGTTTGATCAAACGTGCTCCCACAACAAATGGGGCTTCTGCAGATGCCGTTTATAACCCACCACCAGCCAGGTAAGCAAAAATACATGGATAAAAGGCAACTTTATCTTTCGTCGTCACTAAGTGTCTAAAGTCCAACATCAACAACCACTACACGCGATTCGACTACCACATCAACTTCCACTCGCCCTGATCCTCCTTCATCAACAACTCCACCACCTGCATCAACTACAACGACTCCTTCCTCACCGGCATCAACACTTCCATCCACCACAACATCATCATCCACCACTACTGCATCATCATCCACAACCAATCCACCGTCATCATCTAGTTCAACTACAGGTAAATGTCATTTTTGACTTAGCCGAAAGCATCACATGTACAATTTTTTTTTTAAAAGCTCTAACTCTATTTTCTTGACAGATCCAATTTCCCCAACTACAACCACTCCACCTCCAACCACTACTACCACTCCACCACCCACTACAGTCATATCCTCTACCACATCGCCAGTTACTACTCCACCGCCTACAACAACAACAACAACTACACCACCCGATACAACTGTACCTGGACCGACAACGACTGTACCATCTACCTCCACGCCACAAACCACTACCACTCCTGTGCAACCAACCACTACGACCACAACGTAAGTCTAATCAAATTTTTGCCTGTGAAGCAATGATGACGAATATCTTGACAAACCTAATAGCTCTTCACAAACTACTCCGACTGCGGAAAAAACCACTACAACCACAACCCTACCGACGATCACTTCTAGTCATACACCTATCACGTCAGCAAAATTAACTTCGTTTACTTCCGCAATCGGTACTGGAACCGATGTCACCGTCATAGTATCCACGGCCATGGTCACTATCATGCCCACGGATCCGTCCTTGTTAAATTCTGATACTGCCCCACCCTCCAGTAATAATAACGCTGCTATCATTGGAGGAGTCGTTGGTGGCATTGGTGGTGCCTTGCTTATTGGTAAGTAGCTACTCCCATCAGCCTCACGTCCCTAAATGAGACATAATATTTGGTATTGATTCGATTCCCGGTGTTACTTGTTTAGGCGGTTTAGGCGTTTTCATGTACAAACGTCACAAGGCTCAGAAAGATTTCAACGAAACCTTTTCACCTTACGATGACGATCAAGACATGTCACAATATGGTGGTCCGGTTACGCAAAGACCCATGGGAGGAGCCAATACCGGTCAACATGAAAGCAGCGACGGAGGATCGTATGGCCAATACCATGGTTCGCCGCCACCTTTAAGCAATGTAGTGCAACAGCCCGGCGGCCCCTACAGTACAGGTCAAAATCCTGGCGCCTATGCGCAGTATCCTCAAGGCCAATCGCCTATGGGCAACGTGGTACAACACTTGCCAAGCGGAGATATGGGTCAAAACTATGGCAACGCTGTACAGCACTTGCCTGGAGGCGATGTAGGACAAAACTATGGAAACGCAGTCCAACACTTGCCTGGTGGCGACGTGGGCCAAGGCTACGGGGGAGGACAATATGGAACGCAATACCCGTTCCTTGTGGCTGGAGGAGATTATCGACACAGCCTCAGTACGGGATCTCAAGAGAATGACACTCAATATATGGACAACACTGCTCGCGATTCCCAAAACTGGGGTCAATCACACTATCGCAGCCCGTCTGATGCGTCCTATGAGCGAGGCCATGTTCCCGATGAAGCTCCAACCGAAACTTTTGACAAGCCTGATCAGCGAGACTGAGCCTTGTTTGCCCGAACCCTTCTGTGATATCTTTATTTTGCATCATTACTGCTGTTAGAAATAGCTTTTTTACCATATGCCTTTTTTCCCCCCATGTTACATAATATATAAGCTCACTATACTATTATATTAGTCTGTGTACTTTATAAAAAGAAGAAGAAAATAAAGTAAAAACTTTAGGTAAAAATAATTTTTTTTTTTACGCATTTTTGCTTCTGCTTCGTTTGTGGCGTATTCAAAAAATTTCAGTGTTTTGAGCCGCGTGTGGTGCATGGAATAGACTTCACGCCAAACAGAGTACTGATCTGCTTAATCACTGAACACCTCACGCATGAAATCAGATTGTCGAGATCGTCTCTGTTGGCGGTGGAATCGAAGCATGGACAGCCAATCTGAACCACTCGATCGACGATCGCTGCGTACTTCTTCTTCGCCCGTGCCTGGAAACCCTTCCACTCCAAAACTAGCGGCATACGCACTTTCAGCATCCTCGTCGTCATTTTGTTGTCGTTGCCGACGTTTTCGATAAAACAGGACCCCGGTGATCAACATCGCTGCCCCAGCTGCAGCTCCTACGATACCGCCAATCAAAGCCGCCGGCGGCCCTGAGTTATTACCATTGTCAACCGCTTGTAAATTCGCTACCAACGAAGGTGTAACGTACACAGTTGGTATAACCGTCGTTACCAATACCAGTTCTCCATCAGCCAATGTCGAAGTCCGTGTAACCGGTATTTGACTGGTGACAGTGATAAGCTCCGTACTAAAATGGGTAATCAGTGATGCTGTGGTTTGTGTAGCTGTTTCTGATGTGATGCTTAGGCTTGTTGATGTGATTGTCGGCCCTACTGAATCTGTTGTGCTGCTGTTGGGTGTGCTAGCGGGCGGCGGTGGACTGGATGTTGTGGTAGGGTCACTTGTCGTAATTTGAATGGGCGTGCTCGACGTGGGAACAGGCATAATGCTACTAGTCGTGGTAGTGGGTGGTGGTTCGCTACTGCTGGTAATAATAACCGAGGTAGTAGTCTCCACTGTGGACATTGTGCTGGTTGGAGGAGGAGATACAGTTGTAGTGGTCTCGATAGCGCTGGTCGTAGTCACGACCGGACTGGTCACAGAATCCGTCGTGATAGGACTAGGCGTTGTGGTAACGTCCGATGTAGTGGTCGTATCTAAAGAAGTAGTACTGGTCTTATAAAAGAAGTGAATACGCGGATGTTTGCTATGCCTTCTGTTTGAAAACGCCTTTGTTGACAAAGCTTGTTTATGGAACTTACTGGAGGAGATGACATGCCTGAACTGGAAGTGTCTGTGGCGGAGGTACCCAAAGTCGTGGTGGTGGTTGGAGGGTCAGAAGAGATCGGTGGAGTGGAAGAAGGCGAGGCTGTAGTTGTAGGTGGCGACGGAGTTTCGCTAGGGGTGGTTGAAATTGGTGATGTATTTTCCGTAGTCGCCGAGCTCATCACTGTACTTGTCTCTGTTGGCGATGCCGTTGTCGATTGCTCGGTCGTAGTTGTCTGTATAACACTGGTTGTCGTGGTCGTCGCCTCGGTTGGTGTAGTAGAGGGAGCCGAGGTGGTCGTCAACTCAGCTGAAGACGTAGTCGTGGTAGTAGCCAGTGTGGTGGTTTGGCTCGGTAAATCGGTAGTTGTTGTAGGATCGGAAGATGACGTGATATCTGTAGGTGTGCGAGAGGCTGTTGTAGGATCTGGCGTTGTCTCGGTAGACAACCTAGTAGTATCCTCTTCTGTGGTAGTAGTTGTTTTCGGTGACGGGGTAGTGGCTTTAGTGGTAGGGTTGGGTGAAGTGGTCTCGAGTTGGTGTGTGGTTGTGACAGGGTCAGGTTTGGTTGGAGTGTTTTCAGTAGAGTGTGCTACCGTCGTTGACATCCAATGTTGGTATAATGTTATAAAAAAAAGTACAATGGTTCAATAAGCCATGTTCAAGATATTCAAACTAAAAAAGTTGGTTGGGGTTTATATACGCAAACAGAGTGAAGTTTCTGCTTCGTGGGGTTGTTTATCAAACTCATCTATTTTTTTATTGGATGAACTATTTGTTTTGGAGGAAGCTTCGCTACCGCTCTAGTGACGCATATTTTGCTACCAATTTTATCACTAGCAGGCCATTCCATCAAACTCTACCTAAAAAGGTTCCACGGATGCCCCGAAGTGCTTAATATCTTGTCATATCAAGCGGACATCTTCAGATTGCTTGGCAGTAAAAATAAACATAATATTTGTCACTTTTCTCTTGAAATCTTTATTTGGGGCCCAAGGCGCGATAGAGCGCAATGACCTTGGTAATTTTTCATCCATAACCCCAAAGAAAGACATAAAACGTTGGCTTGCTAAGCTAAAAATATATTATTGTTAAAATGTACAAGCGCTATGAAACAAGGTGCCTTAATGCAAATGATAGTTTCATGATTCCCACTGCATCTGATTATGTTTCAAAAATTCTCAATGTTTAAAAAAAGCAAAAAAGGAGGGAATATGCGATCTCAGTGAGCAAACGACCAAGCGAGATCGGATGGGCTGTTTTTTGCGGGTGGCGGTTACCAGATTTCACCCGTGACTGAGAAGTAAGACGTCGACGTCATCAAAATGTTCAAGGTGCAGTGCGATAAATATGAAGTTTGTTAGCAAATCTGAATCGCTGGTATCCTGCATCCAATTTCCCCCCACTCTGAAAACTATTATGGCTTCAAAGCTTGGTTT
The DNA here is from genome assembly GCF_025399195.1 of Umbelopsis ramanniana AG. Lineage (NCBI taxonomy): Eukaryota > Fungi > Mucoromycota > Umbelopsidomycetes > Umbelopsidales > Umbelopsidaceae > Umbelopsis > Umbelopsis ramanniana. Next base: position 274,154 of record NW_026252107.1, read on the forward strand.
GCAGCTCGCTCAAAGATCTTTGGGTAATGCATTGTGCCATCACCTACATCTTGACTCGACGCCATCACTAACGCCTTTCTATTTATTGTCTGTACAGCTGCTTCTGCACCAAAGAGTCTTGCACGTCAAACTTTGTCACTCCAAAACAGACAAATGTCAACTGATGTTACAAAGCAAAATGATGCTAAGGATGTCGCCATCGGTCAACCTAGCAACGGCGCAGGTTAGATTCCGTTTTTTAAATATAATTCACCAACCAACAGTCACCCATTGGTTACTCTTGATGACCGAATGACTGAATTCTCTCTCACAACTTGCAGAATACATCCTTTCAAATGTCGACAAGGTCGTCGCTTGGGCTCGTCAGGGTTCAATGTGGCCTATGACCTTCGGTTTGGCCTGCTGTGCCGTAGAAATGATGCACATCGCCGCTGCTCGATACGATCAGGATCGTTTGGGTATTGTTTTCCGTGCCTCTCCTCGACAGTCCGATGTCATGATTGTCGCTGGTACCCTTACCAACAAGATGGCCCCTGCCTTGAGAAAGGTTTACGATCAGGTAAGCTGAAACAGTTGAATAGCTAGATGACTTTACATCATTGCTCACACTTTTTTTTTTTTTGCTCTGCTTAGATGCCTGAACCCCGTTGGGTTATCTCTATGGGAAGTTGCGCAAACGGTGGTGGTTACTACCATTACTCTTATAGTGTTGTTAGAGGTTGTGACCGAATTGTTCCTGTCGATATTTACGTCCCAGGATGCCCCCCAACCGCTGAGGCCTTGTTGTACGGTGTTTTGCAATTGCAAAAGAAGATGAGAAGAGTGAGTTGATGGATGATATGAATCATATGATTAATGAAACAATTACTAATATTTCTCAATTTCAATCCCTTAGACCAAGATTACTCAACTTTGGTACAGAAAGTAGAAATAGTGTTTGACACATAGTATTTTAAATTGTTACAAAAAAATCCGCAACTTGCTGTTTTATACTCCCCACTTACTTATTTTTCTGTTCTCGTTGATGGTGTTGGTTCATGGAGGGGATGTGATCAGTTTAATGAATGGTGCAAGCAATTGCGATGATAGGAGGAAGAGCTACACATTTGCAGCAGTTTCATCTGATTGCTTGATGATATGGTTTCCTTTCTTTTCGTCAGATCAGTAAGGCTTATATTGTTACTTTATTTTCTTCATCATGCATTGTTCAAAGTCTTCTAATAATCGCAAGTGAAACCAAAAACTGAGCTCAGCCAAGCTGCACTTTACTTAGCTCAACAGCCTGACCTGATGACATTGAAATGGGAGGACGGACAAATCCTGTGGTGCTTGCATCATGACAAGTCCATTATTAAACAATTCGTTTCACGAATAAAATCTTCAATTGGCACAGCAATCTTCCAGTTGACATCTCCTGCTCCAAGGAACATAATTGCAGGCTACAGAGTTTGGTTAGACATACTTCCGAGGGCTAGCGGAAATCCATTTTGTCCACACTATACCTTGAGTTCCGTGATAGCCTTTGAAAGGATAATGGGTATCTTTTGGTTCATACCTGATTTACCGAAACTCAGAAAGACGACATATTTTGTGTATTGAGTTATACATAAATCTCTTACCCATTGGACAAACACCATTGTTGTCGTACCCAGTCAATGCAAAGGAGTTCTAGATCAATGCAAGTCATCAGTTTTGCGCTTGATCCCCCAACGCATTGGTTTAATTCATTCATACCTCTGCGCTTGTCAATCTAAAATTATATTTCTTTTTTGATATGCTATTGTCGGTTAGCTCGCGGACCTTGTCTATCATTTTGCTGGTATTGATTGACGTTATGTATTGCGTGATAACACAATAGTATTTGGAGTTACCGGCATCTGCATCACAGGATATTGGTACATATTCTCAGTACCTCTTTCTTATAATCGCTGACATAAAAGATGATGTAATTTACCTGTAAAATCGTTATGTTCGCAACGCGTGTTTTCGAATACAACACTCTTGCAGAGACTGGCCACTGATGTTTGTAATTTGTAACTGGAAAATTCGGATCAATTTAGGTCCTGCTTAACAATTTGTAAGGCCATTTGAAGCTTACGCTCGTCGATTCAATGACCACTCGTAGTAGTCAGGTTCAACCTCATAGTATCTGCACATGTCAGCTAGCGTTGATGTTTGACATGCTTGGTAGACCTGATTCATTAAAATTAATGCCCGCCCCAGATAGAGAAAATAACTTCACAAACAAGCATATCAAAGGGAAGGAGTACCAACATGCTGTACAATTCTCGGCGCATGTCCTGGAAGATTTTCTGATTTTGCCTTTTTCCTAAATCTCTTTTCATAAATGTCTTGCCAGAGAGGATTTGCATACAGCTGATCCACGTCGTTGGTTAATGTCTGCAAGGAATTCGTGTGAGAAGTCTGACAGCTTGACGTCGCGTGAACAGTGCCGGTTTAAAGCCGTACCTGGATAGCGTCTTGCAAAGATAGATCGAGATCGCAGACCAACATGAGTGTGTACTTCGTGATATAACAAGCCAGTAAGTGATAGCGGGCATTACTCGAAAAAATAAATTTGGTGACGGTCAAACATGAGAGACCTCCCTCCCTTCGCTGTACTCATGGAAGCAGACAGCCCTATGGTGTACGCATAATTGTACCTTAAAGCAAGGATAGTCTGAAAAATAGCATATGCGAGAGTAAAAGTTTCTTGCGCTACATTAATGTAGTATATGGCATAAAAGAAGAACCGCACAATGTATTCCGTATCTCCAAAAACATCTAATCTTCTTGATTCTGCTTTCTATTAACTTGCATAATATCCTCAGCCAAATCGCTAAGGTCGATTAGCTCCTATTCTGTACTCAAGTGAATTATGTCTGAATATCAGATGTGATAAGTCAGTATTACATGGTGCATGAAATGCAACAAGCTGTACTTCGGCAAGTGTTACTATCTTGACACAAAGGCATACTGATTGAATTCCACAATTCCAGGTAAAGAAACACATTCACATCGGGCCGCATTCACCGAATATGCATTTTATTCTGTGAAACTAACGATCGCCGTCTATTGTACAAATTGGCGCATTGATGGGCACTTCAATATGATTCAGTTGTCAGTTTGTCACACACTTACAATGTGCGACATCAGTTAATTTGTGTAATAACTAACGCGCGATCATTAAAAACCAGATATTAAGGGTGAATTTAATTCTGTGTCAGACAATAATAAAAATACTTACTGTGTAAACTTTCGAAGGTTTGAAAGAAGCTCTACACTGTAGTATGACTAGAGTAGAAGTTCGGCACATACGACTACCTGCAAACTAGGTCCAACTAACATGGTCTTGTTGAGGAAAAGATGTACTCTGGCATTAATGGCTTTCCCTAGATGCGGAGCAATGCGAAGGAAAGGCTTTTATATGAGCTTGGTTACATCATTAACGTGTGAAACGAAAGCAGGGCTTTTGCTTATATAACAAGTATGAATTTTTGTGAATCACCTATTGGAATATCAAATTTCAACTTCCAACTCAAAGTACCGAAATGAAATTGACTGCTGCTTTAGCCCTCTCTATACTAGCTGAGACCGTATACGGCGTTGCTGATCATTTATGGTATCATACAGATCTTTCGAATGTCACTGACTGGTACAACGAAGTGAATGTCGTTCCTGGTGCCGAGCCAATAAGCACCTACTTTATGACCAATGGATTTACAGGAGGCTACTTCGGCATTCAGCACAATACAGAAGGAAAAACTGGCAAGACTGTTCTCTTTTCCGTTTGGGTAAGATTTTTTTTTTTGTACATTTAGTAATTTCTACGTTGTGTGGCTTTTAATCATATAACGTTCATTTAGGATGCTGATGATGGTACCAAAACAACCCAACAGTATTGCGGTAACCTTTCACGCTGCTCTACCTTCGGAGGAGAAGGAACTGGACTGCATGCAAACTATGACTTCCAGTGGACTGCTGGGGTGACCTATGCTGCTCTTGTTCATGCTAAACCTCTCAACAATGGATACACCGAGATCTCTGGCTATTTCCAACATGAGAACAAGAATTGGTATCACTTGGCCACCTATCGCCGTAAAACCGAGTCTCCATATCTTACTGGTCTGTACTCATTTGTGGAGAATCCCAGTTCCTACCTAATCAATGAAACTAGAAGAGCTAACTATGGAAATCAATGGGCCAGAAGCTCTGCAAATAAGGCACAGGAACTAACAGTTGCCGACCTAACGCACACCTCTTTGGTCGACAGTGATCGATATGGCAGTGGTGCTAAAGGCACATCATTCTACTTGTTCATCAATGGACCTAAAAACGACATACCATCCAAAACTACCATTACGAGAAAGGCTACTGGCGTTAAACCGGATTTCGATATGAAGGGAAGCAAAGGCAGTATCAAATCGACACAAAAATCTCAATCGAAGAGAAAGACCACCACCTCAAAGCATAAGAGCGGGAATAATCGAAGTGTTCACAAGAAGTCCAAGACAACCACCACCAAGCACAAGAATCAGAGTACAAGAAAATCTACAAGAAAATCCACTCGCAAAACGAAAGAATAGAATAAAGTGCAAGTGCCACTACATCAAAATAGTCGGCTCCCAGTAAAAGAAGCACCTTAGAGTAGCACCATCTTATGATGTGATAACTTGACTTTTATCTTTATTTTTCGTTTTCCTGACAGAGTAAAGCCGTTATTCGCTTTCCACTGCATTTTTGCTTGGGTTGAAGGTGCCTGAATTCAAATTGCTTAGGTTTTCGGGCGCTGAATTTTTTTTTTGGAATCGTGGCGGTAGCAGCTTTCCTTTACTGGCTGTAAATCTGTTCGCCGCCTGCAATACCATCTCTGCGAGATCCAACACTCATCACAAACGCCGATCGAAAGGATTTGATATCTTTTCGAGACGATGGCAACAGCCTTTTCATCACCCCGAGATGAAATAGAACTAAACAACACTGATCCTTCTCCACCCGCCAACTCCAAGTGCAATGTCTGTCAAAAGCCGGCGTCGTTTATGTGCTCATCTTGCGGATTGAATGGTCCAAGGTACTGCTCAATCGACTGTCAGACACAAGGATGGAGGGAAGGTCATTATAGGTTGTGCAAAGGAAACGAACAAGCAAGGGCGACCGCAAGGAGTAGAACACCCAATACACAGACCGATAATACGGCCGACACAGCGGCGACTGACGTTGACGACGATACTTCGCTATCTAGAGTGCAGACGAGGAATTCTGGAATCTCAAGATTTGGAGCAGCACAAATCATCAATTCTAGACGTAAGAGGCCAATCATATGTGCCGTTTATAGGTTGAATTGAAACTGATATCGTTGTCGCTTATAGAACGCCGAGCATCACAGACAGCAGCCAATAACCAGGACGGTAATATACCAATGGTAGAACTACAGGCTGGAGAGACAGCTACCGACGCTCAGCTAGATGAAGAGGAGTATGCTGACGAGCTGCGATTCTATATCCGTCAAATTTACCTGGTCATTCAGCCAGTAGTTATTTGCATCATCCTAAGTATCTTTTGGGTGAAGGTCTCATTCAGTGGTACTAGCGATTACGCTCCAGTTAGACCGTCTTATTCCATTGGTAGTTCTTCTGCATCGACTACTACAGGCACCAGTTCTTCATCCAGTGTCGTCAGCTCACTTACAACGGCCCTGGTCATCGTTGGGCAAATTGTTGTTGTAACTGTTGCCATTGTATTTTTCTTCCGGAAAGGATGGATTAAGGTGGGTAAAAGCTTATATCAAATAATTGTGAGCCATTACTGACATTAGTATTCAATAGGTTCTAATTGGCTTTTTCATGATCGTTGTGTTGGGATTGTTAGGTTTTATGACCTATCTACTTCTCTTGTAAGTACATCATTTTGAAATCTGAATGGATGAAGGTGCTGTGACTTGCTAACGTGATTGTGCCTTTAGAAATTTGATTCAAGTTTTCTTCATCCCACTGGATTACATTACTATGGTATTTGCATTATGGAACTTTGCTGTCGTCGGATTGATCTCCATTTTTTGGAAGGGTCCCTTGTGGTTGCAGCAAGCGTACCTCACCATCATGAGCTCCTTAATGGTATTTATTATGTGGATTTTTTTTTCTGACTTTCGATGTCGCAAATTAACGTTGTACGGTTACTGTAGGCATTTTCTCTAACCGGCTTGGAGGAGTGGACAACTTGGATGTTGCTTGGACTGTTGGCTATTTGGGGTATGTCTTGTTATGGAGAGATGTAAACTTTACTTATATGGCATATGCTGACGCTCCATTTCTCTTCAACAGATCTGATAGCGGTATTATGTCCTTTTGGGCCGTTACGATTGCTCATTGAAAGTTCGCGAACTCAGCAACGTGAGGTGCCAGCATTATTGTATTCCGTCAATGCTGTATGGTTTATGGCCTCCATGGAAGATCACTTCCGAATTTCGAGATCGTTTCTTCCTCAGAATGGACATGTAATCGGTACAAATTGGATATTTGGTGGTTCAAGTCGAAATAGCTCAGCATCAAACTTACAAGAGCTTCAAGCGCAAGTAAATCGATCAAACGCACATACACCTGAGCCAGTGGCAGACACTAGTACCAACACTCAGTTTGGCCAGGCTCGTTCTGAATCTCCTGAACCTCTGAAGGAAGCACATACGATCCATAATTGGAGACACAGCTCAGGGCCACAAGGTGCAGTCATCCGTGGCCCTCAAGATGGAAATGGCTTCACTCGTCTCCGTGGTGAGAGTGTCAATACCATCGAAATAAATTCGACGGATCATCATTTGGAAACAAACCCGACAACAACCTTAGAAACCGACACAGTTACCCCAAATCCTCAAAGAAGCGACAGCGATGAAACGCCGCCGGATGAAGAAGACGGTAAGCTTTAAGAAAGCCGTAATGCGAATGAATAGCTGGATGTCATATATTTACTTTATTCTGCTTTTAGCCGAACGCAGCGGCCTTAAGTTAGGTCTAGGAGACTTTGTCTTTTACAGCGTACTCATTGCGAGAGCGGCAATGTACGACTGGATCACAACAGTGTGTTGTACAGTTGCAGTTCTCATGGGTCTGACAGCTACGATCTTCTTACTGGTACTATGGAAAAAGGCATTACCAGCACTGCCCATCTCCATTGCCCTCGGTGTCATGTTTTACTTCGTCGCCAAGGCTGTACTGGTACCTTATGTTGGAGCTTTGTGCGTCCTTGGCATGGTTGCTGTATAGATAATATTTTGTGATTTACATTGTTTTGTTCTGATACCCTTTGTAATCCTATTACTGCATACATTCATTAATATTTCATCGTCCCCACTGATATGGGCATACAAGTCATGTACAATTTTAATTGATCTTTTGGTTTTTTATTATCATTGTTTGGAGTCGTTTACACCCGCATCTTTATAAAATTTGTACAATGCAGCGATTTCCTCAGTGTAAATCTCTTTATCTTCATCGTCTTTTGGAACCGGTGTTTCTAATACCATTGGGATGCCATTTGTTCTCGGGTCGCGCATTATCGATTTGAAAGCATCCAAACCAATGAATCCTTTACCCAAATTTTCGTGTCGATCTCTATGAGATCCTATATCAGTTTTTGAATCATTCAAATGCATTCCTTTCAGATACTTCAATCCAATTGTGTTATCGAACTCCTTGATAGTCTGGTTCCATGTATCAGTAGTTCGAATATCGTATCCTGCTGCAAACATATGACATGTATCCAGACATACTCCTACTCGCGTTTTGTCCTTCACCTGCTCGATGATGTTTTTCAAGTGTGCATAGTCTCCGCCGATAGCTTTCCCGCCACCAGCCATGATCTCCAGGACACAGACAACCTCCGGAACTTCTTTGTGGACTTTGTTGATGGACCTTGCAATGGAACTACAACCCTCTTCAACAGAACAATTCCCTGTAGTACTTCCTGGGTGAAAATTGTACAGCTTAAGGCCGAGTGCGTGCGTACGCCGTATTTCGTCCAAAAAGCCTTCGTAAGATTTAGCACGCTTTTCTGGATCCGGGTTGGCCAGGTTGACTAAGTAACTGCCATGTACAAGGATGTGATCAGAGGTATAGCCATGCGTATCGCATTCTTGCATAAATCTTTCTTGTACATCTGATGGAGTTGGCTTGCATTCCCATCGACGCTGTGAGCGCACAAAAATTTGAAAAGCGTTCGCTCCAATAATCCGAGCATTGAGGACCGCCTTATCTATTCCGCCAGCAGTTGAAACATGCGCACCTATCCACTTGGCAGCACCAAGTACACGAGGGGCAAACGTCATATCTTCCTCTTTGGTTTTTTGTTTCCTACGACGTTTCGGAGACTGCTCGTTATGTGGTTCTGCACGGTCGTCGGTTGCGTCTTGCGTTACATTACCCTTCCTCTTCACAAGTTTCTTGCCAGGTGGAGTTGGTGCCGCTTTGCTTACCACAGCAGTATTTTTCTTTTGCTGCTGTTTGTTGTTTCTTGAGCGCTTTTTCAGATTCACTTTATTGATATGGCAATAGAAGAAGGTGCTAAGTGCTCAATGGTTGCGGATAAAAACGACGAAGGGCCTGTGAACGGGGAATGGCGCTTCGAACAACTGATAATGACAGTCACGCATTTGGCCAATCACGTACAATTCAGGCCGTGACGGGGATTTTAGCCATCCCATACCACAATGACAACCTCTTGCTATTGAGGAAGTCGGAGAAGCACAGCATGTGTCTGTAAAAGTTCAACTTTCTTACATCACCATTCAGCTATGGAAATAGAGCCTTTTTCTTAGATGTGGCACCATATATCATTGGCGTCATCACATATTCGGGTAATCAGAAGAAGAAGAAAAAAACTACAGTACTTCAACAATTTTATCTGTTCTTCTTTGGATGTCTTGTTCGTAGCTTCTTGTTTTCTTTCATTTACGTAAAGTTGGTCATGAAATTTCCCACAGCAATGAGAGGATTGTGTGACTTCAACTGGTGCTTGGGTTGTATTGTGCGGGGTAGATGCCAGAATTACTGGGGCCTTCCAACTCTACCTGCAATTTATGTAAATTGTAGTTACTGTCGTATTAAGCAAAATGGTAATAAAAAATGATGAAGTCAAAAAAATGACTTGCAAATCAGCTACCTGTTATGATTATCACATTTTAAGAACCATAACATGAACATGTCCCTACAAGTGCGCTGGAAATTTCAGTGACCACGTGGAGACGGGAAGCTTTCAATTTTCAGCAGTAAATGGAAGGTGTACCATCGGATATGAGAATGACTGTGAGAATTTATAACGAGGGTATCAGCGGAACCCCGCGGAAAGCACCACCTGCCCTACTCCAAGGTTGTACATTTAAATAACCCGCATAATTATGCAAGCTGGAAATCGTACAACTCCTCTTTAGACCTAACTAAGTGTAGCCAAGCTCTGGGAAACAATCATTAGCATAAAAGAATTGAAATCTTGGCCTGCTGTTACAGTCATCGACTGAATTTTGCAATGAAGTCAGTCTTATTTTTTTTTGCTAGCAGCCTTTTGCTGACGTTTTCAGACGCTGTTCTGGTACAAAAAAGAGCTCCTATTGCGTTGGCCACTACAGCTGCTGATTGGAAATCCCGTACTATCTATCAACTGTTGACTGACAGGTTTGCAAGGACTGATGGCTCTACAGATGCGTGCAGCAATCTATCCGGCTATTGTGGAGGAACTTATCAAGGTATCATCAACCACTTGGATTACATAGCTGGTATGGGTTTCGACGCCATTTGGATCTCTCCAATTCCCCAGAATTCTGACAATGGCTATCACGGATACTGGGCCACGGACTTTGGTAGTTTGAATCCAAATTTTGGTACATCGCAAGATTTGATGGATTTGGTGAACGCTGCACATGACAAAAACATCTTGGTCATGCTTGATGTGGTAGCAAATCATGCTGGCATACCGTCATCCAGTGGTGACTACACTGGATACACCTTTAATTCCGCAAGCCAATATCACCCAAGTTGTGACATTGATTACAACAACCAAACATCTGTAGAGCAATGTTGGATCTCCGGTTTGCCTGATATCAACACGGAAGACAGCAATGTCGTGAACGCTCTTTATAACGTGGTGGGCAACTGGACTTCCACATATGGTTTCGATGGTCTTCGCATTGATACGTTTAAACATGTTCGTAAAGATTTTTGGCCAGGATATATTTCTTCTGCGAACGTCTTTGCTACCGGTGAAGTTTTGTCAGGTGATGCCAGCTATGTTGGTCCTTATCAAGACTATGCTCCATCTCTAATCAATTATCCGCTGTACTATCCTATCAACAATGCATTTGTATCCAAGCAAGCAATGTCTGCTTTAACGAATCAAATAACCGCGAACCAAAACAACTTCAAGGATATTAGTGTCCTTACAACATTTGTTGACAATCACGATAATGTGAGATTCTTGAGTCAAACCTCTGACACGTCGCTGTTTAAGAATGCACTTGCCTTTATTATGATGACAGAAGGTATTCCAGTGTATTATTATGGCTCTGAACAAGGCTTCACTGGTGGATCTGATCCTGCTAATCGAGAGACGCTTTGGTCTTCATCATACGATACATCAAGCGATCTTTACAAGTTCACTGCGAAGCTTATCAAAGATGGTCGTCAGAAAGCAAACGGTACTGTAATTACTGATGTGGATGTTCAAGATAGTATATACGCATTCACTCGTGGAAGTGTTCTTGTAGTTCTAAATAATCAGGGTAGTAGCGCTACAAACTCCATCTCTGTCAAAGTTGGCGCTGGTATTTCTGATGGGACAAAACTAACAGATATATTCACCAACACTACTGTAACTGTGTCTGGAGGATCAATTACATACAATCTTCAAAATGGTTTACCCTCAATATTTATGTAGCGTATAATAAAAAAGCTAATAAATTACAAATGTTATTTATTTTTATGCGAATTTGTACAACTTTCTAGAATACATAAAGGCTGAGAGAAGGGCCGCTTCTAATGCTTTAAATGGCATTACATGCGATTGATTGGACTGTGTTGCATGGGGTAAGGAGGAAAGAAGACATGAGGAGTGGCTTTCTTTGCTTGCTTTGTGCTTGCAGTCTTGGTGGAAGAGGCAGAAGTACCAGATGTAGAGCTTGCAGAGGATTTTGAAGAGTGCTTGAAGAAAGGCATGTTCTTTATAGTGTGTAAGATTTGTTTTCGATGGATGGAATGCTATTCCAAAGGTTGATGACCATAGCCATTATATAATATTCCTCGTCCGCCAAGTGCGTAGTACGTGCGCCTATGCCAACATGCTCGGCTACGTTTTAATCGCCGACAACTTGGCCCTTGGCATTTGGCATCGCCCCATGGTTACATACTACTGTCGAATCAAAACGGATCTATACCGACCGTCTTGCGTAATATAGAGCCATGTATACACTCAAAGTCTATGATCTTTTGAAATGAGTATGTAATCCATGAAAAGTTGGGCCATAACATTAAAAAAAATCTTGTGATTCTTACCTAGTCAAGCCAAACTTTTAATAGCAAAAACCACAATCTATCATATTGTGGTCATTAAGAGAAGAGACTAACTAAGAAGAAACAAAGCTTAAACCACAAGGGCCTCCTTGGTGCCAAACCGTTTCCAGCACGTAAGGCCATTTGAACAACGTACCGCAATTCGTTTGATGAATTTTTTTATTCTATGTAAATTTTTATGCTCGGCATTTGATACCACTTATCAATGATCCATTGTGAGGAGCTCACATATTGGTTCTTGTAAAAGAAGAATATCAGGTGACGTTACTTGATAATACACGGCGCCAATTGCGAAACCCACTCCAAGGATATCAATCATGCCTTTCCAATTTATCGGCGGATAATACAGCAGAATCACGCCATGAACCTCACAAGCTATGAACATAGTAATAGAGTTACCAATGGAAAGTATCCTCTCAGAGAATGGCTTCTCGATATCTTTCATCGGTTCCTTGTTTCGATTACAATATTTCGTTATCACCATCATCATGGGATGGTACCAAGAGATTACTGCAATTTCCCAAGGGATAATTATTTCTAACAGTATTGGTGGTCCACGCCGCTGTACTTTTGAGCAATATAGGTACATATTGCCACTAAGAAGATAGCCACTGAGGCATATATGACAACGGAACATATACGGCTTATTATACGACTTTCCGTGCCGAATCGAGCTTTATTGTAGTTGCGCATAAGCTCAGTGGAGTATTGAGTATTGCACACGAAAAGAATGTAGGCGAAAAATATGATTCCCGCTTCTACTTCGAATGCTATGTACGGACAATGTGGCTTAGCCACCGATACAGAGAGTGCAATTGCAACCATGATATGTAGTTTACGTAATAGGCGTATAGGTGACCTGCCTAAGCCATGACATGCAAAGATATGCAAAGAAAAGATTGCAGTCTGTGCAACAACAAAAGAAAGCGTCGCATTTATCTGGGCAGCAAGGACCAATGTGAAATTGATAGAAAAACCGGAGAACATGAGCGTAGTGACAAGAAATCGCAGTGTGGCACATTTTAAAGGTTTAGATGGGAACATAGTGTCACCATAAAATTCGTACCAGTAGTGAAAGAGGCGCAGCAATGGAATTTGCTTAATTTCCCATATATCATCGCCATTGCATACCAATGGCGATGTCGATCTGTTTTTGTAGAGCATAACACCGTTCTAGGTTTTGAAGTGAAATTCCACAAAGTGAAAGATGTAAATTTTTAGTTGAATCTGGCGAGTAGTTCCGTAACTAATTAGTGCGTGGATTGACGTGGCAAACCTATAATGCGGACATGTGAACTGTGGCAGCATGTATGTGTCTAGCCAACAGCTATACCAAGCGATGTGTTCTAAGAAAAGAAAATAGTAGCGAAATTCCTAAGACTGTAAGACCTATGTCAGCTATTTCCATCGAGGTTATTGTACGACTCTTGGGTCATCACCTTACCTTCATGAACCTAAACATATCGCGCAACGCCACAGGCGTTTGTCGCCAGGTACCAACTTCACAACGAAGTCGCCTAGCAAGTAAGTTACAGTAAGGCGCATAATGTTTAGTACAAGTGTCAATAACAATTTTTTCCCAGAACAGCATTTGGTGCATTGAATGCCGCTGCTTCTCGTTTGCGGCTCGTGTAAGATTAAAAAAATTAGATGCGTTCTCTTGCCTTGCAATGGCGAGAGCTGACCTCTACTTTTTGGAAAACAGCACTTCTGTTTGTAAATTACTATTTTGCCACACTGCAGATACGCATTTGACGAATGTAAAACCATTACGAGATAAGCTTCTGCATTTGATAAAGTAAATGAGAGACCGTATTGAAGCTGCTCGAGCAATTCATCGCTCAATAACTGTATGAAATGATGTAGCCACTCAGCAACGGGTCGTATCGGCTGCCTAAAATGGAAGTCTGTGCGCAGCGGGGTGCTAGGTCAGCCATAAACATAATGTGTAACTTCTTTCCAGTTGAGCAGTAAAAGCTACTATCAGTTGTTGTCTCATTGATGTTTGGAAATAAGTACCATTTTTTGTTTCATAGCCAATATTGATCTTCTCCCTACATTCAGCTGCAAAACTTTTAGCCTTATAGAAGTCATAGCGAAGCTGCCAATGTAAAACGGATTAAAGATGACTCAAAACCATGTGTAGTATACCGGGTAATCACAAAAATGTCACTTTATTAACAATGAACGTGCTAAACAGACCATCGACATCGCAATTGTAGGATGTGATATCAGAATTTTATTATGAATAATGGTTTGAAATTGCAAATTAGTACGATATGCGTATTTCAAGGGTATGTTACATCTAGACTTCACAGATTTCATGTGTGTCCCTTCCGAGAGGTAGTGGTGTCATTACCGATAGCTTATTGTAAAACATTACGAAAAGAAGTGTAGAGCCCCTATAAAGCAGTATATTAAGGATCACATTACCGACCACGATGCCAAAATCTTGTGCCAAAACGATCTTTGCTACAGATGTTGTAATTATAACATAGAGATAAAACGCAAACATCATGATAATGTACAATGAAAGTAGACAGAAGGTCTTGATGATTGTGCTCCTGTTTTCATTGTGTGGAACTTTGGTATGATATGTAATTCGAATAACCAGCAAAAGCAGTAGTAACCACACCCATAGCGCGAAGAAGGTCCATAAGTCAGCACTGTACAGTGTGTTTACATGATTGCTTGTACTTAGCGTTACGATAGATTGAGCGTATAGGCCAGCCACAATGATAATGGCTAGACATGCAGCAATTGCGAGACTACACATGACGGTTATTACAAAGGTTGGCCCTCCCAGATAGGAGGCCGTGAATTGACGCAAAGTCAGCACAGCAGTCAAGCCGAAGAAGGCGTCTGACATATAGCCCAGGATGATAAGTGCTAAAACTGGGCCATTTGAGTCTATGTAAGTATTGTAAAAGCCTACGTTGATCGCATTTGAAATCAAAGCGAAAACATTGGCAGCCAACAGGAAGTAGTAATGGAACTTCACAGATCCACGGCGTACCAAGAGCTGTAAGACCAAGATGGCGACGAAGATGGCAGATACCGAGATGTTTAACACTATCTCAGCATTGGCGAGTTTGATATACTTTATAGGATCATCCATGTTTGAGAAAAGATGATAGTTAAGGTAGCAAATATATCAGGTATATGTACTTTTTTATCAGTGTAACGTCGTCACCACTCCTAGAAATACACAGACAAATGCGTGACCGATGCGGGCAAAGAATTTCCCCAGTAGCGAAACACATTGAACTGCCGCCTCCCAGTAATTCAAATGGGGCTCTTCCCCCGCCGTCAACCTTACAAACCACTGGCTTCAATTTGCATAAAGATCCTACCTCTTCATCCAATGCCTACAACATCAAAACCGGTTGATGTAGCTGAACGTTTGATCAGCACTAGAAGCATTGGTTCTTGCAAATTTGATGATAATCTCTCAATTGAAGAAAGGTTATGTACGTCTTGCAGTAGATCTCAGAGTAGCATGTATTTTACCTTTAGTGACACTTCCACTAACGTTATGCTGCTGCGTAGATGGAACATTCTCAAAGGGTTTAGCTGAGGTTAATTGGCTAAAATAACTCAAAGCATGGAAAAGGCAAACGGAGGTTGTGAATAAATGTGGCGCGTTGCATTTCGGCACAATTATGATCCGCATTCGAAACCTTAGGGAAGGTCGTCGCCGCGTTAACCCTTTTCAATGGGGACCTGTACAGTGATATATCCTCACTCAAATGCTCACTCTTGCGCCGAATCTTTCGTCAATGAAATGCTGAATGTTCAATATGCATGCTGGTAATGGCTAAGTTTTTCTCATCTTACTTTTTGCTTATGTATAGAACATGAATTGCATTGTTTCCATGGGAAATATGGTAAATTTTACATGTTTATATATCATAGGTCTTTACAGTGCTTGACAGAAAAAAAAATTGAGTCATCTAAAAATTGTACATTGGCATTGGCATTGTCAGTTCGTCTACGTCTTCTTCTTCCATCTTCATTCGTTCTTGTATAAGCACCATTGCAGTTGATCTGGTATAGAATCCAATGAAGAGCAGAAGACTTACTCTTGTTAATAATATTGACAATATGAAATCAATCAGTGCCAATCTTTCAACAGTATCATTAGAAAATAGAAAATATGTTATGAAAAGCATCCAGACAGTGTCAAGGGTGACGAGTACAATGAAAAAAGCCAAGAGGTCCCTATCATTAGTTATTTTTCGTATAATAATGTCATAATGCTGTGGAAAACCTCGAGTAGCCAACACGAGAACGAAGATGAGACCTAGAACAGACCATATAGATAATGCAGGGGAAGCCCAAAAGATAATCTGTTATATTGTGAGAGCATTGAAAGTGGCATTGTTGCCAACTACCACGCGAACCACAATTATAAGAACTGTGACCACGATGATCTAGAGGGTTCCAAGGATCGCAGGGATGCTTGCTAATATGTCGCGACTCCCAAGATAGATTTCAGAATAACAATGCAGTGCCCACAAGCCAGCGAGTTGAGTAAGTAGTAAAGTGAGGGCACTCATGACCGCCATAGCTGTTGACGATGGGTCCGAAAATAGAAGAAAACCGTCATGGGTATGAAGGGCTAAGGCAT
The DNA here is from genome assembly GCF_025399195.1 of Umbelopsis ramanniana AG. Lineage (NCBI taxonomy): Eukaryota > Fungi > Mucoromycota > Umbelopsidomycetes > Umbelopsidales > Umbelopsidaceae > Umbelopsis > Umbelopsis ramanniana. The sequence continues at coordinate 290,333 of NW_026252107.1, forward strand.
CAAAGATTATTCCACAAATGACTGCCAGTTCCAAGAGGTAATAGTGCAACCTAGCATTTGATCGGTGACGAGCAAGAAGAGCAAGCAAGAGTATACCACAGACTGCTCCATCGACTATGGGCGATATCTCTCTTAGTTTCACGGAAAACGTTGGAGAGTTAATAGACATATTGTTTGTATAGTGTGAGCTGGAACGAGATGAAGAATACCAACACAGTACAAGTGTCGCTTGAATACGAATGGAGCAAGTGACTTGTGCGCTTACAGCCACACGGCAGCAATAGAAGCTTTGACAGCGTAGCTTTCTCTGTTTGCAAAAATAGCCCAGCGGCACTTCATCCAAATTCGTCTAGTTCATCTTCATACGTGAAATAAGAATCATGTCCGGAGATGTCCAGCACCGAACCGTTATATCCAAAGCGTTTGTTGCACCCTCGATAAAGCAAGTTTATTCTTATGTTGATCACTCCATTCTTGGTATTTAGCGTGAAATGGTATTTTCTATCGAGTAGAAGATTTTTTGGAAAAGTAAAGGAGTTGTATTCCAGGGGGCTTACCCTTGGGTACTGTTGTAGGCACCAGTCCCTCCAGACTAACCATGCACTATTGTAGGTGCGTACAGTACCTTTGCGATGACTTCCATCTCTTCGAAGATTTCAAGGGTAAGATAGCCCCTTCATGTTGTCCTTGTTCTTTGGCTTGCGCTTCGAGTCTAAACCTTCTCGCAATGCTTACGTAGAGGTTTTCGATTTGTTCTTCGGTGAGATCCAAGTTGTTTGGAGTTGTGTCCATTTCATTATTCATTAGCTACGAATGCGCGACTTAGAAAGAACTAGAGTATCATTGCCATAGAAAATTTTTTGTTATATATATTTTTCAGTCAATAAAAGCGCGGCTCAGAGAGCTATTACCACATCCTCGCCTTCATTCGTCAACCTTTACAGTATGTTTGATATGAGAGGTATTTTATTTTTTTATAAAAAAAAAAAAAAATGCCCTGAAAAATGCGATGGAGAGATATATCTGCTAGAAACAACAAATGTTCGAAATATGTCTTTCCTTTAGAATTGTTAGTAACAATAGCCAAGATCAAAGGGAAAGATACTCCAAGTTTATTTCACTTTCATTGCACACCTTTATACTAAACCAACTGACGACGTCAACAAAATCAGTATTTGTGTAGCGCATCACGAATGCAAAAGGGTTTAGGTGAGGAAATTACATTTCCTACCACAATGAATGCAAACATGTGACTCGGTTAAATGGTACTTTATGCTGTAGCTGAAGCGATGGGAGGCGTTACTCGTAAACACTATGTCTAACAGACAGGAACCTAGGTTTCCGGCAGCTAATGGAAAGGGAGTTTCGGGAATCCGACCGTACTATGCGCCTGGGCTATCTCAAGGGAACTACACAACACTGTCTGCGCCGTCACTGCCAACTTTTCCTGTAAATTCAAGTTACCTGACCGATGATCTAGATGACCTAGACTTGATTGATTCTCGAGCCGCTGCCAGAGAACTCATCAACTTTGTAGCTTTGAAATTTCTTACCACCGCCGTCAATTCACCTTTTGAAGTTGCCAACACTTTGCTTCAAGTTCAATATTTACCTACGGAGCAGGACAACCGTCTGTTCAACGCGCAATTGCAAAGTACAGAAGAAGAAACTAGTTCTGACTATGCGGAAGAAGAAAACAATGATGAGGATGATGAAGAGGAAGATGATGAAGATATTTATGGAACAGGCTCAGGCAGTCGCTCGCGTCGACGACATTCCAGCGATGAGCCCTATCAGCAGCCCACTTTGGACCCAAGTGATCCGATGTTCAAGCGACATGTTCCTGTAGATGAGAGCGGATACATTGTGCGACCAAGCGTATATGATGAAGGCACAAGGCCACAACATCAACTGCCACCGATTGAAGGTGGAGTGTGGAAGACCATCAAATTGCTCTTGAACAAGGAAGGAGAAGGGTGGAAATCATTGTTCAAGGGACAATACACTAACTGGCTTTATGAGATCTCACATCTCTTTCTACAACCAACGCTTGAAGGAACGCTGAATGATGCTTTCGGTCTGTATGACGATACGATACCCTTAGTCCACCTCGATCATGCCGGTCCAAATGTCGCGACTATTGTATTCAGTCATTTAATTATCGGCGTACTACTCAGTCCCTTGGAACTGGTGAAGACCAGGTTAGTTTATATCAGAATCATTGAGGGTGATTTCAATCGATTTGTATTTCGCTAACCAAGTCGAACAGAATGATCGTTCAATCTGCGTCTCCTTTGCAGAGGAAATACAAAGGACCATTACACGCACTTCGCACCATTATGGCGGAGGAAGGTGGCTTGAAGGGACTGTATATGTCACATAACCTTGTACCTACCATGCTATACCACTCCCTCATCCCATTAATCTCCAATACCGGTCCGTTAATTATTGATCGCATTTTCCGCGTCTCAGCTGTCGACTCACCATTTTTGTATGGATTGGCTCAACTTGGTCTCGATACTTTGGAGCTAATCATCACGTTGCCACTCGAAACCATTCGAAAACGTATGCAATGCCAGATAAGATCAAGAGTACCAGGAAAGCGCTTTGAAAGTGTCGTTCCTCTACGACCTGTTCCTTATGCAGGCGTTGGAGATGCCATTTATAAGATAATGAAGGAGGAAGGCGGTAAACCTGCCACACGCAAGAACCGCAAGACTTCCAGCCGGGGTATCCAGTACACTGGATTAGGGCTTCGTGGACTTTATCAAGGATTTGGAATGCAGTGCACAACAAATATTGTGTTCTTTGTGTTCCATGCAATCAACGGCATCGAAGGTAAATTTTTATTGATGTTGTCATTCTTTGGTTTGTAGGCTTTTAAGGACATGCACTGACCAATACTTCTAGCCGACGACTTTGAAGATTTCTGAACGAAGGCATATTGAAATAGTTTCGACAACCATAGAAGTAATTTTTGTTATCCTCTTTCCTCTTATACATAAATCTACACACCTTAACCTACTACTACCATCTTTCGTTATCACGTCAACGTGAAGTCATGAACGCATTTTTCTTGTGGCTTGCCATTTTGTTCTTTCACTTTTATTACCTTTATTCTTTTGATCTGTTCTCTAACCTCCTTAACCAGAAACAATTTTGCCTCGACGGCTCCTCTATCGTAGACCATGCCATACACTCTACCAAAGCTATTATTTATAGCTTTGTTCACTATGCAAGGGTCTGCCATTCCATATCTCGCCATCTTTTATGACCAAGCTTTACATCTCTCCTCTAATCAAATTGGAATATTGTTAGCCATTGCGCCATTCATTCAATCTGTGGCATGTCCTGTTTGGACCTTGGTAGCTGATAGGTGGCCGAAGTGGCACGGTACCCTTATGGCGGTGCTGGCTTTGATTGGCGGCTCCGCTATCGTATCTATGTCTTTATTACCTGCTCTGTTGATCGATAAGGAAGACCTTACTATGCCCTTTACGTGTGTCTTGGCCCTGATGTTTGCTTTTTTTGGCTCTCCACTGATGGCGTTGGTGGATAGTGCTGTGTTAAAAATCCTGGGCAACCACAAAATTCTGTATGGTAAGTCAGGGCTACTGCAGTGGGTGGGTTATACCCAAACTTAACTGGCTAATTTGGTTTTCCGACTTCCCACCTCTTTATGCATAGGCGAGCAGCGGTTATGGGGCTCCATATCGAATGGTCTAAGCATCTTGGCCGTCGGATTGCTGATTTCAGCTACTGGAAATAATCTCAATGTGGCATTTTATGTCTTTGCTGCTGGTAGTGTGCTATTCATTGTTCTGTCGCTATTTGCTAAAGTCGAGTCCAATGACGATAGCATGCTTGAGGATGATCTTGATCAAGATACTAGACCGCTTTTGAAAAATAATCTTGCTCCAAATTATGTCTGGCCACCGGATCAACCTGCCGACTCTGAGGATGACGATGTACAATCGTCGGTTGTTACTCAGCATCAAGGACAACTTGTTGATAGACGGGACAGTCGTATAAGCTTTGCTAATACTGTGCTTTCGGATGAGCACGGGCATAGAAACAGTTTGAGGCTTCATCGCACTTCCACTTCGATGGCTCGGGATGTTCATCTAGAGGCTAGTGAGCTGATGGAATCGCTTGATCGTATTCCTTCCCTTGGACTCGCTCTTTCACATATCCCATCCATGGAATCATCCCTAGCCTTCCTTATACCCCATCCTGAAGAAGACAATATAGCTCCTCCTCCAAGCTCGCTAAAATCTAGAAAGGTCATCACCTTCCTTTTGAGTATGTTGATATTTGGCGTTTCTTTCTCTATGATCAATCAATTCCTATTTCTCTACCTCCGTAACGATCTTGGTGTCGATTCTTCCATTTTGGGATGGACTGGACCTGTGGGAGGTATAACGGAAGTTCTGACTTTTTGGGTATCGAAGCAGGTAATGTCGCACATCATGAACAGTTTCAAGCGTACAGTACTAATTCACGTACCCTTCTAAAACTACCGTTCAGCTTTTCGATCGGTTTGGAGTGACAGTATTGATGGTGTCTGCTCATTGTATTACCATTGTACGATCCTCCCTCTACACGCTTCTAGTACCAGGCTCGCCAATGACAAGCGCCTTTGCTCTTGCCTTGCAAACGCTCAATGGAATAGCTTTTGCAACTATTTGGTCAACAGCTGTTAGTGAAGTAGATTCATTTTTCCCTCCGGAGCAGCGGGCAATTGCACAAGGTACCCTCGCTGCTCTACATATGGGAGCAGGATTTGGAATTGGATGTGTCGTGGGAGGAATGATATATGAAGCTCTGGGTGCTCATGCTTTGTACCATGCTGCATCTTTGCTCACAGGAGTCAGTCTTGTAATATTTTTGATTGGAAGAATCAAAAGTTCATAGATTGTTTCCCCTTTCAAGCAAAATAAAATCTGGTAGTTGCTCCATTTCGTGATTCTTTAGTTATCATTCCCATCACGCAACGTACGCATGAAACAGTTGATAGTGTTGTTGGCCATCACACCACATAGTATAAAACGTCAAATTGGCCTCAAAAAGAGTTGTTGTGACGTTGGTGGTCAATATTGTTCGGATAATTGGCTGTGTCTAATGTGGTGTAATAAAGGGCTTAGAGCAAATAGCGGTACAGATACATATGGAAAATCCTCCACCAGCTAATCAATTCCTGAAGCAAAGACGCTTGTCGATGCGTAAATGCGAAAATTGCGGTAACGAGTTTTCGCATCCAAGCGCACTGGAGACGCATTATTGCGTTCATACTGGAGAGCGGCCATATCCCTGTCCTATGTAAGATGAATAAGCTTGATGATACCATCGCCAGCTTCTTGATATAAAGTTCTTGTAATAAAGATCAGACTGCAAGTCGAAGTTTATATCCATAAGCAATTTAGACAACATATAAAGGGTTTTTACGCTTCGAATCCACAAAAGAGAGTAGCCAGCATAGCTATTACAAAGAAAAGTGGAAAATCCCATTGCTACCTTCATCCAAAAATTCTCTGCGATAAATACCGCAAGATAATATACCTTTACAGAAGAGTCTACTAGTCCAATTTTACCAAAAGTTTCAATGATCAGTTATACACATAAAAATCAATACAGGCTTGGTTAAATGCTTTGGTAAAATCAAACCACAGAAGCTTGGCCGGTGAAAGCAAAATGATTTTTTTTAACCATTCAAACAGAGACAAAGTTGCGGCACTTCAAAATTTGGTTGAGCTAATTCTGCTTGGAAGCAAGGGCAAGTGCAAGTGCGCATTATTGAGAGCCTTTAACAAGTCCCATTATGAACCCCTTGCAAACATTCACATCAACGCCGCGAACCTTCGCCTATGATCAGTTGATTGACATAAAGGTAAGTAGCAGTAATCTATTCTTGCCATGTTGAACGCGGGGCATGGGGGCTGATTTCTCGAATCTCTTTTAGGGTAGACAAATAGATATCCGAAGTCTGGCCACTCAGTATTACTTGGTTGTTATCTCGTTAAAGAGCGTACAATGCCCTGTATGCCCGGTATTACTCCAACTCATAAATATGTGTAGCGGAAAAGATGGCAAAGACGAGTTAATCGATCCGTTCACGTCGGAAATCATGCGAATTAATCCTGAAGACAAGGAAGTAAGTTATCCTTATTTTATTCCATTGGCAACTAAAGCTTTAATCTGACATATTATAAAGATATATAGAATTCTGTTACAAAAAGATGCTTATTATATTGTAATTTGTCCGGGCCCTTCAGATGCACTGAGCGAGATTGCAAGGCAGTCTGAATTTGAGCAATACCCATTTATTGCTGATGACGAGGATCTATCCATTGCCAAGACGTTAAAATTGAACATGTCTAATAGCGAAATGTGGCCGAGCATTATTCATGTTATTCCAGAATCTTTATCTATGCTTCCATTATCAATCGGCCGCGGTCCAGGCAACTATGGCATAATGGCACTACTGAAAGGGATCATGAACGAACGAGCAAAGTGGGAACGTAAAGCCTTTCAAGCTATGAAAGATGCCTCAACTCAAGTTGATAGAACCCGTAGGAAGATGAAAAAGTGGCAAGATGTTATGGTTATTCGGCAAATTAGCAATGACAATAAGTTACCATCGGAAATCTTGTATGCCATAATAGCGTTTCTCCCAGATATCCGAGACGTAATCAAGATGCGAGAGGTCTCCTTATTGTTCAATATCACAGCATGCGAAGTAGTCATATCAAAGTTGCGACATCATACCAGGATTTTGATGGCTTCAGTTCCTCCAAGCGAAGAAATCGAGCTTGTTCTGCAAGAGTCCCTCCGGCAGTGGAGGAAGCCGACACCCATTTTACGCGGCGCCGATTTTCCAGGGCTTGGCCAGCTAAGAGACGAAGTAAAATCGGCGGAACGATCGTCATTACTAGTGAATCAGTGGATAAAGAGCGCACGGCCGACACTCACTATCTGATGTTCCAACAGTGAAATTTATTTATGGAAATGAAAGTGATATGGAAGGTCACAAAGCAAGGTATCGTGAAGAACTCAGGTTGGGATTATGTATTTGACTGGATCAATGCATCTTCTGGTTACGAGGGTTCAGCTTTGCGGTGTCACTATCATCCATACTATTACGAAAAGAAATGTCAGAAGTGTTCTTATATTGCTAGTGATGTCCAAAAAAACACTTACTCATCGTCTTGATCGTCTTCATCAAGTAATCCGCTTTGTTCTCCTCCACGGATTAATTCTCGACGCGGAGGCTCTTTTGGTTGACTACTGCTTGCACCAACACTCACAAGCTTTACGCGATTACCACCTTCGTCATCGCTTTCTTCGTCTCCTAGCTCAAATATGGCAGCTTCGTCATCCATCATTCTACCATCTCCATTTCCTCTACCTTTCATTCCATCATACCCGAGGCCTTCAGCTCGACGTAAATTATTTTCAAGGTCCATAGCCTCATCTTCGTCTTGACTCAATTGTTCCAATCCGTATCGCGCATTGTTATCAGTTGGTCGCCACAAGATAACAATGACGAGGAACACAATAAAGTACAAAATGTTTAGCCAGCCGTCCAACATGAACCATCGGCGCTTCCAGTTTTTGGCTGGCCAATCCGGAGACAAACGTGTTCCGAAGTTGAGGATGTTGAGGACAAAGACAACGACCACCATACAGACAGAGAATATCAATAGTCGATAAAGGCGCTTGTACATTTGCGCTTTCACATGCTGCTTTCGAATATCTATAAAAATAAAAAGCCAATATTAGCGACAGTGTGTTTGACATTTCACTATGTCCTCAAGACGTTTTCATACCTAAGATAACCAACGTCCTATTGATTGAGTTAAGCGTCCAAATGTAGAATGCTGTCATTGTGGTTGCCAAAGGGAAAATAACAAGGAAGACAATGAAGAATCCATGGTCTTCGGGTTGCATCAGCATAGTTCCAATGACGTACAAGACGCCGAAGAAGAAGTGTGTAGCTGCAAGGATGACACATTTTTTCATGGTAGAACCAAGTGATGGTCTGTAATAAACACAAAATTAGAGTGTATTACTACTATCACCAATGGCTTGAAGGTAACAACTTACTTGACCACACCATATCCCATACATACGATTAGTAGCATAAAGAAGGAGATACTATTACGTGCAGCATTCAGAAGCGCAACAAGAATGAGAAGTCCCCATGCTACCGTAAGGATGAATTAATTAAATGAACCACCAAAAATCTCTATGGTCAATCACCTTACATGTTTTTCCGGTCTGATTATACGATTCCCAATATCCCCAATTGAATGCCATCTCTACTGCAAGGAAGAAAATGACACCTGATATGTAGTTCTAGGACAGAAATGTCAAACCAAGTGGTACATTACAGCACAGATCATTAATCTTCAACTAACCTGCACTGGAAGAATATCTCCCCAGTATCGGAAAGTCTGGACTGCCCAGTATAATCCAATAATCAAGTATATTATCGAGAAGACGCCATAAAACTTGAAGTAAAGTCAAAATGTTAGGATGAAACCGCATCTCCCATTATCTTGATGATAAACTTACTATCAGCTTGGGATAATCAACAGCCGGCAGTTCGCCATATGGAAATCTCCATTCCACCCATGCTCCAAAACTTCCATAGGTACCGCTGGCATTCTCGACAGGGACGATAGCTAGGCAATAATAGCCAGTTTTTGAGATAGAGTATATGGCGCCGTCGCTTTCGTTAACCTTCAGTGAAACAGCTTGATTTAAAATAGTGGTGGTATTTCTCTCGTTCTCTGGAACATTGATGATGAAGGCACCGAGGTCCGATGATGGACATAAGTGGTCGGCGATCGCTGAACTATCGCAAATGTATCTCAGCTGGATATGAATGTTAGCCTCTGACACTGTCAGAAAATGAAATTCCACATATATACTTACTTCTCCAGTAGAGTTATCGACAACGCCGATCTTATCAAAATCGCTCCATTCATATATCAGAAGGGCTACATCGCCTTCTGACTGATCTTCGAAACCGACTGTATAAGAACAAAATCGCGTACATATTACTATATCTGTGTGACTTGGGCGATACGATAGTAATGTTGAGCTCTTACCTCTAATATATGGATCGGTACCTCCCGGAATGGCGCTTCTGCTCCACATACCTGAGCATGAGGTGGCACTTTCGTCGCTACTTGAGCTCTAGGGTAATGAGGCAGCTATGAGGGGGAGTAACACGAAGGAGTATTATTCTACTTTACTTACCAAATATACGTCAGCACCACTGACCACCAGAGCTAGGGATCCTAAAGCTAATAGAATCCTGGACAGCATTTTGTAGTAAAATGACGATTATGCCAAGCAGTCGTTTCAAGCACTTGGTCGGAAACATTGAGATTCACGGGCCCGACGGGCATTTAAATTATTCTGTGACATTTACGCTTGGAGCTTTTCCACTGGATCTGTCAACAACCCACAGCCTGAACATTATAACCTTATGACTTCTCGGCTTTGGTCAAATCCAAATGCTCGAGCGGCTATAAAAACATTGACATGGTTTCCATTGCTTTTCTTCTTTCTGGAAAATGGGTATTCAACTGCCACCGTCCAAGGACGTTCAATGCAGGTGATTTGAATAGTTGGCTGTTTTGCCATTAACAGTCCCTTGGTCTATATTATGTGCCTTGCTAGCTAACACACGAGAAATAGCCCACGTTCAATCCAGATTCAAATAAGCTTTCGCCAGATATTGTTTTATTGAGCCATTGGGGTGCTATTGGACACAAGTTCCAGCGTGGGGAAGTTGTTGCCATGACGTACGTTTTTCATTCACTTAGTAGTTTGCCGGACTTGATTCATGTCTGTCTAACACTATTGAGACATCAGCTCACCACACGACCCAGATCTGACAATAACGAAGCGAATTATTGCCCTGGAAGGCGATAGTGTACGACCGCTGCCACAGAGCGATCAGAAGTCAGGTACGTCAGGGGCTAGGACATGTATGCAACTGCTTCTGTCTGAATGACAATAATTTTTCACTAGTTGTTTATGTGCCAAAAGGCCATTGTTGGGTGGAAGGAGATGAGCGATTTCATTCTCGGGACAGTAATGCTTTCGGAACAGTAAGTCGCGTTGGACAGTCGACCACATTCCGGTAACTCACTAATGGTGTATCATAGGTGCCAATGGGTTTAATCAACTCCAAAGTCGTATATATATTATGGCCGCTTTCGAGATTTGGCAAAGTGGAAGTAAAACCAAACGCGGAGCGTGTTTCGGTTGGCTCAGTAGACCCAATGCGACTTTGATTTAAAAAAACTTACAATTTATAGAGCCAGGCAAGATAATATTTTTTTGTACATAAAAAACATATCACTGAAAAGCGTGTAGATTTCTCGTTATTTCAAAAGATTTACGTCCCAAATCATGATTGGTTCGTGGTGAGCCCATTGGGCTGGTTTATTATGTACACGGTTTGCCCATTTGTACACAGATTGGTACCTGTGCAAAATATCGCTTGTTTTGTTTCTACTTCTACAACATATCAACCCAACTCCACATCAACCTCAGTCTCTATAATTTCCAGTCTGTCCATTATACGTAGTGACGAAGCTTGACTGTTTGTTGTTGTCAGGGAATTCAAGGCGTTAGGTAGACTATATGGTGTGAAGTATCGTGAACCACCTCTCATTTTGAGCCGCCAACTTCCTTCGTTGGTGCTTGATAACTAATTCATTTGGAAACTTTAATTAGAGTCGTTGTAGGAACACCTTTTGAATAGATGCTAACTTACCCTGAGACCTTTTCTAGCGCCGGTGAAGCTTCTTGACAGAGATATATCGTCAATACAGGAATATGCTTTGAAACCACCAGTCTGAATTGACGATTAAAATGAAAATCCTGCTAAAAGCTTTGAAATGTCAAAGGCAACTTACTGGCTAAAGTCCTTTCCCTCAACTGGGTCCCACTTTTCCGTTGCTGTTGAGCTGCCAATCTGTGTATACTGATGTAACGACCCATCCATCCTTCGTTTAATGATTTCTGCGACTGATACGGTTTTACTGACAGCTTTTCCACTGCCAACTACAACAATAGTCCCATTTTTCTAGTCCCGTTACGACTTAGTCACAATTTCACTTGCGAAACAACGAAATGCGCGAGACTTACCTCTAATAATTCTAGACCGACCGTTACATATCGATTTATTTTGCCTGATGTGCTGATGATGATTTCATTATCAGCATGTTGAAGTAATCCATAATTTTGATCCTCTTCTGCTATTGACCTCGGCTGTCTACGAAAATTCTCCACTGAATGGAAATATACAGCAGTAAGAAACCCTTCTTTTCTCAATGAGATATTGTTATTGATTACTCACTCTTTACTGAAGTTCGTCTGGTTTTGTTGGGTTGCCGACTATGATCTGCGGAATATCGAGCAGTATTTAGTAAGCGTTTAAAGCGATGTATTTGCATTAAGAGCACAGCACAATAGCAGAAGTTTCAGTTGTCTATGTTATAGGTATCATATCCATGGCTGGGGTTTTCACGCGCATATATCGCTTGCATCAGCAACATGCTCAAGTTTTGTGGGCTCAGTTCCTCGATGTATAGACAATGCGAGTCTATACAGCAGATAATGGGCCGAGCAATCAGCAAGATGAATGCCCTTTTGATATTGCTCTTACGAATCCACCGAAAGATGCCAATTTCTTTGGTATCGTGGCTCAGGTAAAAAGCAGAAGAAAATGTTGTGTTGTGCCTTTGCCGGTCGTTCACATAGCTCGGGAATGGCGGCCAATTGAATCACAAACACATATACCCAGTAGAGCATCGTTTCCGAGCTTCAAACCTGAATAACGTTTCGATCTATGTCCGGCCTTACAACCATAGTTCTAAATCTAAGAACCAGGCCGAATTTTCGAACAATGAGCGGTTGCTGATGCGCGTAGCGATCTGCTTGTAAGTAACTCACCAGCCAGTTCAAACCTTTTACACGAATCATCATGTCTCCACATTTGTGCATTGAACAGAAAAAAAAGCTGATTCTCACCTTTTTAGTAACTGTCCAACTGTAGATAAGATGCGGTCGGCTGGATCTGCAAACGGTAGAAGAAAAAATCCTTGAGGACTTGGAAAATTTTCGGAAAGAGTATACTCTGCGGGGACCGATATTGTTGTTTTCCGTAAAACTTCGCGTTGTCTGATGAACTATTATGCTTTGTCTTCGTGAAAAAAAACTGAGTTTTTATTTTTATCTGCACACCGAGTTGAGATGTGAAATCTCGTTTCGAGAGAAATGATATTTGATATTATGGCACTGGAGACTATTCCTTAGCATCAAAGAGATCGTCGGTGTTTGAATTTAGACTGGGCTAAAATTGAAAACTTGCTTTTTGAAAGGAGCTCATATGGTATTTGACAAAGAGACTTCGATATTACTCTTGAACAGCTGGCAAAAGCGGCAACTAGCGACGAAAAATTCATAGATATATAACCAGAACCGAAGATAATGTATTTTGGTGTTGTCTTCTCCCAAAATATGTTAGAAGCTGACCTGATTTTATCTTGCTTGCATACCGACTACCTTCACTTGGTACACACATGTATTATTCTATGCCTTATTGCAACCAATATTCTCGTTGTCGCAAAAAATAATGTATAAAAATAAAGTCAGTTGTGTTTATAAGAGTGTACTTACTGCTATAGCGAATTGTCTGAATAATTAGAAATTTATGGTGCCGGATTACTTTATATTCAATATACTCAAGTACATCTTCCATGTACTTGTATTACATCGAGATTCGGTTGAAGTACGCAATCTGTTGTTTTGAAATTCTGTACTGGTTTTGAGCTAGAGAGTTTTTTTATTTAAGATTGCATTTTTATGTATTATCAGCATTAGGTACTGTGTTGTAACTATGAACTTATAATATTTTTAAGCAAAGTTTGGAACACTTTTTATGTAACGTTTTGAAATCAAGGATATGAAAAAAAGTGTCCTACGCGAGCATTGCGACAAAGGTTCCAAGAAGCAACATCAAGGTCGATGCAGTACCAGCTGAGACGCTTACGCCAGCACTGTGGGCTACAGTAGATGATGGTTGTGCTGCTGAAGAGGAGCTAGTGGCATTGACCAGGTCAATATGAGGAGCAGGATATCCCAAGTACTGGTTCCATGAAGAAGTGTTTGCGATGCCTCCCCAGGTTGAAGTTCCATTTACGCTGTTAACAGGACAATTAGCACATAGGCTTAACCGCTTAAATAGCATATTTCAAAATTTTACCATGTCTGAACCACTGGAAACCAGAGAGTATTTGTGTTATTGTATCCAGTGGAAGGCAGTTGAATCTGAAGACCAAATTCTTGAAATTGATCATTGGGAAGAAGACCATTGGACCAAGAGATGTTTGATACCGTTTGATTGATTTGCTGTCCTTCTATGGTAATGGGAGTGGTCAGATTGACATACTGAATGGTAAGGTTCCAGTTAGCGATGACCTCTGGCTTGATAGAGTAGACATTGTCCGGAACAGAAACAGAGATGGCAGTGGTAGCAGAGCCACTGCAGCCATGAGGAACGCGAAGCCCAGTATAAAGGTAACTTCCAGGCTATTTTGAAGAATTTTATTATACTGCTAACAGCAACAGATTGCATTCAGTGTTAGAATGGGAACGTACCTGGCCAGTTGCTATGGTGAATGTAACATGAGCAGAAGCTTGAAGTACCATTGACAAAAGGCATAGACCTGCAAATAGGCTAGTGATGGTTCTCATTGTTGGAAAATAAATGTAAAGAGGATGGTTGACTAGGCTTTGTAGTAAGCGACGCTTTATATGCTTGTTCTCAACAAATGTTACCATGATCCACCGCAAAAATGGCTCAAATAACAGTCCAAAGAGAGGTGCGGGACAATACTTTTATGAAAATCGCAATCTATTGGCTACCGAAAGTGTTCCAAGATTTCTATATTGGAAGGTGGCAGACCATTGTGTTCCCTGACACCGGTAGCGGTGTCGGTCAATTGAGAACTACAGGTTCCAGTTATTCAAAATCAATTTGATGTATGTTTACATGCTGGTTTTCAGGTCTTCAGTGCTAAGGACTGCAAGCATATCCTCAACGCGTCCGAATTTTTCCCTGGGCTTGCCAAACTTTTGTCCCGCTTCAAACTCCATCTTTTCAATCAGTTTCCAGTCAACGTAACTGATTGGTCGGATCTTGTTATCCTTGAAAAGCTGAAGTAAGCCTTGTGAGCCAGTTTTTTGTCCAATTCCATCCACTTCATTTAAAAAAGGCTTTCCCGCCACAAAGTCAGCTGCCAAAGTATCGGCTGTTTCGTATGCATCGTTCATTGTCGTTGCGATTACGCCTGTCGGGCCGCGTTTCAACCACCCAGCAGTGTATAAGCCTGGTACCTGATATGATAAGCCTGGTGAGCCCAAAGATACAATTTTTCAACATAAATAGTGCGGCACCTACTTCATTCTGTCCATTAAGTACCTTTCCATACTTATTAGGAACCCGACCACTTGATTCGTCGAAAGGAATGCCTTCCATAGCAATACTTTTATAACCAATGCTTCGTAAGATGAGGCCACACTCTTGAGTGACAAATTGACCAGTCCCAATTGCTCGCCTAGATTCAGTTGGGCCATCTAATCTATTAAGCTCGTACTCAATGGCCTTTACATTATTATTGGTGCTGTCAGGTATTATTCTGGACGGGCTACGCAAGAAATCAAGCGTCCAAGATTTGTCGCCAGATAGTATATTAGGAGAGCCAATTTCCTTCTCCAATATGCTCATCAATCGCTTCAGAGGTCGAGATTTATTCAGATATTCCGCACCATTCGCAAGCTCGCTTTGTAGTAGTTGGACATCTGTATTGAACCGTACACCTGGCAGCTTCATCTGCTCTCGTAATTCTTTTGCTGTAAATGCAGCCTAGCGCAGTTATAAGGTTAGTATAATAATAATAAAAACATTGCTATCCAAATTTAAAGATGCATACCTGAAGTGGACCTCTTCTACCTACGACGTGCACATGCTTGATACGACTCTTGCTCAGTGCGTCCAGAGCGTAGTCAGTAACGTCTGTCTTGCGCAATACGTCTATGGGACTAAGGAGCATTCTGGCAATGTCCAAGGCAACGTTCCCTTGACCAACTATGACGGCAGTATCGGTGCTGTCGAGATCAGGCATCAATTCACGATGATGAGGAAGACCATTGTACCAGCCAACAAAGGATCTTGCCGAGTATACATTTGGCAAATCTTCTCCCGGGATATTGAGCCGCCTGTCTTCACTAGCTCCATATGAGAAAACAATGGCGTCGTAGTTTGACTTGAGAGCAGATAGAGGGAGGTCTTTGCCACCAACGTGGACGTTTCCGAGGAACGTGAATCGGTCATCTGTTGCGACTTCATCAAATTTATTCATGACGTTCTGAATGATAGAATTGTTGTTAATAAATCGCGGCTAGCGAGCTCGTACTTTTGTTTATCGCAATTTTTTTTGTACCTTTACTTCTGGGTGATCAGGAGCGACACCAAACCGAACCAAACCGTGAGGTACTGGCAGGCTCTCGAACATGTCGATTTTGACGTCGGGAATGTCTTTAAGGACACGATGAGCAGTATAAAAACCTGCAGGACCGCTACCAATTACTGCCACCTGCAGTGGCCTGCCGCGGATTGCAGTCGAAAATGCTCTCATAGCACTGCTATTGAGCATTATTGTATGAATTGTTGTTTGTAAAGAGATTCAAGGTCCCGTCGGATAAAATTGGCCGGACCCAAACTCGTTGCCGTGCTGAAAATGCTAAAAAATTTGTTATGCCAGGGTGCTAGGCTCCGTTAATGAGTCAGAACATCTCGTATGAACTACCGACCTTCTCAACCGTAATTCAGTTATGAGTATAGGATTGTATTACCGTATATACGTCAAGAAGACATCATGAACTTTGGTTCTGGTCAAACAGAACTCTTGTCAGCTTTATTGTCTGATGATTTTCCATAGACATTTTATGTATGCCAAATGGAGATGAAAAAATGCCAGCGTCTATGATTTTTATGATGAAAGTATGCAAACACCTCTGTTACCTCTGCATGAGTTCGTTAATGCTATAATTTAGGCTATGCCGCTTCGACCATTTGCCTTTCCATTTCTGGCTTTACAGCACCGGGATCGACTTTCGCTCCTCGCTTTCTGCGCGCAAGTGCCGATAAAGCATACCCAATGATGACCATTCCACCAAATAATCCTCCGGCTAAAGCAATTGGAACGATGACTGACGACTTGGATGAGTATCCTGTATAATTTTGTACTGGGTTTGTATCATTGCCTTGATCGTTGCTCCCTGTATCGTTATTCGTCGAAAGCGTTTCGTAACCTGCTGGTGGCCAGGCAGTGTCTTTGGCAGGATCCAGGCAGTTAATTTTTATCCATTCAAATTCCATGGTGAATTTCCGATTGGGATCATTCCAGTCAATTCGACCTCCTGACCAACTATCTGTCCATGAGCTCCCAATTTGCGCTGCATCCCATATGGACAGTTGGATGTACGATGGTCTTGCAGGAAACCGGTAATTCTTTTCTGTTTCGTTGAAAGTTGACTCTCTTGTGACAGTTCTACGAACAACACCATCTACAACCCAACTGAGGGAAATGAGAAATAGTATATTAGCAAATTTTCTATGTGAAATAGAACCGACTGAAAAGCTTACTGTATGGCATCTGGCATCCACTGAATTTCATAAAGATGATAGCCTGAGGCTAAGTCATTATTAAAATTTTCAGTGGTTGAATGCGTATAATCCAGTTGGCCATTCCAGTAATAATTTGTCTGAACTTGATTAACTTTGTCTGTCCACTCGTAGTCTATTTCATCGCCTTGCTCGTTCTTTGTCTGTCACAAATGTATGAATATATAGTTCAGAATAAATGATTTCTTCAATATTCACTTACAATGAAGGAAGATACAACGCCGACGGATGAGGAACCGCTTTTGATACTTGCTGATACGTTTCCATAAAGCATCATTCTAATACTAAGAGTTGATAAAATAGTTGCGGGCTTGAAAGATGTATCGAGATTACCTACCTAGTTGAGGATACAGTTGCACCAAATCCTTGTCTTTTACCTTCCTGTAGCTTATTCTGATCTAAATTCATCGACAACACCATATGCCCATTCTCAATCTTTGCATTGTCTGGTTCAAAGTCGCTAGTCCAGTATGCTGAATTGGGATTTCCATCCCATTTAGATTTCGCCACAAGCTTAGATGCATCCTGAAAATGATCTTCGATATTTACACAAAATGGTCCAGCTGGTAGACATGATGAAGTCGAATTGTAGGAGTTAGCCGAATCACAACCAGCTGAACATGCTTCTGCAAATTGAAAAGTTTATGTATTAAGATTATCGTCCACGGAATAACCTGTATAAAGAACTTATCGTACTTAAATCACTGGAGCACCATCTTTAGAGCATAGCCGAAATAGATACAGCATGAAGTAAGAATGTGTCATCCATATAGGGCAATATTGCTTTTCGCTAACCTACCCTCCATTGCAACAAGGGGCTTCCTTGGGACATTTGGAGCCATAGTGGCCACACTGAGCCATAATACTCAAAGGAGAAATGGCGACGAGCGTTAAAAGGGATCTAAGCAGCTAGCAAAAGGTGCCAATATGTTAATATTAGCAAGAATGAGGTATTGTCGGCGTAGTAATCGCCTTGCTTACTTTTACCATAGTTTTTCAAATGTATTCTCTAATATACAAATTGCTAGAGTAATGAGATTCTGATAATAATGAAATAGCTAGCCAAGTAGGTGATGGATGTGGCAAAGATGAGGTGGAATTTATACCTTTGATTTCGTTGGCATGCTCCGGAATACTAGCAATGTTGGAAAAATGTCACTGTTGCCCAATTAGCCAAACAGTATTTGTGCATCAAACATATTTGTATTGTTATCAAATTGGAGTCAACATATGAAGTGTAAAGAACTTGCGATTATTGCCCTTCGCTCAGAAGTTTTGATTGCTATAGCGATATCATTCGTCATGACAATGACAATGACATTGATCGAGGACCGTAATGACGCATTTCCAATATTGCAATCGTTGGCCCTTCGAGCAACTTTAAATAGAAGTGTAATCTTCACTCAGGTATATATCTTCTTAAAAAAGATATATAAAGTAGCACTACGTGAATGAGAGTCGACTTTGCGGTATTGCAAAACGGACTATGAGGGTATCTATGTGAAGCAAGCGTACTACTGTCGTGATTCACGGACGGATTTTGCTCCAATGATGTAATTTTTACAAGCATTTATTGCGTTAAAATGTCTGGATCAATTATTTTTTGTAATAAACTAGTTGCCTAGTTGCCATGATGCATCAAAGAACTCATCCAGAGACCAAAGCTTGAGTCTCAAGCATAATCGTGCACTGGGGGATCAACAGTCACATGCGGGGAACCAAATGTTCGATTTTTTTCTGCTCATCTAGTTCAGCATTTGGCCGTAATACTCGCTTTCCACAGATCGTCGACACTGCAAATGAAGTTAACACCGGCCTTGGTTTCTAATCTATTTGAGACGCCTATGGCGGATCTCACCACTTTGGACATGAGCAACAAGGAAATTAGCCATATAGACGACATTTCTGGTTGTATTTCTTTGAGGAAGTTGAACTTGGCAAAGAACACGATCAAGAGCTCGGATGCTTTGTCTGGACTTCAGTACCTACCTGACTTAACCTGGCTTAACCTTTCTAACAATTCTTTGGAGAATTTTGAAGGCCTTCAAAAGCTCAAATCTTTACATGGTAAGTAAGGAATATATTCTCGTCCAGTAGGGATTTCCGTCATGCTAACGTCGTTGAGCCATATAGTCTTGAACATGAGCCATAACGAACTCAATCGTATCAGTATCCATATTACAAACCTGGTAGATTTGAAGGCTCTTATACTCAATCACAATAAGATAAAGACGATTGACAACTTGGCATCTTTGACCAACTTGAATACACTTGGTAAGAACTTTTGGGAAGTGTGAATGACATTCGTGGTCCATTGTCATTAACCAAATTGCCATAAAAGTACTATCACATAACAACATTCAAACCATACCAAACCTATCAACCCTTACGTCCCTCACAAAACTTTCAGTTGCCCATAATTCCGTCCGTGTTGTTCCTGATCTATCAGCCAATGCGGAACTGAAGGAATTGCGATTGAACGATAACAAGATTCTACAGTTGCCAGATACTCTACGACAATGCAGTGGTTTGGAAATTTTAGACTTAGGAAACAATATGATGCGGGAATGGACGTAAGTACCAAATTGTCAATTCACAATTGATATTAGACTACCATATTAACAAGCAGACTATGGATAGCGACATTGCAGCTTTAGGCTCTTTGCTTCATTTAGTCAATCTCAACCTGAAGGGTAATCCTGTGACTGAAAAAGAGGATTATAAGGAAAAGGTAGAGTGTGAAAATGAGTACAGAGCAGCAATACAGGTCGGCTTTAGCTTAATACAAACTTTTTTAGATTTTGGCTTTGATACCATCTCTCCGCGTTCTTGATGGAGAGAGATTTGACCCCAAGTTTTTGCAAAGAAAGCAAAAGCATAAGGCGCATCTTCAATTCATCCAGGATTTGCAAAACAAAAAGCAGCGTATCCAAGATTTACGCGAAAAGAAAAGACAGAAGAGGGAGAAGGGATCCGACGGAGATGATGTTGACGAAGAAGCGTCCGAGCCCAAGGTGACCAAGAACAAGAAGCGTACGAAGGAAGCTGGTGGACCCAATAAGCGACCAAAGGTCAAAAAATAGAATAATTTTATACACTCGCAATTGTAATATTCATCTCATTTTAATGACAGCATAAAAGCATTATAAGCATTATTTCTAACCAATACGGTATTTGTGAATGTGTCTGTAGACAGAAATCGATTCAGCCGCCTTGGGTTAGGGTCCGTCTGGTGATCAGGACGCGTTCCTCCAATTCCTAAAAAAAAAAAAAAACCTCAGCAACTTTCTACCTTTTACAATTGGTTACAAAAATGGACCGCAAGGCCAGTACTCATAATGATAAGGCGAATCGAGTGTTTGGCACCAACTCCAATCGTGACATTGGAGTCTCAGGTACATCTCTTCTTGAATTACCATCGGTTGAGCGTAGCGCTGAATCCAGCAACATCGTAAACTTATCATTTTCATTTTCCAGGGAACGCGAAGAAAAGAGCATTGCCTTCCGAATCTCCGTCAGCAAAACGACGAATGACAAAAGGTGCACCTAAATCAGTACTTTCTGCTTTAAATCCATCATCAGCTATGCACTCTGCCGCTAAAGAAAATGTCGCCGGTACACAGCTGACAGCAGCACAGCTTCAAAGCCTGTACGATACGCTGGAAACAAGAACACAAGAATCACAGCTACTCCGAAAGCAGATATCGCTAAAGGACAAAGAACTTACAGGACTAAAGGCAGAGCTGGAAGATGTGTCTGATATGTTGGCGGAAATTGAACGAAATGTTGCACACAACCCAAGCAGCATCAAATCCTCACTTGCAAAAGTCGCGGCCAAAAAGAGAAGCAATGATTCAGATCGGGACACCGACTATAGGATAGCCAACCTAAGACAAGAGCTTGCGAAGAGGGATCAAGCCATTCTCGTTCAACAAAAGAAAGTTGAATCGTTGCAAGAGCTCAATCTAGCTTCCAAATCCGAAATCGAGCGAATTGTTTCTTACGGAGAGCAATTACAAGCTGATTTCGACAATTTGACTCTTGAAAAGAATGAACTTGAAGGAAAGCTTGAAGAAACCAAGGAGTCAAGAGACAAACAAATTAAGACTCTGGTTGAAGAGCTCGAAAAACGCGCCGCCCTTTTGAAGCAATATAGGGAAATGCTTGGCGAATTCGAGGAAGAAGATGGAGAAGTCGTGGTAGATGGAAAACGGTACAGTGACTTGAAAATCGAAGCAGAAAAAGTTCAACATAAATTGGAATCATTGGAGCGTGCGCACCGAGATGCCAAGGAAAGTCTCGAGCACCTTAGCAGTGAAAAAACCGACATGGAAGAACGCTGGCGACATTTACATGAGAGACTCGATGAGCGAGAAAAGCAGTACGAAATTGTAGAGAAGCAGGCTGAGGAATCCCAGTACCACCTTCTTTCAAATTTGGAAAAAGTCAAGCATTTGGAAAGAAAAGTTCGCGAATATGAAGACGGAATGGATGCCATCAATAAGGAGAAAGATGGCTTGGAAACTGAACTTCAATACTTGCAAGAGGAACTGAAATTACGTGATCGTCAATATGAGCAAGCAATGAATTCTAAGAACGACAGAGATGCGAAATTGCAACAGCTTCAAGTGGAGCTAGAAAACCGAGAGCAAGCCTACGATGATCTGAAGCAACAAAATGATGAAGCTCAACAAGAAATCGAATCTTACATGCGAAAAATTCATTCGTTTGATAGCATGATTAAATCATATGAATCGGAAATCAAAGAACTTGAGGATAGCCGAGACACAATCGATATCGAACGTGAAGATTTAAAACGTGAGCTTCATACCAGAGATAAGGAGATTGAGCGTCTTACAGCATTTGTTGACGAAGCCAATGAGCAAATTGACGACATCATCAAATCCAAAGGCGATAGCGATGCTGAACTACAGCGATTGCATTCTCAGCTTCTTGAGAAAGAAAAAGCATTTGAAGACTTACAGCAAAGACAAGATAACGTTAAAGGCGAAGCAGAATCCTACCGACAACGGTTACGTTCGCTTGAAACTAAGATTACATCATATGAATCTGAAATCAAAGAACTGGAAGAAAGCCGAGATGCGATCGATGCCGAGCGCCATGATTTACAACATGAATTACGCAGCAGAGATGATGAAATTCAGCGTATGTCGATGGTCATAGAAGAGGCCAACCAGGAGATTGAACAGGTTACAAAATCCAAAAACGATAGTGATACCCAACGCCATCAACTTCATTCAAAGCTTCAGCAGAAGGAACAGGCGTATGAAGATTTACGACAGCACAATGCCGAGACATTGAATGAATACAACTCCTCATTACATAAGATTCGTACCCTGGAGAATAAGATGAAAACATACGAAGGAGAAGTTGAAAAGCTCATGGACTCTCGGAAGACAATCGATACAGAGCGTGATAGACTTCAACGTGATCTGCGCAATAAAGACGACGAAATCCGACGCCTTTCAAGGATAGTGGAAGATGCTAGTCAATACAAGTCAAAATATCACCAAATGGAAAAGACTTTACAAGATAAAACGATTATGTCACGACAAGAGATTGACGTTCATAACAAAGCGCTGGCTGATTATAAGAGACAAGTTGCAGAAGCAAGGAGCAAATTGGTTGTTGCAAACAGCAAAGCGAATGAATACGAAATCGAGATAGCAAGAGCGAATGAAGCAACTAGAGAACGTACACTCAAGATTGGGGAATTGGAACAAAAAGTGGACCAAATCAAGCGCGAACTTGAAGGAGCTTTGTCTCAGAGAAGACAGGTAACTCAGGTCATCACCGAGCTGGAGCATCGTGTGCATATAGCAGATTCAGAAGTACAAGATGCAGAAGAAAGAGCCACGGAAATGGAGAAGGCTGCACAAATTTTGAAAGATGAGCGCGACGATTTCCGACGAGACCTTGAAAAACTCAAACGACTGTATGAACAACAAAACAAGCAGTATATCGAAAAGGTGAAAGCTCGAGAGCAAGAAATCAACGCCCTGCGACATAAGCAAAGTGAGAACATACATGCAATGGCTGAGGATCTCAAAGAGAAGGACTCGCAGCTACATGAGCTGGCTCGTGATCTTGCAAGGTATAAACAGATATATCAAGCTGCTAAAAATGAAAAGGATTTCGCAGAGAGATCTAGGGATGACTGCATTGCTGATGCTCAAATGCTCAAAGAGGAGTGTTTGAAGCAAATTCGATTGCTAGAGCAACGCCTGGTTCACCAAAGTCGATGAGGGTGTTACGTCTTCAATGCTAGCTATCTATTTCAATTGTCAATAATATCTTATTACCCAATATTTGTAAAAAAAAAAAAAAAAACAAATGTGCGATTGGCTCATCGAGGTGGTTCATGGATGGAAATTTTTTCAAAAGCTTAGGTGTGATTGCAATTTGGTTATGTATAATCTGTGATTTGGTCTGATCTTACGCTGACGAAAGCATCATTATTGAAAACCCAGCGGGCTCACCTTACCCTGCTTGTCAATAAAAAATAACGTGAATCCAGGATAGTGTAGGTATAAGTTTTCGCAGGAAATTTTATTTTGTAAACGAGTTTGAACTAATCAAAACCGCAATACCAACGAATGAATTAACGAGCTTTCATGTCGACTCGGCACTCTCTATCTTTCTAAAAATGGCATCTTCATAATCGATATCGCGCGAATGAACTATAAAACACCAGCTCTTTCCCCACACCGAACAACATAAATCTTGCATTCTCACAAAAGGGAAAAGTGCAACATTTAAACAAAACCAGGAGTTACCCGAACGACTGCTACAAATAACTAGACAAATTTTATTTGATACAACAAAATGCGATCTTCAAATATTCTGGCTATAGTGGGATCCATTTTGGCACTCACCTCTTCCACTGTACTTGCTCAAGGTGAAGCCGAAAATATCGCCGTGCCCAGAAAGCCAGAATGGACAGCCCAAGTCAATTTAGCAGCTGTTCCCAACCTTCCTGTTCGTCCTATTGGATCTGGCGTTTGCGAAAATCCTGTATGTGATGGGACAGATAACGATAGATGCTTCGAATCATGCGGAAATAAGCCAAACTCAGATGATATTTATGGGTGCCCAAAGCCAAAGCAATGGGCACTTACTTTCGACGATGGCCCATCAAATTATACCGCCGATTTGTTGGATATGTTGGACCAAGCTAATGTAAAGGCAACTTTTTGTGTCATGGGAGCTCACGTTCGAAAGTACCCAGAAATTGTCAAACGTGCCTACGATGCAGGTCACCACATTGCATCCCATACATACTCGCATCCTCACTTGATGAGCTTATCTAATGATGAGATCATTGCAGAAATGAAGGCAACTGAAGAGGCTATTGTCGACGCCATTGGCGTGAAGCCAAGCTACATGAGACCACCCTTCGGAGAAGCTGATGACCGAGTCAAGGGACTTATGAAAGCTATGGGCTACAAAATTTTACTTTGGAACGCTGACCCAACAGATTACAACATTTACAAGGAAGCCAATGTCGCTGCTAAAATAAAAGCCACTTTCGTGCATGCGTTAGGAGGTGATGATACAGGACTGAATGCCCATGAAGACCCTGGGTTCATTAGTTTGCAGCATGGTAAGAACACTTTGATGATATTTTATGTTTTGTTGATCGGTATCTAATGAGGTATAAATCTCCCGTTGCTAGATCTTTACACCCAATCCATTGATCAAGTCCCAGCAATTATTTCCTTGCTTCGTGGCAGCCAATATCAACTCATGACGGCTGCTGAATGCTTGGGAGATGCCAGTCCTTATCAGAAAGATCACACCAACACCGATGGTGGAGATGCTGCATCTAATACAAATATCAATGCTGCCAGTCTTCCGCAGGCTACTTCCTCAGAATCGTCGGCATCAGCCCAAGCTTCCTCTGCTCAGCCCAGCATCATTATTGCCGAAACTAGACCTAATGCCCCAGTTGCGTCAGGACACCTACCAAGTTCAGCCGCTATAAGTCTAACTTTCACGCCTTTTACTATTGGAGCTCCCTGTCTATTATCTTTCCTTTTTTCCCTTTTCTCAACTATGCTATAGGAATCTATCCAAGTTCCATTTATCAATCTGATCGCATTATCCTTCAACCTAAGGATAAGTCCAAATTATGTCATGAGCAACAACCACTCAATGATTTACCAACAATTCATTAGATGACTTCTTAATCACTCGATCTCCCAAACGTAAAGGAACACGCAATAATCATTACGAAAATACTATCCTCATTCATGTGCGATTAAATCAGCCCTCATTTTTTCTACGCCTCCGACGTTATGTTATTGTACAATACGAAAAATAAAAATTATAAGCGATTCAATTTACATAAAGTTTTAACCTATTGCGGAACTAGTCTATCGTTGCGATGACTTTCATACGGTGGTGGATCTGTGTCTTCATCTTCTTGAAATGGATTGATCGCTGCAACGATATTTATGGTTTATAACGTACGTTACTATTAACATGCACAATCAGGCTTTCAGATTTACCTTGTAATGCATCACCTGAGTGATCCACGGGCTGGTTAGAGCTAGCATTGCCTAATCCAGCAACGTCAGTCAATAGTTACATACCCGCTCGTTGATCAAAAAAAGCTGACATACCTCCTGGTTGCGCTCGAGACTCACGATATTGTTGTTCCGACAACCTTCGAGCGAATTCTTCGTCTGCTCTTATTTGATCTAGTGCTGTGCTTGTTCTATTTCCTACTGGGCGCGGGGGCCGTGGCGGATTGAAAGATGCTTGGGGAGCTACTGGTACGCGTGGAATAGTAAACGGATTATTGCTCTGCCGGCCGTTAACTACAGATCCTCTGTTGAGTACAATATCAATAAACATTATGTACAACGGAAATAAACGTGCTATCCTTTGTCTTACCCATTCACTAGATCACTATGTTTGGCCATGTTTATCGTCTTCAATTGCTGATAAAGGTCTTTAGCTTTTTGCTTGGCCACTTGATATGTAAATGTCAGACATGATTCCTTTAAAACCATAGCACGGAAACTCACTTACTGTTACTTTGCTCCACTATGGTTTGGTGTATAGCCGGTATTTGATCCATGGCATCTATGTAAAACTGTTAGATGGATACAAATGATAGTATTCGTGGTTTGGATGTAGTTAATACCTTGCATATTGAATGGATTCGATGACGAATGCGCTGTTCAGGTATTAGTGTCGAGATTGAAGTCCGCTGATATCAAGCAAGACGTATTATCATTGACTTACAAGAACTAGCAAGCGGCTTGTAGCCATTAGGGTTATTGGTATAAGGTTGTGATGGTTGGCCACCAAATACTGGCGGAGGTGGAACACGAGGGTTAATCCAGGAAGTATTTGGAGTGGTCAGTGCTGAGTTCGACTGTGCAGTTGAAGCCTCATCTTCCGCTGCAAGTTTTCTTGCCAGTTCAGCATCCTTTCTGATCTGATCGTCCTCTCCGTAAGATGCTCTACGGCTAGGTGGAGACTTGAAAAATAAATAGAATTAGTAATAAATTTATATCGGAGCATAAGTGCTAAATACTTACGTTTGTTTGCCAGTGATTGATTGTTGGCTGCAGAAGATAGATATAATTAATTGCAAAAATCAGATTCTTGACAGGGGGCAAGGCAAAATACCTGTACATAATTATCTACGGGCTCTTGAAATGACACTCGCGACCGCTGTGATGCCGGTCGTGCTGTTGAGGTAGCCATATCGTTGGCTCTGTTGTCATTGCTGTGAAAGTCGGGATCCGACATCTCCAACAAGCTATCAAAGGCTTTGTCAACATCACCGAGATTACTTTCCAATATAGTTTCTATGATATCATGTGGGATGTTTGGAAATGCGTTTTGTAAAGTGCTGATGTCCTTTGACGCCATATAATGAGTGATAACTGAACAAAAGGTGCCAAGTGAAGAAACTTGCCAAGGCCAATTTTCGTAACAGGATGAAAACTCGGTCACATCCCAAAATGGGTAATGTTTTCCCCCTCCCTCACATCCAAGAGCTATGCAGTGCAATGAGGATGTCCAGTATGCTGTATTCATAGCATTTAAATCGGCACCCTACTAATACATGGCACAAAGATATGCAGCATAAGCAAAAACTAAATGGCACGAAATATGGGCCTGGTACCAGATTAATCTCAGACCGGCCCGGCATACGTTAGAAGCTGAGAAACTGTTTGACAGCAGAAAGTATGGGAATTTTGCTGCCTGACACAAAATTTTTACACAGTTGAATTTCTTTCGCTGCAGGACTGTCCTATCGCATCACCATTTTTCGATCGTCAGAATGCTAGAATTGACAGCTTCATATACTTCTGCAGCGCCAGAACACAGTCTATCGTGTGTACAGCAGATTGAGTTTAGCGGTCGTCGTGAAGTCGATCTGAATAACCTTACTACGCAATTACTCTCACTAAAGGCACAAGTGAATGACCATCTTACGAACGTCCTCAACGCAACGCAAACAGGCAACGATCGTAGCACAACCAATGGTGATGATGCTGAAGTAGACATCGAAGAGGAAGAAGAACTCGACGAAGAAAGCGGAGACCCTGATGGTGGTCTGGTAAAAATCACGGAGTCAAATGGTCGAGCCAAGCGACCCAAGACCAACTAGAAAACATTTGGAATTTCGCCCCTCTTGTGTGTATATAAAGAAAACCTCACGCTTCTTTAAAATATAATATTAATATAATCTAAGGTTATCAAATACTTCTAGATTAGGTGATCTACACGTCTATTATGAAGTTCGTAATTTGAGGGAGGTATGCACATGCGCTCAATTCAAGCATGTAAACATCATCAAACGCATTTTTGCCATCATATCCGCCAAACAGAATCAAGCGGCTGTCATAAAGTACAACTGTATGATAGCCGCGAGATAAAGGTATGGTGCCGTAGATTTTTCGCGTCTCCCAGTTCATAGTCACTGAAACGCGAAGCACTATTACAAACCTTGAGAACTTTTTTTAACGATAGTAGAGGAAGACTTACCTAGATTCAGAAGTAAAACTTCCGAAGAGTATTTACTACCGTCATGTCCTCCTACGACAAATAGATAAGAACCCACTTGTGTGGATGTATGTGAAAGGCGTGGTATGGAACAGTCGAGTTCAACTTGGTACCAGTGATTGCTGGCTGTAACGTCATTGCGGGTTATTGTCCGAAAACTAGGGGGCACTTATAGAATGAGAACATCAACTTACGCAAGTCTAAGATATGAACATCGCTGAAACACTCGTGGCCATCACTTCCTCCGTAGATTATATATTTATCGCCAACCAGATTACCAGTGTGATATCCACGAGAACCTGGTAAGGCTCCAGTTGGTTGAATTTCTGACCATTGCAGATGTTTCGGGTCTGATATGTCGAGGACATG
The DNA here is from genome assembly GCF_025399195.1 of Umbelopsis ramanniana AG. NCBI lineage: Eukaryota > Fungi > Mucoromycota > Umbelopsidomycetes > Umbelopsidales > Umbelopsidaceae > Umbelopsis > Umbelopsis ramanniana. The sequence continues at coordinate 318,522 of NW_026252107.1, forward strand.
GACATCGTGTAAGGCGCGTGCTCCATCTCCACCACCAAAAACATAAATTTTGTTTTGCCAATAGCAAGTTGTATGAGCACGTCTTGGGGTAGGGGCAGTTCCGTACGTCGAAGGTTTCGTCCAGATTAAAGTTTCTAATTACTTGTTGTTAGTGGCAACCTCAGTTTAGATATAAGCCAGAGTGGAATCCTACCTGCATCAAGTACGTATAACGCGTTTGAATAGTTGGGCCCATCGCCGCCACCGAAAACATATATCCACGAGGACTTCTTTCCGGGTATATCCATCTCCCTTTCAACCAAGGTGCTTGAATGAGCTCGGCAAGGTGGAGGGCAGTCACCATATGTCCGGGGCTTCGACCATGAAAGCGTATCTACCACATGAAGAGTTTGTCAACTTTTACTCTCTACTACAACATTGCATCATAATTGTTGTTCCACAGTGTTAACCTTACCTAAGTCTAAGATGAAAAGAGTAGAAAAGCAGTTGCGAACATCGCAACCACCGAATATATACATTAATTCTCCAATGATGGTGGCTGTATGCGCTCTTAGACATTTGGACGGTCCACGTCCATAGGTTGTCGCTCTAGACCAATACATGCCTGGTGCTGGGGCAGATGGGACATTTGGAGTAGCTATAATATCAGCATTTTCAGCTGGCACAGATGATTTTTTGGGTCTGTGATGTGGAGGTGTAGTTGGCCGAGATATGGAAGACGAATGGGGCTGTCTATTGTAGTTGGTTGGAGAACTGGAGAATACTGTGGGAAGAGACATAAAGTAGTGAGCTAAAAAAACCGGGCGGACCGCAACAAATAAAACATGCCAACAGCGACAACGACGTGAAGGTTTCATACGAAACTTATGCCCGACTTACCTCTTTGAGAACCTGGCATATTGTCTCCTGTCTGGCGAATCTTTCCAGAATAGTTATTGACACCATCATTCTGGGAATCATAGCTCGTGTGAGGCGTAAAGTTGTAGGCATCGGGATCGGATGGTGGTAAAGTGGGAGACTGGGGTTCACTAGAAATGACAGAATGTCAAAGTCAGATTATTTTACAGCAAAAGTCTGATGTTGCTCTCATTGTATTAAAATACCCTAATGTTCCTTGCAAGTCCTGACTAAAGCCATTTTGATCCATTTGAGCAGGGAATGGCAGGGGACCAAATGAAAAAAGGAAAGAAGGCAGTGTAGCCGTTCAATAACGATGAAATTTTTTTAATTTTATCGGCATAAGAATTTTTTGTAGCACATGGCCGAATTACTTGCGTTAATTAATATTAGAGAAAAGGTAATATTTTATCGCTTTTTCGTCTTGACAAGCAAATCTGTTACAGGCTTATCTGCCTCAGCATGTTTATAAATGTACCCGACCAGTCTCAATGCTTCCGCTCGCTTGCGTCTAATGTTTTGAGGAATGCTCTTGTCAAGCAATACCATATCACAGACCTGACGAAGTGTTTGTTCAACGTCAAACTTAGAGGACTGCCAAATTGCAGCATACATCTTGTTGGTGGCGTCTTCTTCAAGCTTGAGTTGTTCTGCTTGATCTAAACCTTGTGTCTCGGCCTTTTGGATAAGTTCTACAGTGGACTGGACAGCCATAGCACTCTTTAAGGTAGACCACAGCTCTCCCATGATATGCTTCTTTTCCTTGAGGCTTTGAAATACGCGGGGAAGTTCGCCTCCTTTCATGCCGAGATATTGTTTGCTCTTGCTGGAGTAGACCAAGCCGATAGAATGCAGTAATTCTAAGCCGTAGCTTTCTTGCTTCAGCTTTTCAGCTTCAACTTTTACCTGCTCCTCAAAAGCTGCAGCAGATTGTTCGTCATTTGTCTGACCGTCTGTATACAATGACAACTTATGAAGTAAGTTTTCGGCCAGCTTCTTAACTCTTTCCCGTTGCTGTTCCTGCATTTTTTCCATCTGTTCTTTACTTGGTCCAGCATATTTCTTCTTCTTCTTATCATCCCCAGCCGCCTCTTCTTCTTCTTGCATCTCAGATTCTTGAGCTTCGGCGAACATGCTACCCATAGTAAGGTCGCCAATGATTCCTAAATTCGCATTTTAGTATTGTCACTTCTCAGGGTTATCCTTAAATATAAGAAGCTCATCCTTACCTCTAAATGCATCTCCTCCAAACATTTGTTGGAAATATTCTTGTGGGTCTGCGAAGCCGCCTTCCGGTGCTAGGTCATTGTCTTTACCATATTTGTTGTAAGCAGCCCTTAGTTGAGGGTCGCTTAAAACTTGGTATGCTTCACCAATGTCTTTGAACTTTTTAACAGTGAGTTAACGCAAAATCTCCAACTGCGGCTAATTGTTGTACACTACCTTCTCTTCTGCACCAGGCTCCTTGTTTTTGTCGGGATGGTATTTCTAGATTTTCATTCCAAGTAAAAAAGATTTCCATATTATATCCGAGAATCAGTACACCTTCTACAAGAAGATTTTACTGCTTTTGAAAGGAAGTTGAAATACGTACAATTGCCAAAATTCTAAGTAGATTTGCAGTTGTAAGTTTAAGCTCACGAAGTGCCATTGCCAAGACTAGTTCTTACCTATAAGCCTTTTTGATTTTAGCGGCATCTGCAGTTGGCTCTACGTTCAATAGGTCATAGTAGCTAGTATCTGCTGGCTTTTCGTCGGTGCCAAATGCTGGCATCTTTAAAAAACAATTGTTATTGAAAGATGATAGCTGAACTGCGAACTTGAAAAGGCCGGAAGTTGATAGGTCTGTCCCCCCAAAAACCAATTTTAGTTTTACCATAAAAACAGTATCCTAAACAGGCATTGACGTTGGCATTCGTTATCCTCAAGCGTCGCAAAATGTTTATTTGCTATATGTCCTCTATTCAATCCATCAGTACTCTCATAATAAGCAAAATGAAAGAAAAAACTGTAAATTCTGTATGATCATTCAAAATAATCACTACATAAACATTTTCTGCTCAAACGATCGCATATAACACTAAGTGTCCAGAGGTTTTGCTCAAGTATCAAGGGCATGGGCGAATGTTGACAAAATGATATAGCATTCAAACGCAATCATCAATATTTAAGGTTAATAATTTTTTTATGATGGCCTGATGTACTAATAACTACATGCGAAAGCGATAGCTTATCAGCATTATGTTCATATACTACAGCACAAAAATAACTTTGGCTGTTCCATTAGTTGAAAGTCGATAATGTGGATAGATAGTCTTTATCTAATTGCACTCAGGCGCATTGAATAAAATTCATCTAAATCAAAACGTTATACGATCAAGGGCTCTGGAAGAATCTCTTCAGATTGATATCATAAAAGCAGCACAATACATATAAACAATGCGAAGGTAGCATTCAAGTTTTTTGTAAGCTAACAATAATGTCTAGCACCCAAAAAAAAATGATTTTATCGTCAATAATGCAGACATCATAGGTTTTTCTCTTGCCGGAGGCATTTATCCAGCTCGACATGAAACCGAACAGACAACAATATACGGAGAGCACTTTTATTGGTTCAAGAAAGTCATCCGTATCTTTAACGCACCGTCAAATAATCAACGCGACTTCCGTCGTTTCAAGAATGGGCTTGAGCGGTGCTTGTGTATATAGCTGCTCGTCAAAAGCTGTATCGACGTAAATGTGGGGAGCTTGAGCAAGCGAACCATGTCTAAAACTCGTTATTACATCTAATTGTATTATTTTAGGTCTTACCAAAACAAAAAGACCTTTTGAGCAAGAAGAGACTGAAACAATCGGTAGGCGAAATGGTAAAATGCAAGTGATTTAAATTGGATGGCTGAGGTTAGCATATTTGAGGTGCAGTGGGTTTCTTGCTAGCGAAGACAGTCATTGAGTTACTGGAAAAGTACTTGATACAAATGATGTTTCTTTTCTAGTAGCTATGTCTATGGGGGGAAATTGATTTTCAGTAAACTACGTCACCAACCTTTGAGCTCGCCATCTATATGAAAAACCATGATATATGCCACTTATAAATGCTGACCATAACTCAATGTCTGAAGATATTGGTTAATGACAAACGGGAGGCATTATTAGAGAATTCAAACCAGCCTGAGCAAGAGTGGTCATTCAACGCACCAACATATATGACAAACATTGCTGTATGTTTGCTATGGTCTTCCCTCTATTATTTCTTTTCTGTTTTGCGCATTATGGTACTCCTACATGTAAATAGTGACATATATCGATTGAAAAAGCTACGTCAAACATACATTTATCACAGAAAAACAAGATGCATTCTTCTCTACGCTCATATATTTCGTGCACTAACTCTAACACATTGATGACATAAAAAGGGGAGATAGAAAGAAGGGGAAAAAAGTACATGCCGTTGAAAAATGAGGAATCAAACAGACTGAAAAATAAAAGGAAGCAGGTAACACTAATGAACAGCCTCTTCTTCTGATTTGATATTGTCCTGAAATGGAGAAAGTTTTGAATTGAAAAAAAAAAAGTATGTTTTCACTATTTGGTGAATGTCGCTTGATGGTAAGCCAATATTTAAGTGCATCAACTGGCGATCTATCGAGTTTACTGGAATTACTGTTGTGCGCACTGAACGCCTGGACCATGTTGACCTCCTTCTTCGTCATCATCCTCAAATCCAGCGCTATCCATTCTTGCACTCTGGTATTCATCGACGTTGGCAAGGACAACTTCTTCAACTTGCTTTCCTTGGACATCGGGAAGAGCTTGGCGGGGAGGCAAGATGTTCTCCAACTGTTTGATTTTCTCTTCATCGGTCCAGTTTGGTTGAGGGAAATCGACATCGAATCGGATATAAAGGTTGCCAGTGTTATGGTGGCGGTAGGTAGGCATACCTTCATTGGGAATCATCTTCATTTGACCTGTGAAAATCATCGCGAACATTAAATAAAGAGAATCACCAACAACTTGAATACAGTTTGTGACTTACCATTCTTAATGGTTTCACCAGGAAGAATATTGACGAGGAGAACACGACCGTCCAGGTGAGTGATGGCAAATTGACCACCAGCAAGAGCAGTGAGCAAGTCGATCTTAGCATTGTACAAAAGGTCATCGCCCTTGCGTTCAAATCGATCATGGGGCTTTTCCTCCACTATAAGGGTGTTTTGTCAGCTTATCGTCATATCTAGAGTCATGAAGTCGTGTATTGGTTGTAAAGCACTTACAAACGATGATGATATCTCCTGGGATAATATCGGGCAATTGGTCTCCTTCACCGGCAAAAGTGATCTTCTGGCCATTCTTCATACCCTTGTCAATACTGGATAAGGAATAAGAAATATGATACGATGGATTAGTGGTCATGTTTAAAAAAGCGCTAATCTTGATTCAACAAAAGGTACTTACAAGACTTCAAGAACCTTGCGCTCAGAAATGATCTTTTTACCATGGCAAGCAGTACAACGGTCCTTCTCGTTAATGATTTGACCTTCACCACGGCATTCGTGGCAAGGTTGCTGAATTTGTTGTACCATAGGGCCCATTTGACGGAGACTGACCTTGACACCTTGACCATTGCAGTTTCGGCAGGTCTGAACAGCGCCTTCTTTTCCTCCACGGCCATTACACTTGGAGCAAAGGACATGCTTTTGAAGTGCAAGCTTGGTGGTCTTGCCCATATAGAAATCTTCGAGGCTGACCTTGAGGCTGTGTGCAATATCTTTGCCACGACGGGGTCCAGAGGGCTGTCCGCGACGGCCACCGCCACCGAACATACCACCACCGAAAAGCTGAGAAAACAAATCTTCGGCGTCCATACCACCACCCATGCCACCTTGACCATTCAGACCATCTTCACCAAACTGGTCATATATGCCACGCTTCTGAGAGTCCGAAAGAACTTCATAAGCATGAGAGATTTCCTTAAACTTGTCACCGGCTTCAGGATTCTATGAGCATTGGTTAGTAATCGGTTATGTGGCTGGAATATTAATCACCAATTCAGGTACGAATGGTTGATTGGACTACGTACTTTGTCTGGATGATACTTCAAAGCCAATTTGCGGTAAGCCTTCTTGAGTTCAGCATCTGTAGCGTCAGGAGCAACGCCGAGGACTTCGTAAAGCTTCGTTTCGCGAACCATTATGAATCAGTTATCAGGTAGAGATCAGTTAGGAAAGAAATGGAAGCTTTTGAAATTTGCGCAGGATGCAGAGGCTTGGCTGTTTCACGTGATTAGACGTTAAGTGTATTTCATTGGACGGCGGTGTTGATTTGAAAGTCACAGCTTCGTCTTCCGTCTCTTCATCTACCTTTCCTTCCCACTTTCACCACAATATGGATAAGCTACGCGAGGTAAAAAAAGTTCCTTACATGCAACTGAAAACTAAATGGAAAGCTTATGCACATAATAGAAAATCAACAGCTATCGCGATCTTGCCGATCAGGCGAACGCTCGCGCAGAGTCTTTGGACCAACAACTGAAAGCTTTGCAAGATTTGAACTCTCAACAGGAGCGAGAAATATACTCGCTGAACAATAGAAACAAGCAGCTTGAGGAAAAATTAGAAAAAGCGCAGGACGAAGTTGAGCGTTTGAAGCAGGGCGAAAACAAGGAAGATGATATTCGCAAGGAATATGAAGCGGCGCAGCGGAAAATCTCCTTGTTAGAGGCAGAGTTAGAGAATTCGGACAAGGCATTACGTGAAACAACTCAAAAGTAAGTAGCAACCACAATTGACATGTTATGTTGAAGGTTATCCTATCAAAGCCATTGAACACCAATCTCAGTTTCAGAGAAGCGGATGTCAAAGCAGAACACTTTGAAAGGAAGCGTCATCATTTGGAGGCCGAAATACAGGCGCAGGAAAAGAAATATGATGATTTGCAAGCAAAATACCAAGATCTGGCTAACCAGCTTGAGGAATTCAGCTCCCAGTTGGAGCAAATTTAAAAATCAACTTTGTTAAATTATCTCAGCAACTCTAGAATACCAGGACACTTTCCACAGCTCTGTATATAGGAAGGGGAATGCCAACGCACAAACGTAACTGATATCTCTACCTGGCCATTTTCGGGAGGGAGTCGATAGTAGTGAACTCCTTTGACTTTTCTATATCTATAACCAAGTTTTGACCTAATAATACCGTAGTGCGAATCCGTTTTACTTTGTTTCTGTTTGTACTTACAAAAAAAATTGGTCGTCAATGAAAGGCAGTCTAAGAGTGTTGTTAATGGCTATAAGTTCAGCTGTTTCCAAAAGTATACAAACCGCCTAGGCTTACAATTTCATACCAGCGTAATTGAAGACTTGGCTGCTATAATTCCTATCATTATCCCCTATACGGAGATTTTGGGAGAGACGCTACCCTTATTGTATATTTTACAACTAATATGTTCAATTCACTGTTAGGGTGTACTTCCAAAACCATTCTGTTATGTTACTTTTTTTGCTGATGCGGTGTAACTTCAACGGAAGAGCAGTCGCATCACGCCTAGTAAATTAAAGTAGACAGCTACAGCAACGTACCTAAACGCTGACCTGCATAAATAGATCATTGCCAACTAAACGCATTCAATAATGCAAATGGAACACCAGCCTAAACGCGTTCAACGTGCTTCCTTTATAACAGACAACCTTATGAAATCTATCTTATCGAAGCTTGCAGCTGAAGATATTGCGATGCATTCCATTTATTACAATCTACTTATAGAAGATTCCGAAGAAGAAGAGTTGGTAAGATTTGCCGAGAGTAGCAAGACTTTCTCTATGTAGGAGCTCACATATTGAATAGTTTACATCAGATGCCTACTTGCACCTTAAAGAAATGCTTCTCTGCTCGCTGCAGCAGGATGAAAAGGCAACTTGGTCAGGAGCACTTTCTCGACCGTATTTTCGGGCATTGGTCGATAACATGAATGTGTGCTATGGTTCAAAAGGGAAAATACCGGACGAAATGCGAACGTCCCCCTTTGAAACTTTGAATATTACTAACTCTCATCGGTAGGGCTACAATAATGATAACCAATCATCAGCACATCAACATGTTAGTGAACTTGCTATTTGTCTTAGAATATTTGAACTTGAGGAAGGGCTGAAAAAAATGTTTTCAACTATCGACAGCCTACCTGAAAACGAAAACGAAATAATCCTACGATTTTTCCGCGATGTAAGTTCCTACATCTTTGAGTCAGGGATTCTTTCATGTCGTTCAAATCAAGTTTCAGTTCGTGGTTCCCAACGACATTAGAACTTTACTATCACTAAGGACTACGGAGGGAAGCAGTACGCTAGAAGTCATGCCGCCTTCCTTACAGCAGTGTATGGCCTCTTTTACGCATTTGCATCAACTCGCAGTTTCAAGCGTCAGGCCAGGAGTAAAACCTTCTATTTTAACTGTCGGAGGGAAAGCATTCAGTAAACACGTACACCGTGACCTAAAAGCAAAATTTTGGGGTGTTTGCAAAGGCAGTAGGTATCTAGTCTGATTTTGGTAGCATACACTGTGAAGTAACTACATATCGCAATAGCTGAAAAAATGAAAAACGAGGCAGCAAATACGGTGTTGTCAAAGATCTTGCAAAGACCAGTCTGGAGAAATCTCCATGAACTCCCAGTAGGTTTATGATAATATGGTTTGAATTCCTAAACGAACACTTACCATGATAAAACTTAAGCATGCTATTTTAGCCTATGAAGTTAGAAACAAGGAAGGATATGGTGCGCGATGGACGGCAAAACTGAAGGATCACGACCATCAAACTATATCTTGGATGTTTCGAGGCTTCTTAGAGCCTCCTATGAAAGATGGTCACTCTGTTGGATGGATACATTAAAAATTTGGTATTCACCTTGTGCCATACTACTATTGAGGCAAAGAGAAAGGCTATCGGACTACATAGAAAGTTCATAAAGCATGCCAAAACATCAGATGAAAGATGTTATTGTTCATATAGTTTGACATTAACATCGAGACAGATATATCCCTCTTAACAAAGAAAAGCTTTCTGTTACCGCGGTTATTCAAAATGGCCGCACCACCTTAATCACAAAATCTTTTTGAAAGTACCACGGCATTACTGGTGTACGCAGAATATGATGCATTCCATCGTAACTCTGAGTCCTGCCAGCGGAAATCTCCACTGTCATTCAAGTCTTTCTATCACCTGAATCTCTCCATCTTCTTAAATTCTATTTGTAGCATCAGCGTTGTTGATTATTAGATTATGTATGAGAGCAGTAACAGTGCCACAGCATCAGTAGTGGACGCAGAATGTGATGCGTTTCATCGTATCACTGAGTCCTGCCTACATAGAATAGACGTTGAATAACTCCGAAGTCAACGCATAAATGGAAGAGGCCCTCTGATGTTATTATATGTCCCTACCACTTTACTGACAGCATCTTTTCGCATTATGTTCGTAGGATCAGAGTTGTCGATGACCATTCAGTCGTTCTCCCTCAATCAGCATGTCTGTCATTATATCATCCCGCTTTCGAACAAATTTTTCAACTGGATTCGAGAACGGTGAATTGGTAGTTAAGTATAGACATTTATGTTCTCCAGCCTTAACCAAATCTCGAACTGCAATTGGAGCATGGATGGGGAATTGTCCGTTATCAGATAATAGCCGTTGGTGTTGTTTTTATGCGACACACCAATAACATTGCACATTATGCTAGTTAGTTTGCTGTACGCG